>NW_020955236.1:1708124-1795997 GCF_003031625.1 Empidonax traillii | reverse complement strand
CAGCGCCGGGCCCTCAGCTCAGCACGCGCGGCGAAGATGGCGGCGGCGGCGGCCGGCGGGGCGCGGGGGCGGCGCGGGCGGCTCTGACCGGGCACACACCGGGAGGAACGCGGGGAGTGAGCCCGGAGAGAGCCCGCGGAGCTCCACGGGCAGCGGGGGAAGAGCGGGACCCCCCTCGGGGGGGGGAAAAAGTGGCGGCGGCGGCGCAGAAGAGCGGGGGCGCTGCCGGCGAGCCCGGCCGTGAGGGGCCGGCGCGCGGGGCGTGAGGGGCAGCGTGAGGGGCAGCGAGGGCCGCCCCGCGGGGGACGCGGGTCCGCGGCTCGGGGCGGCACCGGCGCGGTCCGGCGGGCAGGGGGAGGAAGGCTGGCGCCCTGCGGCGGGCGCTCGGCGGGCAGGAGGCGGCTGCGCCGGTGGCTCCCCGCGTTCCTGGCGCTCGGCTGCTGGGCGCCCCACGCCATGTTCTCGGTGCTCTCCTACGGCAGGCTGGTGGCGCGGGCGGTCCTGGGCGGCCTCTCACAGACCGATTCCCGCGACTACAGCCTGGTCACGGCCAGCTGCGGCTTCGGCAAAGATTTCCGCAAGGGCATCCTCAAGAAAGGCATGTGCTACGGGGATGACGCCTGCTTCGTGGCCAGGCACCGCACCGCCGATGTGCTGGGTGAGTGCCCGCGCCGGGGGGCTCAGGTGGCTTTGACCTCCCTCCCTTCTCTTCCTTCCACCCTCCCTCCTTCCCTCCCTCCCCGCTCCGCACATGGCGAGCGGCTCAGCCTCCGCTCGCAGACAAAGGAGCTGCTTCTGCTTGGCAGTGTCAGCGTGAGTTCGCTTTTTTAGCTTCCCGAGGAAGCTCTTTGCTGCAGCTCAACCTGCCTTTGGCTTGCGGGGTTGTGTGTGCCAGGTGTGTGGGCCCAGCCTGGACTTTTCACCTGTGGGCACCTGTAAGGCCCAGCGGCTCCAAAAGTCTCAGAAACAGCTCCTGGTGCGTTTCACTTTCTGTCTGCCTTTAAAACCTGACCGAGCCCCGTGGATATTCACCGCAGTTTCACCGAAAAGATCACTGGAACAGACACTTCCTGATTTTAGCATGTGCTGTGTGTCCTTGTCAAGTGAAAGGCAGAGTGACATTGAGACTGGAATCAAATGTCAAACTTCAGTTTCGGTGTTTGCTCTGGCCTGATTGCGCTCTCTGCTTTGGTTTCACGGCTGAAATCAATCGGAAGACTTCAAATATTAGAAGCAATGAACAATTATAGATAACCAGTGGAACCTTCAGTCCGTGGGCAGCATTGCTTTTGACAGTGCTTGACCTTTCTCCTGTGTGCTCAAGGTTGACTTTGGCTGACTGACCTTCTGCACAAGTTACTTGTGCTGTAATTGCCAGCAGCAAATTTTCACCACAACTTTGACACTTAAAAAACTTCCTCCCCTCCTGCCCCTGTTTTTTATTTGTTTATTTATTTTAAGACGGGGGGGTTGCACCGTGGCATCTCCTAATGTGGGAGTGCTTGGGTGATTCCTGTCCTTGTAACTTGGTTGCCATTTACCAGAGCCGAGACATTTTGTGCAGGAAGCTGTAACCTGGAGCTGGGTAACAGTATTGCTGCTCATTCCCAAGGGAGCTGTTGCTGTCAGGGTGATGCCACAGCTTCCAGGGAGATGTGCAGAACTGGGCAGTGCATTTTAGACACTCTGCATCTTCTCTGCTGTGCCTGTTCCAGAGAAACTTTTTTTTTTTTTTTAATTAGAATTAGCTGCTGAACACCCTTCCTTTAACATGTGACCAACCCTGGCTGCCTTTAAAGTTCATGTCAGGCCAGCACTGATAAATAACTGAGCAATTGGTATTTACCCTTAGGAGAAATGCAGAGTATCCTTCTACTTCAGGGTGGGCTCTTGGTATGGAGAAGAGGTAGATTTAGCCCCATTTGATGATGTTTAGGAGGTTTTGGCCATATTTGGTAATTACTGTACGTGGACCTACAGCTTGTCTTGTCTTCCTGCTGGAATCAACAGAGAGTTGCATTTCTAAGTTGGGTCTTTGCATTAATTTTCATGGCAACTTGGAAACAAACAGAATTGCAGCTCCACTTAAGGATCAAACAGCAGAGAGAGCAGCAGTCCAGGATGTTTGAAACACCAAGAAGAAAACAATTTAAATAGCAAAGCTGTTGATTGGGGGTTTGTTTTGGTTTTTTCCCTGGTACAGCTATTTTCATGTTAGTTCTTTATTACTTTTTTAATGCACGTACCAAAAAACCCCCAGATCTGTGTACATTCTGCAAAACCAGCAATGCTCAGGTGGGCTTTGATGCCTCTGATTTGATGCTTTTTCTTCATCTGCAGTTCTCGAGTTTACCAGCAGCAGTTTTCTCCTCCTTTCTGCTGCTGTGATCATCTCTTTGCTCTCCCTCTCTCTTGCACTGCTGCAGGGAGAGTTTCAGCACCAGAAGGGTTTTCCTGCCCTCAATTCCTCTTACTCCCATCACAAATCTAAGGTTCCTTAAAGATTTTCTTACAGACCCTCATAAATTTTGTACTGACTCAATGCCTGCCTAACTCTGCACCTCCACAAAGCTGGCTGAGCTGAACTGTCGGGTTTCCCCCTTAATTTTTTGGCACGTAACGAAGAGGCTCACGTGGTTTGAGCCAGAGGGAACACTTGACACAGTAAGTGCTTTTGGAGAACAGTAAATTTCCAGCGTCTCACTTGGAGCTCGCAGTCACCGGTGACAAAGCCATGCTGGAGAATTTATTTGAAATTCTTCTGTGCCAGTGTTTTCTAGAACCGGTGTGTGGAGGGCTGGCCTGTGTGGGATGGACCTGGGTGTGGTGGAGCAGTGAAAGAGCTACTCCCAGTCCTTTGGCACACCAAGTGCTTGGGGATTCATTTTCCTAGGTCAGACAAAAGTCGACTTGGCAGTGTGTTTGTAGCAGAATCAAAATGCTAAACACTCCTTTTGTTGTGAGTGTGCTGTGGAGTCCAAGGGCTGAACGTTTAACAGTGTCTTCTGGTAAAGGCTGAGCTTTACCCTTTCACAGGAAGATCAGCAGAAAGCTTAAAGATGGTTGTTAAATGCTTGGTAAGGCCTGTTACTGGTGTGCTTGAACCCTTGGGGGTTTTACCTCTCGTTTTTATTTTTGTCTGGGACAGACCTGTCAAATTTGCACGTTTTGTTCCCGTTCTGAGCTGAGGGAGAAACAAGAAGCTCAGAACCAGAGTTCAGAACCCTGAGAAAAGGAAATGGCTTTGCTGCTCATGTAAATCTCCAGAGCTTTATGATTCAGGCCCGTTTCCTTTCTGCTTGTACCGTGTTGTACCTTTTGGTCCATTCACTGTCAGTGTCTGGGTGTTCAGACCCTCAGAACATTCAGATATCTCCTGGAGATGTGGCAGCTGCTCTGTGCTGCCTCATGTCTGAAGCCTTAGGAACTTTTGAGGACAGAAATGCTGTTTTTCCCAGCTGAAATCCAAACTCTTCAGGAGCTGACAGCTCTGGTTTCCCTCATTGGCACGAGAGCAGAATTTTTAGTACATGGGGGACAACCCAAAATTTTCAAAGAACTGGAGCAGTTTTACAACCATTTCACTTATTTACCCAGAGTAAACATTAAACCTTTTTTAGACATTTTGAGCTGTTCCCCTGCTGGTGATTGGTTTTTTCCTTTATTGTTGGGCTCTGCCTTCTCTTGCTTATTCCTGCCTTATCAGGCTCCTGATGTCTTTGCTAGTTTTTTATGGATTTTCCAAGCTGTTGTGTGAGTCATTATTGAAACATTGCAGCAGCCAATGCTGCATCCCGTGACAGCATCACTTATACAATGTCTGTGCTGGGGACAAGGTTGGGTGTAGCCAGTGACACTTCACTGGTCTTCCAAACTATTTCTGTCCCCTAGGAATAGGACAAAACTGGCTGGCAGCAGGGAACTGTTTGTCCACTGCAGAGTTAAAATTGGACAACTGTTCTATCAGCTGCAAATCTTGATTTTGAATTTTTTTTTTGGGGGGGGGAGTGGATGGGTGCTGCAGGGCAACTGCTCTAAACTGAGAGAAAACTGCATTTCGGTTGAAAATTCAGTTTGTCAGCAGCCTTTTCCAGAGTGGCAAAGCCCCTGGAATATTGTTGGTGTCACTGTCCTCAAGGAAAGTAAACTACAACATGTAAAAGGCTTTGGAGATGAAATGTCAAGGTTGTTCTGGCAGCTGTAGAGGAGGAAGGGATTCCTGCTTGGATGCCTGAAGGTTAGAGGGGACTGTGTTAAGTGGTTTATTTGGTATCATACCTATTAAAGAGATTGCTGCCTTATCACAACTTATCACACTAAAGGAGGCAAATTGTCTGCCTCCCTCAGAGCAGCCTTTCACCTACTGCAGTGGGGGAGCCCAGGGCACCTCAAAGGGAGTGATCACTGATCTACAAACGCTTGTGGTGTCCTAATTTGTAACAGACCACGTGGAATTTTCTATTTAACACGGGAGCATAAGTGTAAGGAAAGTACAGATTGAGAAACATCCCATTAACAGCCACGTTCTTGTCAGTAAAATCCACGTGTCGGCAGAGCTGATCTTGAGTGGCACTGAATGGAACCTCAGGCTGCTTATTCCTCTTTTCCCCACAGAACCTGCAGGGATGTTGCACACAACGTTTCTCATCAGAATTTCCAGCTGAGCACTTATTTTAACTGTAAATGCTGTTGGTGCTTGCTGATAGCAGAAAATTTTCCATTCTTCTGTGGGTCTTGGCTGGAAGGAAAAGCAGGTTGTGTTGGAAATCAGGGATTGAGGCTGAGCGGGGTGCAAGAGGGGAGGATTAGTCATACCTGTGTCGCAGGGAACATTGCAGAAATCTCCTGCTGTTTGTTCTGGTTCATCCTCACTGGGAATGCTGAGAGCCCGAGATGGGGCAGCCTGGCAGGGATTTCAGTGTCTGCCGTCCCTTCTTAGCAGTCCCCCCTCTTGCTGAACACCTTGAGATGAAATGGTTATAACTGGGGAATTTCTTACAGAAAATAGTTCAGTGTTCTCCTGGAGCTCCCCAAATCCACCGAGTGATTCCTCAGGCTTAAATAAAATAGGGAAGAGATCTACCTGGTAGGAACCTGTTCCAGGAACAAGTAGATGGTAGCAGGGGGGAAATAGATATAAGGAACTGTTGCTTTTTCTCAGGAGTAGATGCACTGTTTAACGATTTCAGTTCCCTGTTTCCCCTTCGGTTTGTTGTTCAACATCCTCACTCCCTTCACCTCTTGCTTTTTGTTCCTTGTTGTCACTCACCCAGTTACTCTCCCAGAACCTTTCTGTGTTGTGCAAGGGTAGTTTAAGGTTTACTGTAACAGTGTGAATAAGTAACCTTTCCTTTTGTAACTTGTTAGCAGTCCCACCCCCCTGCCTTTAGGGGGTTGTATTCAACGGAGTTATTTCTCTCTCAAAACCCGAGGGGAGCCTGGACAGACACCCTTTGGCTCTGCCAGGTGCCAGGGAAGCTGCTGGGGGGTCACTGCTGGCTGGGAGCGTTGGTGCTCTGGATGGAGAACCTGTCTAGGTGTGGGATTTATGTCACCACTGCTAAAACAGGAAATCTTATCAGTTTATCTCAATTCTGATATGTTGACAAATATCAGGTGCTGTATTTCAAACTTGTGCGGTGCAGCGGATTGCACCTTTTTTCACCATTTTTAGCCTGCTATTTTTGATGCCAAATAAATTCAGCCATAAATACATCCTTTTGGTGTTCCTTTATCAGTGATTCATTGCTATTTCAGGTGAGGATCTCAAGAAATGGAAAGTTCAGTAGGATGTGAGGAGTGCCTTAGCAAGTTAATTGTGGTTGCATGCACAAGCAGTTCCTGCTGACACACTTGTGCCTGCCTGGGGCTTCTGGGTTAGTTTTATTCTTGGCTGATGCAATGGCTGAAAGTATCCATCTTCCAAGAGATTTTTTGGGAACAGGGTGGTACTTTTGGATTCTGACCATATTTGCCAGCAAGCCAGAACTTCCCCTCGTAACACTATTTATATTAAACAGGACTTGATCAGGTTTGTTATGAACTTTCAGCCTGTTTAGTTTATATCTCTATGTAGTTTATATTTCTGAACTAGGCAGAAACACCTGGATCTCACCAAAGTGTGTGGTGAAAAGCAGCTCTTGCTGCTTTCAGCACTGGCTGGGTGTCCTGGGCTCCTGCAGCGAACCTCGTGTGTGCTGGCAGGAAAAACAACTTCCCATTTGCATTTCTAGCTGGTATCTCATCCCAGGTGCTTTGAGCATTTGGAAATCAGCTTTCCCAAGTTTCCCTGCCAAGATCTCCCCTGGCTTAGTCAGTGTTGCAGCATCAGACACTTGGGCTTTGTCTTGTAACTTGGTGACAAGTGTTTGTCTGGGAGAGATTTGGATACATGGAATATCTGAGAAGCTGCAAAAAGCTTTGTTTTGGACTGACAAACGCAGCAAGTATTTCATCTGGCAGCAATAAATGTGTATTTTCCAGCAGAAGGCAGTGCAGTGGGGTGTTAACTCTCAGAGGTTCTGAAAGCTCTCCATTATAGAGTTAAATCCTTGAGAAGTATTTATTCTTTTGAAGTAATTTATTGTGAAATTTTCAATTGCTTTATTTACACTGATGGTTCATCTGGCTGCAGGCACTGCTCCGTGTCACGTGGGTGTTTGTGTAACTTCTGCCTGGGCTTGAGCAGGGAATAGCCACAGGAATGTTCCTTCTATAAAATTTTCTCATTTACTGAATAGCTTGAATGAAAAAACCCCAAAGGGTGTGTACAGCTCGATTTCAGCAACTCCCAGCCATGAATTTGGCTGAAATGTCCTTAGAATTCCTAGTTTGTAACATGGTTAGTACTGCAAGGCAATGGTTTGTACTTCAAATGTAAGAAAAGAAACATCTGATCTTTTTCACTTGTTAAAAAGGTAATTATTTTGAATTTTTTTTTTTTTTTTTAGTCTTGGATGAAAACAATGATAATAGAAATAAACAGAGCTTGGCATTGTTTGCTGTCAATCAAATACCACAAAGTTTTCTTAAACTTTATTCTCCTTTACATTTCCTCTATTTCAGCAGCAGTTTGCTCAGTTTCAAAATCCTATATTCCTTTCCCATGAAACTCTTTAATTTATAGAGAATATTGAATGTAAAGATGCAGCTTTGATTTAAAAACCACGCTGAAGGCAGGACAGGATGGCTGGAGATCTTGGGGAATGTACAAACCTTTTAAGGCAAAAAACTGGTGACAGTGAGTTACTGAGCAGGTGAGGTGTGATAGTGGTGCCCCAGTGAAAGCCTCCAGGGGCTACTCCTGAATGGGATGGTCCCGGTGGCTGCTGGGCTGGGCTGGAGTAGGGATCCAGCTGTCCCAGGGATTGGGAAGCAGACAGGCTGTTCTCCAGGCACAGGAGCTGCCCATGGATGTCCAGAGGGTGATTGCTTGGGAAGGCACTGGCAGAAGGTGCTCAAAGCTGTTTGGGTAGGTTTTGGTAACTCCCTCCTCAGGTGTTGGCTCAGGCTCTGTGGCACTCAGAGCTGTGGTGTTTCTGTCCCAGTGTTTCCCAACACCAGTGGAAGGTGTTTATGGAATGCTTGAGGGAACTCCAGAGTTTCTGCCCAGCTTTCTCTGTAAGAGCTTTGGGCAGCGCTTGTCAAACAGCACCTTCTCCTTGCATTGCCCTGCTGTCAGTGCAGCACTGCAGAGCCACATCTGGACTGTGTCCATCTTAAAGGGAAGGTAAAAACCCCCAAACTCATCTGGTAACTTCACACAAAGCACCATCATCGTCACACCTGGAGTTTCTGTTTCGAGTTCCAGGTCTGGAACTTTTCCTTTGTGATCTCTTACTCGAGACCTGTCCGTGTGGCAGCAGGAAGCAAAGGGTCAAGCCAGTATTAACCTGAGGTTGGGGGACCTGGAGGGAGAGGATTAATCTGTTCCTGAAGACTCCAGAAAAGGCGTTTCCCAGAATGCCGGAATCCTGCAGAGCTCCTTCCCAGGCTCTGGTCTTGAGGGGTGAATGAATGCAGGGATCTGCATCCCTGTAATATTCTTCTGCGAAAGCAAAGGGACAAAGCAGGTGTCTGAAAGGTTATGCACTATTTTAGGGAGAAAGCTGATTAATGTTGATGGGCTGTTCAGAATCCTGGCAGATTATAGTTCACCCCAAGGTCGGCTCCAGCCCTTCGGTCTCAGTTTCAGCCCGTGGCCCGTGTGAAGGGCGATGAGGAAACCCGGTTTTAGCTTCTCCCTCACATTTTCATGCCTTTTTTTCCTTGAGGAGACTGTCCTTGATCACAATCTGGGCTCTGAAATTCCCCCTTTGTGCTTTTATCACGAACACATTTTAGCTTTATTACATTCTGGAAAGCTGGGCTTGAAATGGTTCGTCCCGTGCTGAGGATCAAAAAGATTTTTGGAGAGATTTCCACACAGTAACATTTTAATCTCAACTAATGCCTTCAGCAGTATTGCACTTTTATCATTTGGGGGAAATTCAGAGTTCTTTAGCCAAATGACCAGCAGAATATGATGTCTGCTACTCACCTCCCTCTGAACACCCCCTTTCCATGAGCACCTTCCCTGTTTTCCTCTGCAGCTGCTCAGAAGCTGCCAAAGCTTTGGCAGAATTGCTCCAATTTTCTGATATCCAAGTTTTTTTAGAATAACTAAATGCAAATTGACTGGATCATGGTTAGTTTTCATTCTCTTGTTTGGCTGAAGCTGCAAGCAACAAACTCTCCTTGGAAGGGGCAGGTCCCAACATTGTGTTGGTTACGTGGATTTTGGAATACTTGGAAATGGAGATTACCAAATAGAAAGCATTGTTTTTCATAGGAGCATTGGGAAAAAAACTGGGCTGCTGGATGGTGGGGAAGAGTTTCTTTATCATTTCTGTGCTGGCTAAAATCTTAGCAACCATCACATTTAATTGTTCCCTTCTAAGGGGCTAACCAAAGGTTAATGGGATTGAATCCCCATCTTCCCCCCACCAAATTCCCTGTTTCTCTTGTGGAGTCAGCCTCCTTATCCTCAGCATTAGACTTGTGCCTTTTTTCCAGCAGTTCAGGTGATATTTATGGTTAGTCTGGCAGCTGATGTCAGCAGTTACCTCACAAATACTTACAAATTTCTGTGCTAATCCCAACTGTTTTCTCAGGCAGGTGCCGAGTCCTGCCTTTCAGTTACTAAATATCCTGAGTGATGTAAATAATTAAACCCCTTGTTTTGGAAACCGTGGCTGTTCACATAACACTCCTTTTCTCTTCTCTTCCAGGGGTGGCAGATGGTGTCGGTGGCTGGAGGGACTACGGGGTTGACCCCTCTCAGTTCTCAGGGACTCTGATGCGAACGTGTGAACGTTTAGTGAAGGAAGGACGGTTTGTTCCCAGCAATCCCGTCGGGATTCTCACGGCAGGCTACTGTGAGCTGCTGCAGAACAAAGTACCTCTGCTTGGTAAGGCACCAGAAATCTCTCAGTTCCATCTGGGCTGTGTGTTACCTACACATGGGCTTAGTGAGAGTGGCTTGGATAATCTGCTGGCAGCTTCTGCAGCAAATCTGCAGGCAGCAACTTCTCTTATTTCTATGTTTTCAGTTGATTTGGAGGCATCCTTATTTCTCTTGTGTTTAAAAGCTGTTTTAATTAATTAATTAATGCAGGGAGTGTTTGTGTATGTATATGTATATAAAATAAAAGGCCAGCAGCCTTTCTGTGTGAAAGGTGAATTCAGCAGAGTTGGCAGAGCGAGTTCTGCAGCAGAACACGCTGTGGCACATGTGCTCACCCTGTGTTTTGGAGGTATAAATAACTGTTCTCTGCTGAAAACTCCTCATGGTTGGTTGCGGCTTTTTTGCTTAAGCTCTGCAAGGGAAAAATATTTTCTGAGGATAACTGGATGCAGTTCTGCTCATTCCTGGCCTTCCTGCTCCTGTTGCCTTTTATGTCCAGTGAACTCAAAGCCCAATTGGTCGGTCTCAGTAGTTTATATCATCTGATCTCTGAGAGTATTATTTTTATAAATCTTTGTGGGGGATTCATTACAGATCTTTCTGAAAGCCAACTGAAGTAGATGCTTCGCATGCTCTTGTGTCAGACTTGATGTGAGCCAGGGCATTCAGCTGCCTTGGGAATGGGAGCAGATAGAGAGGTGCCACTCGGGCTGAGCTGCCAACCCTGCAGAGGGAACACTTTGTGAAGGACAGGAGCCCTCCTGTGCCCCAGGGAGGTGTTGCCCTGTGTGATATGTGCAGGGCTCACCTGACCTTAAGCTCCTGTGCCAGAGGAGTGCAGGCTGAGCTATATTTAACTTGTCTGCTGAGCTGGGAGCAGATGTTCTTGCATTAGACGCCTAAAGAATAGGTTGGAACCTCAGCAGTGACCTTAAGTGTCACCAAAATAGCAGAGCTCAGTAATTACATTAGGATTTGGGGGGGTTAATGGTGCTTATTTGTGCAAAGCAGATGTAGCTGTAAGTGATCTCCAAAGTGGGCCACTGGAGAGAGCTTCCCCACGGCTTTGGAGACGGAGGCAGCTCAGCTGGGCTTGACCTTTGCAGGGCTGAAAAGCAGCGTGTGCTGAGTCACAAGATCTGCATTCCACACATGGCCTCCTGGTTACACTCTGCTAATAGAGTTAGAATTTGAAACTAATGATCCTTAGTGTTTCTCCTTTAACACAGAGCAGTATTTTTAGAAGGAGGAATAAAAACCCTTGGAATTACCACAGCAATGAGCATTTGGAGTTTATTTAAAATAAAGGGAAGGGAGAGGACTTCATTAAGGAGGATTCATTAGGCAGTAGCTTTTCCTTGCTGTTGTGCTCTGAGCCTCAATAACTTGGTTCATCAGAACTGAATCCAGCAAATATTATAAAATAAAACTGAAATGGGAGGAAACCGTGCCAATTATTTAAACACTGTTGTGTTGCAGAACAATCTTGGACAGTCACATCTCAAATGGGAGCTTTTCCTGAAGTCCTGTTTTGTAAGAGTGGAGAAGGTCCTGTGTGTTCACTAGAGAACAAATTCAGGGCGAGTGCATTGCAGGGAACTCTCTGGGTTAGAAAGGGAAATGTCTGGAACAGGCACTGCCTGGAGCCAGCTGGACTTGTGTACCAGCAAGGCTCACCTCATCCTGAGCTCAGCTCACTGCAGGCTTGTGGCCTGTCCAGCGTGGAGCTGTGCCTGGACAATCCCGCTGGAGGGAGATGAAGATTGGGATGTGGGGCAGGAGTCAGGAGGAAAGGCTGCAGCTGGATCTCAGTCTTGAGGAAGGCAGTGTCTGCTGTGGATGTCCTGTCCTGTCTGCAGGAATGCAGCAGGTGCTGGTTACTCTGCAGGACTCTGGATGTGTTTCTTTGCAACACAGTTATTTTTGTGGCCATTTCCCAGTGAATGAACCAAGAATCCCTCAGTGCCCTCAAGCGTGGCTGGGATAGTTCTGAGCACGGTTGAGGTGTTCCTGTTGTTACTTTTATGTGGAAGAGGATTTGTCTCTGAAACGAGTTTTCTTTACACTTTATAAGTTGGTGTCCTGAAGATGTGACAGGATTATTGTCTGTTGAACCTGGAGCAGGCTGGAAAGAAAAGCTTTTTCATGTTCTGAGCAGAGAAATGCAATAGGACCTAACACTTAATTGCAAGCAGTTCTTTACTTGGCGTGGTTTATTTACAGCTGATGAGTGAAACTGTGTGGAGAGCACCTGGCATTGTATGGATGCTGCTGGAATTCTATTATGTCCATGATTTCGGAATTTCAGTATTTTATGTGAGTTCTGTAAATCCAGTCCTATAGCAGAATGTGCTGACATCTGTTGGGCTGGAAAACTGTAAATAAACCAAACAAAACAGGTATTTGTCAGCATAATGTGTTTACCAAAATCAGAGCAGGAAAAGCACATCCTACGCAAAAATCGGACTTTGTGTTGCAAAGATTTCTGGCATTTTGCCGTCTTAATTTTTGGTCGGTTGTGGCATCGTTGAACATTCCCATCCCTCCTGGTTATTACGCTTTGATAAGCATTGGAATGATTGAGCTGCTGCTGGAATCGGGGGGAGCAGCAGCAGTGTGAGGGAGCTGAGTGCAGTGCCTGTGTTTGCAGGGAGCAGCACAGCCTGCATCGTGGTCCTGGACAGGACGAGTCACCGTTTACACACGGCCAACCTGGGCGACTCCGGCTTCCTGGTGGTCAGGGGAGGAGAGGTCGTCCATCGCTCTGATGAGCAGCAGCATTACTTCAACACTCCCTTCCAGCTCTCAATAGCTCCTCCAGAAGCAGAAGGAGTTGTCTTAAGTGACAGGTAAGGTGGGGAAGGAACTCCCAGTTTTTAATCTGTGCTCCCGAGGAGCTGCAGTTTTTGCTGGGGGGCTCTTCGGTGGCCTGTGGGATTTAAGCTCCAATCCAGTCAGGTCCTGCAGCTGATAATGTGAGCATTTAGCACCTCTGAACCTGTTGCAGAGCGTGAATTTATTGGGCTAATGATTCTTCGGGGTGGCCTATTCCCATGGTTCTGAGCCATGGGGAGGTGTCAGTGGCTGAAGCTCCTGGATGTGCTGGTCATCCTGGACAAGTGGCTGCTCTTACCACTTCCAATCCCTGTCTGTGCTCCCCTGAGACTGTTTGGAGTAGCTAATTTAGATATCTTGGCACTGAGGTAACAAGTGCTTGAAGAATAGAGCAGAGAAGGACATGTGACTGTAAGTTGTGTTTCCAAGTAGCTGTTTCCCTCAGCATATTGTATTTGACCAAAACGAGCAAAAAAACTGCTTGGCAGAACACCAGGCTGGGAATGAGAGGATGAGGAGAGGACAATCTGTTCACAGAAATGAGTCCTTTCAAAGGCTGGCTTGTTCCTGTGTCTTCCCCTGAGAATGTCAGGCTGATCCATCCTGGCTTGGTGAAGACTCATCAGTAATATGAAACGAATTTTTTTTTTTAAAGAATCAGCTTTCAAATTATGTTGAATCAGTTAGGTTGGAAAAGACCTCTGAGATCACTGGGTCCAAATACCTACAGCTCTCAGAAATGGCTGTTCACTCACTGATCTCCCTCATCTGAATCCAGGCAGATTGCAACAGGATCCTCCGAGAGTGGCCCTGGCATCCAGGGAATGCAGCAGGCAGCTCCAGTCTTTGATGCAAGGTTTGGACTCAGTGATCTCAGGGCTCTTTTCCAGCCTATGAAGTCTCAAGGCTGATGCAGTGAGGGTTATGACCTCAGTGCCAAAATAGCTCTTTTTGAAAGTGTTGTCGAAGTTGTTGAAACTCCTGACCATTCCTGCCTGTGGCTTTATTTCCTCATCCTACAACTGCCGAGAGGAAGCCGGGGTGGAACTCTGAAATGAAACCCCCTCAATAATCCAACCGCTTCGCCAGATTAAAATTAAACGACATTTGAAATTCCAGAGCTGCAAAAATCTTCATTTTTCTGAGGTTCTCTGTCATCCATGGGAAGAGCACAAAACCCAGAAAGCAGGAGGATAATTGATCATGTCCAGTGGAAGTCAGGGAAGCCAAGTAATCTGAGTCATCCCATAATAAGGAAAAGCACAAGATAAATGTGCTCCCACACTTGAGCTGTGAATCATGATTACAGCTTTGTGGCTGGTTCCTGTGCTGTTCCTGACGTTAATTAGTACCCATGGGCCTCACCGAAACGCTTCTCCAGTCCTTTTTTATTTGTTGTCCCAGTTCAGGGGGCAATTTGGCTAAATATGGGCACAGGCAGGCAGGCTCAGCTCCATCCACCTTCCTGAGCCTGCAGATCAGTGGAGCACAGCAGCTCCTCTGTGTTCTGGCAGAGATGCAGCAGTTTCTCCCTTTTAAAGAACCCTGAAGAGTCTTTAAAAAGGAAAGGTTTGTTGTTATGTTGCCTCAGAGAATCAGATTTTGCAGCAATATTCGTGGCCAAATGGGGGGTTTTCTCCTCTTGCTGTTGTGTAATGTCTTAGACACAAATATTCCAACTGGCTGTGGTTTTCTGGTAGTGATTTCCAGGCATATTTTTTATTCCATTGAATTACAAAGTGATTCAAAATCCTGAAGTGCTCGGGCCATTATGAGCTGTCCTTTCAAGTATTGCTCTCTCACACGCTCCAGATGAGCAGAAGGAACCCTGAGCTGCCATTCTGCTTAATGGTTTCCATGGAGATACACTCACCAAGCAAATTAGTTTGCAGATTGTTCATCTGGGAATTGTAACCGCGAATCCTTGGTGGAGCAGCTGGAGCTGTACCGGTTTGCATTCCCAGTGCTGTCCTGGGGCAGGAGCTCCACAGTCAGTGATTTCTCTGTTGCCAAGAGCCCCAGAGTGCAGTGAAGTGGAGGAGTTGTGGCTGTGCTGTTGGACATTCCCTGGGGGATGTGAGGAGTCGTTTTTAACCTCTGTGTCCCCTGCTGTCCCCTCCCCAGCCCCGAGGCTGCCGACAGCACGTCCTTCGACGTGCAGCTGGGGGACATCATCCTGACAGCGACCGACGGGCTGTTCGACAACATGCCCGACTACATGATCCTGCAGGAGCTCAAGAAGCTCAAGGTGAGTGTGTGATCCCTGCAGCCCTCACGGCCTTCGTGCTGCTCAACCTGAAGCCTTGAAAGCCTTTTCCCATCATCCCCCATGTGAGCAGTGGGAAGGGATGCTGACCCCAGAACTCTGTGTCTTGGATCTGCATCCAGGCTGAATCCAGAGGCGGCAGCTGGGGCACAGATTTCCCGAGTGGCAGATTTTCCCCCATGGCAATAACTGGGAAGGGAAGGGGGAGATGTTCAGTCCAGGCTCTGCCCTTGGCCAGCTCCTCACACACGGCACCTGCAGCTTGTAGATGCTACACAATGAAAACAGAGCATCTTCTCCCAGGTTATTTGGGGACTGAGCTTACACTTCAAATAATTTCCAGCTTTTCTGAAGGGTTATAAACCAGGAATTCCAATGGAGTATGTGCTGTCTGAACTGTGGGTTGCACGTGCTTGAAAATCTTTAATATGTTCTGTTTAAAAAAAAAAAAAAATCCTGGCAACTTTCCCAGGTTAGTGACCACAAATGTTCTTTTTAAATAGTAAAGATGCATTAAAATATTTTAATTTGGGTGAGAATATTTAGCTTAAGGCTATTTACTTCCAGAAAGGAAAGTGTACTTAGGGAGATATCAATATGTATAACCTCCCTGAAGAAACTGCTCTGCTGTGAAATGCAAATCAGGGTGACAGAGAGAATTAAGTGTGGTTTTCAAAGAATTGGGCCTGTCCTTATCCTGCAGCTACACAAGTCACTACCCCGTGTGGTTGCAGCCACCTCACAGCCCCGGCTGTGTCCTGGGCGGACCCTGGAGCTGGAATTCCCTTGTGGAAGAAGGCTGAGCTCCACCTTTCGGCGTGTTTGGGAAAGGCACTGGAGTTCCCCGAGGGGTTCAGCCAAGAGTTAATCACATAAACGCCTGCTAATTCCCAAACCTGCGGGGAAGGCTCCTGGAATGACAGGGCCCTCCAGAGCCCTCACAGATAAAGGAGCAGTGGTTGTGTCAGGTTGGCTCGAGCGAGACCAGCCCGGAGCGAAGCAGCAGAGTTACCAAAACTGAACTAAAAACAGGCCTTTAAAATGCAGCCTGGAGAAAGTTTGTGCTTCTTTTGTCATCTGACTTTTGAAGTGCCCCTTCTCCCCAAGTGTGCTCTTGCTGATTGGGGTAAGAGGGTCAGGGGTGCAGGAATTGCACTTGAGGTGAAGCAGAAACACTTCACCAAAACACGAGTGGGAGGCGGGTTTGGGAATGTCCCCTTTCCTCCAGGTGAGTCTGGTTTCAGTATTAGTCTTCTAAGTGTCTAAATTGTGTAACCCCTCCAAACCCAAGTGCTGTAGCTCTGGTGGAGTTGAGGCCTGGCCTTTGCTCGTGGAGCTGCACGGCTGTAACCCCGTTTGTGAAGCCCAAAGGACGGGGAGGGCCATAATTAGATAATTATTGCCCTGGCACCGAGTGACCTCCAGAAGTGACAGGCAGCAGCAAAGCACCTCCTGGAGGAGGCTTCCTGCTAAATAACACCCCCTTTTCCCGCTGGATTCAGAACTCCAACTACGAGAGCATCCAGCAGACAGCGCGGAGCATCGCGGAGCAGGCGCACGAGCTGGCCTACGACCCCACCTACATGTCCCCCTTCGCGCAGTTCGCCTGCGACAACGGCCTCAACGTCAGAGGTGAGGGTCCCCTCCTGCCACCCCCCAGCAACCTGCAGCACAGGGAATTGTCCCAAAATGCAGTGGGACAACAGAACATCAGCAAACGGGGTTGGCAGGAGAGCCCCGGGCTCGTGTGTGGGATTGGGAGCGGGAGCCTCCCGTGGGGAAGCAGCTGGAGCCCAGAGCACACACTGCACTGGTGGGTTATTTTTAACCCAGGATGTACATTCCTGCCCCAGGCTCCTGGGGAAACTGGGCTTGGTTTGTTCTTGGATTTGGGTGTGAGGGTGGCTTTTGTTTAATTTTTTTATTTTTTGAAGTCTTCTCTTACAGCTGCAGTTCAGCTGAGGTTCTGCTCAGTCTTTGGTAGTTTGGGAGTTTGTTTTTTGGTTGAAATTTGTGACTCTTGTACCTTTGGCATCCCCATCCTGATCTCTCAGGAGCTGGTTCTACTTCTGGGCTCTAAAAGATGCCAACACCTGGCAGAGCTCAGAGCCTGAGCAAACGCCTTCCTTTTATTATTTATTTCTTCTAAATAACTCATTATAATTCTGCTGGTAAAGATGTTCTCATCTCTGTACCAGGAGGGCAGGAGTTCCTGCCCCTTTCCCAAGGTAGAGCTTGGGCTCCCTGGTGCTCCAAGCTCAGTCAGAAATGAAACTGCAGATCTCTGGATTCTCTGGTGTGACTTCCCAACAACAAAATATCCCTTCTGAGCCCTTTCTGCAGGATCTGAGTGTTTTGCTCTGGCTGCTGAGGATTGAAAAATAGCTACTAAAAATGCTAAGTAGCTTTTAGTGAGCCGTGAGGTAATCCAGTGCTGGGGAAGGTGCTAAAGAAGTGTTTGATTTGCAGTGGAAATTCCTGAGGAGATCTGACTTTCATGGCAGTTTCCTTGTTAGAGAGAGCAGTGTCAGGTGTTTGGTGCATTTATTCAGCAGTCTGTAGAAAGCAGGCCCTGTGCTGTGCCAGCTGCCAGCAGCGTTCCGGGTTCTGACCTCCTTTTCTCAGCCTGATCTCACCGGAGCTGAACAGGAGAGTGTTTTTGTGCCGTGTTAAATGTCACTGCTCCCCTCGTTTGGGAGGGAGGGGGGGAAGCAGAGTTGGTGTCGACACTGAGCAGGCTTTGAATATTTAATTTTAAAAGAACCTTCCCTGGGAAATGACACGGATGATCTGAAGACGATGGGTTTGATGAACTAAGCGGGTTTTTCCTTCCCTACAGGGGGCAAACCAGACGACATCACCGTCCTTCTGTCCATCGTGGCCGAGTACACAGACTGAGGGCCCTGTGGCGCTCCCACAGCCCCGCACGGATTCCTGCTGGAACAGGATTGATCCCTCCTCCCTCCTGCCCTGGGCAGCCGGCCCTGACACAGCAGAGTCCTTGCTGACAACCACTCGTACAACGCTGGGCTCGCTCTGCCAGCGAGAGGGGAAGAAGCTCAAGGCCTGGAGCGTCCATCAGAGCTCCTCATTGTCCGTGCCGGGGGCAGGATCCATCCCACGGCATCCCCGCTCTGGAGGTGGAACTTTCCAAGGAGTACAATTGGTCGATCGTCTTTCAGAGTAGCTCAGTAGGTAACCCCTCTGCACGAGGGCATCTCGCTCTTTGCTAGGAACGTTCGCTGTTGTTGAGGGTGTGTTCCAGCCCCAGTTCCATAAAGCGTAGTCTTGTTCCAGTGGTAGCCGAGGTTTCGTGTTCCTGAGCTCCGGTTTTCAGGAGATTTCTAAACTGCTGTAAACATTCTGCTCTTGCCATCCATGGTGTCAGCCTTAGGAGCCTTTTCTAGTGCGAGATTTCAAACAAACCTAGTTCAAGTTATATGGATGCAAATGTGTTTTGTGATTTCAGGTGCTTAACTGTGATCTTAAAAAAAAAAAAAAAAAAAAAGTTCTGCAGATCATTCGTCCATGATGGGCCTGGTTCTGGATGTTTTGGCTGTGGATGATTATTATTATTTTTATTAAACAAGACTTCTAGCTCAGTCTCAAACAGCCGAGCTGGCCACAGCTGAGGTCTTGGAGCATTTGGACCCATCTGCTGGTGGGAAATGCTCCGGTGGGAGGTTGCACAAAGAACGGCTCGTCCTCAACTCCCAACGTCCTCACTTGGGGTAGATAATCCTGTCGTTGATGAAGCCTAATTTGTGTTAATAATTGCCATTGCTTGTAGAACAGAATCTGCTGCACCACTTTATAAAGTCCAGCTGATCCTTTCTGACTCAACAGGCACCTCTTTGCTTCTGCTGCGGCAGCCGAGTACGAAAACGAACCTTAACGAATAATCAGCAAAACTTCACATTTCAGTAACTAAAGTGTAGGGGTTTCAGTGAACCTTAATGATGTTTACAGTTATCTTAACAGCCACTTTGCAATATGACATTTCCTTTTCAATGACAGTAGCTCACGTTTTCCCCCCCTCCTTCACTTCCAGCCAGCTTTTCCTTTTCCTTTCCCAAGGCTCATATGAAAGCTGAGAGCTGTAAAGATATATATATTTTTGGTCAGTTTTTCATTAACTTTTTTGCCGGTAGAAAAGTACGTAGAAATAAATTAAAGCCATGTTTTTATATATTAAAAAAAAAAAAAAAAGTCGGGTAATGTTGCTGTTTAGGTGAGTGCAGTTAAACTTGGTCAGTAAGGAATCTTTCTTGCTCTCGAGAGGAGATTTTTACTACCTGGTTTATTGTATTAAAACTGTTTAAGTTTGAGGTTACCTCAACTTGTTTAAAGAATTTTTGTGGACTTGTACTGTATATTTGCGTAACTATGTCAAGCTTTTATTTAAGGTCATTTAACATGTACCATGTACATGTCATTTTACTATATTTCAAAGCATCATGCTTGTAACAGGCATTTCATTTATAATAAGTGATTAATTTGGGAGCTCTTCAGTAATTTATCTGCTATTCCTCAATTGGCATAATGTTAGGGATCTACTTTGAATCACCTTGTAATTACTTGTCAAAATGCCTTAACTACCCTAACTTGACCAAAATGGGATTTTGGTGAGGGTATGGGGAGGATTCTGTTAATGAAGAGAAATTAATTAGTTTTGTGACACACGAGCAGTGAGTGGTGGAGAACTTTGCACAACCTGTCAGTCCTTGTTTTGAGCCGGCCCAGCTGTGCCTGGCTGGCAGTTCCAGGAATGTATTCACTGAGCACAGGGCTTTGTTCCTCGCCTGGGGGGGCCTTGCCCTCCCCAATCCGGGTGTCTTCACGTTTTATCTGCCAGTATTTCCCCTCAGCTTCTGGCTTAGAGCAGATTTGATCAATTCTTGTGTCCCCCGACCTTCCCTTCAGGAGCCCTGGGCTGCTGCTCTGACCTCTCTCAGCACAGTCCCCAGCCCTGGGGTTTTATCCCCCCCTCAGCTTTCCAGAACTTTCCCTGGGGGTGTGTGCGGGTCAGAGGGAAGCACCAGGGTCTGGAATTCCCTTTGAGGCCAAGCTGTGCTCCCTGTCTGTACCCACAGAGCCCTTTGCCTCATATCACACCATCAGTTGTTGGTTTTTTGTTTCCTTTTTTTTTTTTTTTAATGAACAAATTTGGATTTTGATTTACAAATCATGAGTTTTTCCCTCACCGGGCACACCAAAGACCAGTAAAGCTTTTAGCTTTTCCATCTGTTTATAAAGCAATACTGTATTATAAAGAATTGATATTTTTATCACATGCTTGATTGTGTTGGGTTTTTTTTAAGACGTGCACTCTGAACATATCAAAGCTGAGTTTTTCCTACGAACTTATCGCTGTCTGCGCACAAGAGATTTTGGGAGGAGGAAAACCACAGGGCCCATCCTATCCAAGTAATTCCCAGCAGTGCATGAAGCAGCAACACTTGCTAGGGGAAGGTTTAGTGGGAATGTTCCTGAGGGGAATGGGCAAGGAAGGTGTTCCCTGACTTGGAGCTGCTGCAGAGGGTTCTCCCTGGGGAGTTGTGGCTCGCGAGGAGTTTGTGCCCCGGGAAGCTGGGATTGCTCCAGCAGCCCTGGGAGGGGTTGGGTTGAAGCAGGGCTAGGATGTGGGGAGTTGGAAAAGCTCTGTGGTTCCTGCTGCTTCCCTGGCTGTCTGGGAGAGCTGGGAATCAGCTTCCCTCCAAACGTCCTGTGTTGTGTTTCTTGAGGTTGGGCTGAAAACGAAACCAAAAAGCAGATTTGGGACCAGACAGTTCTGAGGGAGTGGAGGAGAAGGGAGAGCAGAAGGTCTGGCAAAGGTGGGAGGATTTAGTGATGGGATCTCCGTGTCTTGGGAAGGGACATCCCTTCTCCAGGGGGAAGCAGCTGATGTGTGTGGAACCCACTGTATGCAGTTCCTGCCAAAGGTGGCTGAAACCATGAGGCAAATGTGAGTCTGTACCTGAGGATGCTTTTTTGTTGCTGTTAAAATGAGACTATCATCTATGCTTACCTAAGAGGCAATTATGTGAATTTCATGTCTGAGGTATAACTTATGCAGGAATAGTTCTGTAAATACATTTAAATGAATTGTAAAGATATTTAATAAATATAGTATTTATACTAAAATGTGCTTTTTTTAAAGTCAAGTTGCCTGCAAACCCTCTGTTTGTTGCTGTGGGGACGTGGTTGGTGGTGCAGAGGCACAGCCAGTGCTGGGGGGGGCCCTGTCACTGTGACCCCCCTGTAGTGCCTCAAATCCACACCTGAGTGACACCCAGCAGTCTGGCAGGAAGATAATGATCCTTTAATTGACCAAAGACTGGGAATTTTGGTGTTGTGTGACTTTAAAAATACTGCACTACCCCTGACTTGTGGAAGAGACGTGGGGAGGGAAAAGAATAAATAACTCAAGTCTAAAACACAAACCTTTATTTCTTAAACTGTGGTGCTGTGACAACTTGGGTTGTTCAGTTAAATGCTGGTTCTACAGGGTTCCTGTAAAATCCTGAGTTGTCCTGGAGCTGGGCTGGGTCTGGCTGTGCCAGAGGGGAGGGATGGGATTTTTTTTCAGCACCCTTAACTAAAACAGCGGCTTCATTTGCCTGAAGTGGTAACAGGGTTGGAATTCAAACTGTGGGACTCTCTCAGTCTCCACCGAGGGTGTTCTGAGAGCAGAACCCCCGACTGTTCCCGCAAAACTCGTAACACACAAACCTCAGCTGGGTCAGTCACGTCCTAAACCTGGGCCAGTCCGAGAGCAGCAGCAGCAGCTCCGGAACATTCTGTGCTGAGCTGGGGCTCAGGCACTGAGTGTGGGCCGGGCCTGCCCTGCCCTCCCAGGCAGAGCCCAGTCCTGTCCTGGGGCCCGGAGCCCTCCAGCCCTACAGCACTGGGGAGCTCTGCAGGGGGCCCAGCTCCTCCTCCGTGTCGCTGGCTGTCGCCAGGCTCTGCAAGCTGTGACCCCTGACGTCCTTCTCCTTGTGGGAAACAGCTCCAAAAAACAAGGAGTGGAACTGGAAAAGGCAGTATTTGCACAGGTAAGGAGCCACGTGGTGCAGGATTGGGGTGGTAATGATTTGAGAAGCTTTTGCCGCTTTGAGTCTGCAGCGTTTCCCAGGGAAACCCCGGGAGTGTTCCCAGTGTTACACACCAGAGTGCTGGCTCTGCTGATCCCATGGGACACCAGGATGGGGAATGGGAGCCCAGCACGGTGGGACACACCCTGTGCGTGGGGTGCTCAACTCAACCCCAGCTGTGCCTCCCCTGCTCACAGCATGGGGAGTGCCCTCACCTTCTGATCAGGAGCCTCCCTGGCCTCTCCTGCTGCCGCCGCCGTGGCTGTTCCTGCTCTTCCCGACACGTCCCTCCCCGAGGCTCTGGGAACGCTTTTTACCTCTGGTTCAGCCACAGGGTTGGTGGCAGCGCTCCCATCCCGCAGGGGGTGTCTGGCAGTGTCTGTGCTGTTGGGCTCCTCCCTGGAGGGTTTGTCAGGGGGTGTCTCTGAGCTGCATCGGGCACAGGAGGGTGGGTTAGTCACTGGCTTTGTCCGTTCTCCTCTCAACATCCCGATTTTCTGCTCATGAAAAGATTATGGCCTGGGAGGAGATTCTGAGAAAGTACCTTCCCACCCCTCCTGCTGCACCCAAACCCCGTGGAGATGGGGAAAGCAGAGTTCCTATGGAACGTTCCCTCTTGCACCCCTTTGATTGCTGTGGGTGCTGCTGAGATGTTCCTGGTTCAGGGTTTCCCTGGGAACACCTGAGGTTTTCCTGCCCTTACCTGCCCCCCTGCCGTGGGCAGCAGAGCTCCTGGGAATGTTCCTCCGTCTGAGCCTCGCACAGGGTGGCCAGGATGAAGCTGCCCTCCAGCAGCACGTCCTCCACGCTGAAAGCAATGGGCCTAAACACAAACACGGAGACTGCACAGCCCGTGGAACTGCACACCCCGTGGGAGGAGTCACGGCTCGTGGGGTTCTATGTAAGGATTACAAAGAGCCTCCTCTGGACAGCTGGAAATCCCCCATGTTTGCTGCCCAGAAAGGAGAGGGGTCCTCTCATTGCAGGCCTAATGCCCCAAGGAGCGAATGCTACACAGTGTCAAAGCCAAATGAGGGTCCTGAATGTGCAATTGTTACAATTATTCAGGAAATGGGTTGTTTCTTTAACTGCCGACTAACTCATTGCCTGCATTAGGCTGGGGGTCTCCAGTGTCCAGGAACTCCCAGGTAACCCACAGTCAGCCAGGCTGTCCTGGCAGTGCCTGGGAGGAGCTTTCTGTGCAATTACAAACTCCTTGCTCTGGATCACAATTCCCAAGTGGCTTTGGGGATGGGATGAACACGTGCTCTGTGGCTGCAGGTCAGAGTTCCTGAGGGGCTGCACACACAACCCTCCTGTAACTGCTCCCCCCACGGGTGTCCCAACACCTACTTCCCACATCTGTCGAAGTGGATGGACACAGGAACACCGGTGGCTTCGGAAAACGCCAGCAGGCCCTGGAAGAGAAGGAGTGGGGGCTTAAGTGCTGGTTTAAACCCACAAGATGAATATCAGTATGTAAGTTTACCCCAGCTGTTGGTTACTGGCAGAAAGAGGGTAAAATTCTGCTGCTTCCAGAATAATTTCTTGCCTGTCCTGCCAGAGCTTTGCCAGAGGAGGCTCTGCATGGAGAACTCCCCAGGGCAGCTGTGTCTGCCCAGCACAGAAGCCACAGTTTGGCTTTAGAAATGCTTTGTTTGCCCTCCAGAGGCTGCTCTGAGGGCTCTGCAGTGCCCTGAGGATCCTGGATTTACAGCTAATCCTTGGCTGGTGAAATCCTGCTGCTGTCAGGGGGGCTGGTGGGACACACATTCCATCGGCCCATCCTGCAGTGTCCTGGTCCAGGCAGGCAAAGTAATGGGAAATGGTTTATTTTCCAGACAATTCTTACTTTACCCTCAACTCCTTAAGGCAAAATGTCACTTCAGAATCTACTCCAACTTGAAAGTAGTCAAATTCCTCGGGGCTGAGGTGAATCTCAGTAACCATCGTCCTGGAAAAGTCTGTTTGGGATAACAACAAAGTCAGGGACTCACAGGAGTAAAGTTTGAACTCAACAACACTATGGTTATAACCCCCAGGCTTTTACATCAGCATGGTTTGAATAACTGTGTTTTTATAGTGATCAACAGTAATAAACATTTAGCTTCTCTAAATTTATTTCACCATTAAGTAAAATTGAATCCTCCATTTATTTACAGTGCCTTGTGTAGATTTAAAGGGATTTTAACAGCACCCATTCCATGTTGTGCTGTGTGATCTAACCCAGCACCTGCTGCTGTTCTTGCCAACCTGCTCCATCCCTCACAAACGATATTCCCAGCTGTCTGTTGTTGCCTGGGTGGGAAGCCCAAAATGCTGCCTGACTTAAACTGATTAATCAAACTTGCTGACAATCATCAGAGCACGAAGGGGGGGGGGGGAGGACTGGGGCTCTTTTTTTAAATCCAAATTTTTTCCTGGCACATGAGTGGCAACAGGAAATCAGCTCTTCGCTTGCAGGTATTCCGTTGGTCATTACCGGCTGATTAGTCCGGGGCTGTTAATTGGTGTGTGAAGAGAAGGTGAGAGGTGTTTTCCTGCTGTGGAACAGTCTGAGACACCCCGAACAATTCCAGAGCAGCTCGAGCAGCACAGGCACCCGCAGCTGCTCCCCGGAAGGCCGGGCTGCTGAGGGAGCATTCCAGGCTATTCCCACACTATTCCCAGGTCACTGTCCTCAGCTTTGGTCGTAACAAGGATGAAAAGCACCCCTTTATTATGCGATTTCCAAGAACCTCTCCTTCGAAAACGCAATGAGATCTTTAAAATTAGTTGGAATCACACCCCAGGAATCTGCAGATTGTTCTCCACCTTCTGCAGAGGTGACCGTGGCAGTGACAGCGTGAACCCAGCTGACACCCTGCACTATCTTCAGCCTAAAATACACCCTTTAATGATATCAGTTCTCTAATTGTGGTGTTCAGATTTAAACAGCTCTTTTTTCAGCCCCCAGACCAGCCCCTGTTCCCTGGCAGCTCCTGCTCTTGCAGCACAGTAATTACCCCTTTCAAGCCTCCAGCGAGTGGCATCATTTATTTCAGTTGGCTGCTCAGCCTGATATCTGCCACTGACACCCAGCAAATGTTATTAAAAACTCGCTTTCTTAAAATATATTCAAACCAGAGGGTGGCAGCATGATTTAAAATCTCCCTGTAGGTGTGCCCTCTCTGAAAAATGCCATTCCTCACTTCTGACAGCTCTTATTCCTTCAGTTCACCTGTGCTGAAAGTCCAGGTAGGGGTCGATATATCCCGAATTTCCTTACCAGTGTCTTCCTCGGTGTAACTCCTGAAGGAGACTTTCAGTGGAGTGACTGATAAGGTTATTTCCTCTTGGCTGGTGGGGAAGTGAATCATCACATCAGCCAGCAGCCTGTGAAACAGCACCCAGCGTTGGGGTAACCCGGCACAAGTGACTGCCTGGCATTTGTTCCTCCCATCAGAGGGTAAAGCTCGGCAGGTGGTCCTGTATTTGTTACCTGGAGTGGACTTTCAGGATGTTTGGGCACATGTGCTTTGCAAAAACGGCCTGCAAGGGATCACATTCTTGAAAGGTCAGGTTATATGTTTTTACAACCCCTAAATATAGAGGGAATGAACACAGATCAGTGCTGCTCTGTAATCTTGATTATGGTTATATTTTTAAAAGTGTTAATTGTTCAGTAGAGAAAGTAACCAAGTGACTTGCTCAGCTATGTGGAAATAAATAGAAAATGGAATTCCCCTGCCAGCCAAGATTTCCTCCAGCCTGTAAGTTGTGCCCATCCAACGTCCGAGTGTTTGAAGACTCCACAAGAAATAAATGAACAGCAAAAAGTGCAACAAATGCAGAGGGGGAAAAAGGCCTCAATAAAAAAAATAAATAAAATAAATAAAACGGGTAAATAAATAAATAAACAAAATAAATATAGTTGGCCTAAATAAAACTGGTAAAATCACACAAACAGGGGTGGAACACAAAAGGCAAACCCTGCAGAGCTCTGGGCAAGGCTGGGCTAAAGGCAGCTGAGCTGTCTGGAGACCTGATTCCATATATTACCCCATTATTAGCAATACAAGGTAGATTTTTAATAACATGAAGCTCTGCCTGTGACCCAGCACACCTCTGGGTTGGCAGGTGAGGCTTCTTCGTGAGTTTTGCAAAGGCTGATGCTGATGAACATTTCAAGTCCTGCTCCTGTGCTGGAGAATTGTGTTAGTGGGAAAACCCAGTAAATCCTGGAGTTCAAACACCTGCCAGACCAGGATTTCCCTCCCTTCCCACAATGTGCTTTTTTCCCTCAGAGTTCAATGCAGACTAATTCAAAATGTTGTCATTGATAAAGCCTGTTATAATTTGACTTTAGAAGTGATACATGATAAATATTAACGTGACAAACAAACTGTGGTGTGAAGAGGCTGGAAGTGTTTGGCAGAATGTTCCATCAGCAAAGTTCAGTCAATAACTCCATTAAATATCGTGCTGCCCTGTGGTTCTAAACTGCTGCTGTCCTTGGGAAGCCACTCCCCATGTCACCCACCGTGTCTGCAGAGCAGCTGGAAGGTGATGTGATGATCCCTGGGGCTGGCAGAGATGCTGCACTTCTCTACATTCCTCCCCAGCACGTTGGCACATCTGAACACAGGGAGAACCGCCTGGGAAAGATAAAAATCAAATCAATCCGTGCAGGGGTTGCTCACCAAGCAACTTTGCATTATCGTTTCCCCATTTTCGTGGGGTTTATCTGGAGCTCCTGCTCCTCCCCCTGGAATTCCAGCTGGAAATGCTGTAACACCCCGCTGAGCTGTACCTTAACTCTCACTTTACAGGGCAGGGATAACTTCTCCTTGAGACAGGGCTCGGACACGGCTGCCCAGCAGTACTGCTGGAAAAACACGGAGGAGAAGAACACACAGGCATAGGCTGACCTCGAGGAATTCACAGACCTTAAGGCAAGCTGGAAATGTAATCACAGGATCACTGAGGTTGGAAAAGGCTTCCGGAGACCACCAAATCCAACCTTTGATGAGGCAGAAGGAAAAGAATGTATTGACTCGAAGCTATTTAATTTTGAACCTTACAAAGAGCCTCCTCTGGGCTTCAGAACCATCGGAAAACCCTGAGAGGTTCATCTCAAAATAAATACAGATTTATTAGGAACACAATTACATTCCAACTTCCCACCTTCATTAGTACCAGTCAGAAGTCAGTGGTGTAATATAGGGATGGGATTCCATTCTGTAGAAATTTAAGTGGCTCTGAAGGGTGAGTGACCCAAACACCCAGACCTCAGCTCATGTTTGAGGCATTTGAAGGACCTGAGTTTATTCTAAAACAACCTTCCTGTACGTGATCCATCCAAATGAGCAAAAGGCACCACTCACTCCTCAGGAATTCTTCAGGTATAAGATGGAATTATCCCCACTTGTGATTTTCCAGTGAGTGAAAGGAGAGTTGGTCACTTTTAACTAAGAAACCTCTAGAGAAAAGCCTAATTCTGCTGGAAATTGTGTTTGATTAATCAGAGGCATTAATGGATGTTTTCTTCCTGTTGAGTCAGGGCAGTACAAAACATGTTGTTTGGAGGCAGCTTCTGTGGGGTACAAAACACAAACCTTGTGACCTGTGACAGCACAAATGAACCCCTTGGCATTAATCTGGATGTCCTGGACAAGCCTCAGCTTGGGCCACAAAAAATCAAAGGATATCAGGGCAGATTAGGAAGGAATCTTCCATGCTGGAATGTGCATAATTACAATTACAGAAGATATGGCTTTTGTCCATATTGAAAGTGGAGGAAGCTGGGAGAGAGTGTAACTCAGACTGAAGGGCACCTCGAGGAAAACAACACAACGTCCAGCAACATAAAAGTTGGGCCTCCAAGGAAGATTTTTAACTTAGAATAAATCAAATTCACTTACGCCTTTTTCCACAGGGTCAAACCAAAATTCATCACTGATACGTGCTATGGCATGGATTGCTCTTCCAAACACTGCCAGGGAAAGAAAACAGTGCACTAGGCATCCTAAATTCAAATAAAAATGTTGTACAGAATAATTTATGAGGCAACATTACAAATTTCCTACATGTTTGAAAGAAAACTGATGGGGGAAAATTTTACTTTTTTTTTTCTTTTTTAATTGGCACAAACCCCTCGATGTTTTGGAAGCTGCCTCTGATGAGGCACCTCAGTGTCACCCGTCCCATAAATTCCTTCTATCAGACAAAACGCCCCTTGGAAATCGCAGTTTGTAGATGGGAAGTTTGGGAAACCGTGGAGCAGTGGGAATCTGTGGAGACGGAACCCTAAGAAACAGGGAAGAACCCATCACAGGGGCCTGGAATTTGCCTCTGGCAAGGGCAGAGCAGAGTTTTGCACAGAAAGAGTTTTTGCGCAGGCTGTGCCTCTGGGAGATATCCAGGAGTGGACTGTGCCTCTGGAAGTGCACAGGGACACACTCAGCCAAGCCATGGCTCCTCCACCTGGGAGTCCCCAAATTCAGCACTCTGTTCCTAATCTGAACCATTTCCAGAGGCCGCACATTCCCCACGCTCTCCCGTGTCCCGCGGGATGAGGAGGAAGCGAATCCCCCCTCAGCTCCAGGGCTCGTGTCCCGCTCCCGCCTCAGCGCCCTCGGGGCCGCCCCTGAGGGCAGCGCCCGCTCCCGGCGGTGCCGCTGGTGGCCCCGATCCCGGGCTCCCTGTTTCCCGCATGGATCCCGGGGGATTTGCGTGTCCCGGGCTCCCTGTTTCCCGCATGGATCCCGGGGGATTTGCGTGTCCGGGCTCCCCACACGCCGGTACCTCGGAGCTGCGCCCCCCCAATCACACACTTCATGGTTAACACCCCCCCCCTCCCCTCACGGCTCAGGGCGGGAAACGCCGCCGGGGCGGGGCCGGCGGGAGAGCCCCGGATGTGGGAATGAGGGAATGAGGGAATTATGGAATATCCTGAGCGGGAAGAGACAACAAAGATCATCGATGCGACCCCTGGCCGTGCTCAGGACACCCCAACGATACCACCCTGTCCCTGAGAGCGTTGGTCCAAACGCTCCTTGGGTTCTGGCAGCGTTTTTTATGTTGTGGTGCCCAAAACTGCCCCCCAGAACTCGAGGGGAGGCCACACCAGCCTTGCAAAATGTGGAATATG
The DNA here is from genome assembly GCF_003031625.1 of Empidonax traillii. Lineage (NCBI taxonomy): Eukaryota > Metazoa > Chordata > Aves > Passeriformes > Tyrannidae > Empidonax > Empidonax traillii. The sequence continues at coordinate 1,767,225 of NW_020955236.1, read as the reverse complement.
TGAAATTTTTCTGAAGTAAGGACGTTCTACGATGTTTGATCTTTGTAACTTTCGAGCCTAATTGACAAGAAGGGAGGTTTAATCGGTGAAACAGCAGCCAACAAGCTGTAAGTGAAACAAGCTCTAAGTGATGTCCAGGTGTTAGGAAGATAAATGACTTTTGGGTAGAATTGCCTTGTTAAGGTTTAGGACTGGACGTGTTCCAGTGATCTCAGACCTGGCCAAGGTTAACAAAGTGAGGGGAGAAGGATAAAACCACTTTGTACCACTGAGAGCAGGCACAAGGAATGCAGGATTTATGGACCACGACGGCCTCGGGCAGAACCCCCTAGAAAAGGAAGAAACTGATAAACCCAACCCAGCAACTGGGCTGGAATCAGGCCGCGTTGTGCGCTGTGTTGGCCGCTCGCAGCCGCCGTAGCGGGGGCGGTGCCGGGTGGGTTCCGGGAGGGCCGGAGCGGAGCGGCCGAGATGGTGAGAGCGGGGGGACACCGGGAACCCAAATCCTGGGAACCCCCGGCATTCCCCCCAGGAACCCCTCCTCGGGCACCCCCCCTGAACCCCGCGATCACCTCCTCCCGCGGGGCTGGCGCAGAGCGGGTGGGCGGCGGGTCCCGGGCCGTCCCTGCAGGAGCCCCGTTTATATCCTTATTAATTTAACCGTAATAGCTTTAATTTTTTATTTTTTTATTATTTTAATTTAACGCTTCTCTCATAACATCAACGATTCATTAATTATTATTTGCGCGTTCATTTGGCTGTGTTTTCTCTTCTGTTGCTTCCTCTCGTTTAACATTGATCATATTTTCCACCCCCCTTGTCTGCAATCAACTCCTCCATCCCACTCAGGCCGGGCACAGAGTAAGTCCCTCCTTGGCTTTGCTAATACCGGTATTAGGGGCTCCTTCGTGTTCCTCCGTGGCAGTGGCAGGTGAATTAGGGGCTGCTGCTCGACCCACACCCAAATTCCTGCTAAAACCCAGGGGGTTCGATACCCTCTGCCTTTGTTTTATGCTGCAGATGCCTGCAATGATTAAAGGTTTTGGGTTGGTTACTGTAGCTTTTTTTTTTTTTTTTGTTTTTAATTATGGGAGCTCAGATGCGATTTTTGGGGGGAGAATGTGGGGCCTGACAGTTTGGGGTTGTGTGTTTTGAGTGGCAGGATAGTTTTATTAAACATCAAATAACTGGTATTGCACGTCTAAGTCTCTCAGGTATCAGTAAGACAATCTTATCTTACTTACTTACTTACTATCTTGTCTTACTTACTGCCACTTATTAATCAAATAATTTTGATTAATATTATCAAAATCGCTGTTACCCACATGTAAGGACCCACCTTGAGGCATTTTTCATTGGGAACTCTCAAAAGACCATCAAAAATATGTCTTTTTTTTTTTCTTTTTTAATTTTTCCTCTCCTGGTTTAGTTTTGAATTGGCCACTCATGGATTAAAGAACTGTGGTGTTGCTTTACCAATACTTCAGACTGTTTGTCTCCAAAATGGCTTTGCTGGCATTAAAATGTTCTTAATCTGAAAAAAACACCCCCAAAACCAAGCAAAAAAGCCACCCAAGCTCCTTTTGCCTTTTGTGGTGACTATTAGCAAGAAAGTAGCTGCATGGCCTAAAAATAGATTAAAAAATATTTAAAAATACCATTTCTTAGCCCAGTTATATTTATTCTTATATATATAAATATATCTGGGCTGTGTCCTTTACAAATTGCTGGCTGTTACTTTAGGAGCTGCCTCACTAACAAACATTTTTAATGTAGAGCCATTTATCAAGTTAACAGTGGATCTGGAAACCACCATTCCCGTTTTCCCAGTGCCATAACACCCCCTGCTTGATAGAGCTGATCTCTGCAGAATTAATTTGTTGCTGTGTTGCATTAAACCTTTATTTGCAGAATTAAAGCCTGTGGCTTTGCATCACCTGAATCTTTTAATTTTGAAGCCCCCATCCCATTTTTATTCTTGCATCTGTTGTACTGAGCTGTGAATAAATAGAAATATATAGAAATATATAGAAATGGTAACAGAATTCCCCTGTGCAATAACCTGCCTTGGCTCCTCTGCAGTGCCCTGGTTGTAATTTGGGGTTGTTTTTCAGCCTTATTCTGCTCAGTGGTTCCTAAAAGGTGGGCTCTGAACACTCCTCCTGTCACCTATTTACACGCTGCAAATTTGCTGCTATTTAATATTTTTTTATAAGGGAGGGAACAGAAGGTGTTTAAAGTAGAAGGAAATTTAGATGAAGGGTTTTTTAAGGGCAGTGGCCTCAGCTGGGCCAGGTGTGTGCTTGGGAACATGTGCTAGAGAGGAAAGAAGGGTTTGTGATATCCCCAGTTGTGTGTGAAACACATGAAGTACTCACACAGTCCTGTTATTGTGCCTTGCCCGAAATAAAGATAATTCTGGAGCCTTGTTTTTAAGGTAGTGGGTTAGTGAGGGCCCTTGTTCTCCCTCAGAGCAATATTCCATCACCATCTCATCCTTGTTTTAGTAGCTCTGCCATCAAAAGGCCAGGTTGGGAGGGGCAGGAGGTGCTGTTTGCTGATGACTGTTGCCTTAATTAGTGTGTGTGTAATGATCTCTCCCCTCTGGTGATCCCTGGCAGTTGGTGCTGGTGCTGGGAGACCTCCACATCCCCCACAGATGCAACAGCCTCCCTGCCAAGTTCAAAAAGCTGCTGGTTCCTGGCAAGATCCAACACATCCTGTGCACAGGGAACCTCTGCACCAAGGACACCTATGACTACCTCAAAACCCTGGCTGGGGATGTCCACGTGGTCCGAGGGGACTTTGATGAGGTAACTTTGACATCCCTCGGGAACGACGGGTCTTGTGGGTCTGTTAAAGGTGATGTTTGGGTTCGTCCGACCAAGAGCGGTGATGGAATGAGTTCAGAAACTCTCCCTTTCTCTCCATTCGTTGTTGTTTAAGTATAAATCTTTAAATACAGCTATCAATTTTTAGATATGACTGTATCCTAATGCTTGGTTTTTATTTCCAGAACCTGAACTACCCCGAGCAGAAGGTGGTGACGGTGGGACAGTTCAAGATCGGGCTGATCCACGGCCACCAGGTCATTCCCTGGGGTGACATGGCCAGCCTGGCCCTGCTGCAGAGGCAGTTTGATGTGGACATCCTCATTTCAGGGCACACACACAAATTCGAGGCGTTTGAACATGAGAACAAGTTCTACATCAACCCTGGGTCAGCTACAGGAGCCTACCATGCCTTAGAGAAGTGAGTGTGGGCAAAACTCTGGGAGGGTTTTTTGGGAACGAAACAGAGCTGCAAACTCATGGTGAGGGGTTAATGCTGCTGGTTTAAATGTCAGGGAGAGGAAGGGTTGATGCTTGTACTTCCTAAACCTCCTGGACTGACCAGATGAGAGTAAACTACTCCCAGCCTCACATCTGATGCTGTGCTTTCAGAATTAATATCCATTTTCTTCTAAGTGATTTCTGCTGAACACTGGTAAAAACACTGCTGAGGGGATTGGAGACACAATTAATATGAATTTTTTCCCTCTCTTTCCAGCAACATCATTCCCTCATTTGTGCTGATGGATATCCAGGCTTCTACGGTAGTGACATATGTCTATCAGCTAATTGGAGATGATGTGAAAGTAGAAAGAATCGAGTACAAAAAGTCTTAAAAAGGCTTTTGCTTGTCTGGTATTTTTACCATCTCATTCTGAACTGCAAGTTCCAAGACTTGATTGCTAGTTTACAGCCCTGCACCCATTGCTAACAGCCCAACAATGTAATGAATTTAACCCAACATTGTGTTTGCTTTTCTCTGTGTGGATGAATTTGTAAAATACTCCATTAAAATAACTGTCCAAATACCGTTCCTAACGTTGTAATAAACTCCACTTCATAGAAAAGCTGAGCTCTGTGCAGTGCTGGGGGGAAGAGGCAGCAGTTGGGGGTGGCTGGAGGTGCCTCCTGCTGGGGTTTGGTGTCCACCTGCCCAGGGGTGTTTGAGCAGAGGGATCAAGGGCTCTGGGGCCAGACTGTGTTTGCCTCAGAGTCCAGTTTATGTTTCATTCTCTCAATTTACTGAAAGGAATAAAATGGCTTGGTAGGTTCTGAAAGCCTCATAATTTCACTGTAGAAAGTTTGAGTCTTTAATGAATCCTCTCCTTAACTCCAGAGCCAGTGAAGAGGCTTTCCTTTATTTGGGCCTCACATCTGCCACTCCTGGGTGTGCCTCTGCTCCATGTCCAGGGGCTCTCAGGAATGGAATCCCGTGTGGAATGGAATCCCAGCAGCAGGTGCTGCTGCTGCAGGTAAAGGTGGGTTGGTCAAGACAGCTGGAACTGTGGGCTGTTCTGTTCCAGTGCCTGCAGGGAACTGAAGGGATTTAACAGCCCCCATTTCCCACCACTGCTGTAACTTCCCAACAAAACAGTTGGATCTTTGTTTTCCACAGCAGAACATTGAGATGTTGGCCTTGGGTTTATGGCTTTTCCAGCAGGTAGAAGGGAAACTCTGCCCAGAGCCCTTATTTGTGTGTCATGAGCTGAACTAAGGAACTTCTTTCTATTCCAAATGAACTTGCTTTTCCCTGGACAAAGAGCAGGCATTTCAGGTGTCTCAGGAACCTCTGACTGGCACTTCATGCAGTTAAGCTCCTTCCTGGTGCTTTGTCCTGCTGCAGACACAGCAAAGCTGGGAAGAAAACCTTGGCACACCTCATTTAAGGGAGGTGAGTGACTGGATTATCAATTTACTGACAAAGTCATCGGTGAAAAAGGGGGTATAGAATGCTGTAATGCCAACATTGGCACAGAAGTTTATTTATGCTCATTATAGTTAAACTTATGGTTTATCTACAGAGTATTTTACATGAACTTCACCCCTGCCAGTTTTATAAAAGAGTATAGCCCAGTTGTGCAAGGTCGTGCTGTGGTGAATGAATTCAGAGTGATCCCACCAGCAGGAATGTGGGGAAACACAGAAGTAAAGGAAATAAACTTTCATCCTTCCTGAAATTAAAGTGCTGAAGATGAGCAGGATGGAGGAGAAACAGCCTAGAACAGCTGGAAAAAGTGTGGAAAGGTCATGGAAGCTTTTGGTAAAAGCATTGAGTTTTTTAGTCTGGTGTTCTTTAGAGTGCTGTGAGTGCACAAATCTCCTCTTGCCAGGAGAGGGAGGAAAGAAAAGGATAAATCAAGACCTTGTCAAGGACTGTTCCAGGCCTCCTGTGATCCATTCAGGTACATCTGGAAGGGAAAAGGACAATATTAACAGGTATTAATCTTAGGAAGAGCTGTGGAAGTAGCTGGAAGTGTTGATGCTCAGCATGGCCCAGACTTGGTTCAGGTAAAATTAATTATTAGAATTGATGAAGGCAGATTTTTATTACATACACTATATTTTACTAAAATTAATCAGGTAGAAAGTATTTTTGCGAAATGTTGAGTGAAATTCTCTTTAGTAAAAAAAAAAAAAAAGAGAAGGTCCTGCAGGAGGTGCAGAAGTGGCTTCTTTTACCTTCAGAAGATCAGGTGGTGGGATGTCTGCCAGGGTGGGGTTTCCACACCTCTTTTGATACTCTTGAATCAGGGCTGTTGCTTCATCGAGGCTGGAAAGGGCAAAAGGTTCTCAGTTTTGGCCATTTAAGCTCTGTCAACAATCTCTTACTTGGTCTTGAATGGCTGTAAAAGTCTATCTTAAATCTGCAGGTGAGATTTTTATTTACTTAAATTAGTAAGACTTTCAAAGTCCTTAGATGATAAATACTAAAAAACCTCTGGGACTTGAACTCGATGAAAATAAAATAAAGGAGAGATTCCAGTAACGCAGCAGCTGTTCTACCTTTCCTTAACTTACCTGTTCTTTTTGGCAAAATAATCCACCAGCTCTTTAATTCTGTGAGTCCTTGTCAGGTGTTGCTTCAACAGTGGGTAATACTTGGTTTGCAAGAATTTTTCATAGAGCTTCTCATTTATGATGCTGTCCAAAACCAAAGACCTGATCTGTAGATTTAAGTGTCAATAATGGAAAAATAGTAATATTTTAAACGTAAGAAATTGTACTTTCGAATGACCAGAGCTCAGAGTTTTCCTGTTGGGCTCTACAGTAAAGTTTTGTAGGTTTTTACTTTTTTCAGCTGCAGAGCAGAAATAAAAATGCATTTTACAAGTATTTCCTATTTTTCGAGCATTATGTAAGGTAAGGCTGGATGAGGTCAGGGGAGGGAAAAGGTTCTGGGTACACTTTATCTGTCAGAAAAGCCTCCAAGTCAATGGCAAATAAATTTATTTATTTACCTGAGAAGCAAATGCTACAACTTCCCCAGTGGCCATGTGCTCATCTATTTGCTGCAGCACAGTTTCTGTGTTACAAGTGGATAAGAAACCCTGGTGAAAAAGAAGTTCCAAATCATTAATATTCTGTGACTGATTGAAGTAGAAACTCTCCCTGTTAAGTGTTTGATTCATTCAGGAACAAGGAACACGTTGATGTTACAGGTGCAAAGATGGAATTACCAAACCAGGAGCTGCTTTTAACTCTCCCAGGATGTTTTGCTGCAGCTGTTACAGATTGTTTGGCAGCACAGTGGATGTCCTGCACTGCTGCTGGGATTTGGGAAGATCTTTCTGAGTGCAAGGACTGGAAGTGTGAGAGTTTCAGGTGCCTTCCCTGGTGCCAGTTTGCTCCTGGCCAGTCTGGTTCAGCTGGAGAACAATGGGGAGCATCAATTAATGGAACAAACCAGAAGAGAAAGGGAATTGGATGGTGAGAATGTGGCCTTAAGGCAAAGGCTTTTACATCACAACTTGTGCAGATCAAGACTCTTTCTTGGAAGGCTTTCAGCTCTTCCAAATAGGAGTCAGCACTTCTCTTACAACTTGTCATGGCTCAGGATTTGCTGGGTTTTTTTCCCCACATCCTCAAATTCTCAAAAGGCAAAGTCACCTGACAAAGCCACTGAGGGTGACTCGAAGCTGTGGGTTTGCTTGAAAAGGAAAGGAAAAGAGAAGGAAGTGTTCACATGATCCCTTGCAGAGGCCTTTGGAGGGGGGCGGGGAATGCTGAGCAGCTGCCAGCGGGAATTATTTAAACAAAGATTTAAATTAACTGGAATGAAATAAAGTGGAATGAAAAGTTGCTGCGTGCTCAAAGTCATTTCCCTGGCACAGGCAGGACACTAAACTGAATCTTTACCTGAATGTGCTGCTCTCTCTTCTCAGGCTGAGGGATCAGCAAGAGGCAGCCCAAGGCTAAAGCTGGAAGGTCCAGCTGGGAGTATTGCTTGGCAATTCCAAGGATATCCAGGTCAGCCAGGACAGGACACCTGCAGAGGGGACATTAGGAGGGAAGTTCTCAGCTGGAATCTCTGCCTGGATGGGTTGGTGCTGTGGGAATTTTAAGCCAGACAGGGCAATATGTTTTGACCTCCTCCTAATTTTAGAAACGGTCAAACAAGTTGCTGGACACAAATCCACGAGGATTTTGTAGCTTGAGAAAAAAACTCTGGTTCTTTTGAGCAAATCAGAGGATTATGGTGAATAAGGCAATGATTTCTTGTGCTTTTTCACATTGTAAAGGCAATGCAGGAGTGGTTTATGCACGGGATGTTTAGGAACATTCATACCATAGGTTACCACATCTGCAGATCTGCAGCTTATAAGTCTTTGTTGTGTCAGACTTATTCTTTATAGGAAAATGAATTCTTTGTCTTATACTCTGTGTTGATGTTCTAGGAAATGTGCAGTATTTAGGGTGAGAGATATCAACTGGACTTTCAGGGTTGACCCTGAGTCCTTTAAAAATATCAGGACAGGAGCAGTCCTGGGGGAGCAGCTGGGCAGATCAATTGGTTTTCAGCAGCCTGTGCTGCTGATTCTCAGTCCCAGTTCAGAGAGCAGTTCCCAGCCGAGTTTCCCCAGCCCAGGTACTGAGTTACATGGGCAGAATTTCTGGTTGTGTTTCTGTCCTGTCCTTCCCAAAAGAGGCAAAACCCAGAACTCCTTTGGTGAGAAATCCCAGCTGGGCCTTCCCACTAAAACTGGCCAGTGGGATGGATTGTGCACTTACTTGAGCAGCATCCCAAAGCACTCACAGCACTCCTGCAGCTGCGGGGGGCTGGGTGGACAGGCAGCTGAGGAACAGGGAACAGGACAAAGTCAGGACAGGAGCAGGCACTGCAGGAGGAGGAGCAGGAGCAGGACAGAGCATCCCAGCCCTACCTGTGAGCAGGGGGGACAGGACCACGCTGCGCCAGGCCCGAGGGAAGGTGGGAATCTGTTGGCAACAAAGTTGTAAAGTAACAACCCCATCCATTTAGTACCCAGAGTGTTGTAAACAACCCCCCTCAGCAGTGTTTCCTTTCCTAACTCGGCAGGAGTTCTTCCCTAACATCGCTTTCCTCAGCTCAGACTCTCAGATCTGGCCATGGTTTGACTGCTGGCAAAGTGGTTCTGTCCAGGGTTTGCTGATTTGTTGCCTTGTACAGAAAAATGGTTGTTCAAAGAGGGTTTTTTCATGGCTCTCACACACACACACTGAATTCCTGGCAGGTAAGAAAAAAGATGGGAAGTCAAAGGATATTTACTTACCTCCCATAAGGAATGAATCCCAGCAATTGCTGTCAAAACTCTTCTTAGATACTGAATCTGGGAAAAAAAATGGATTTTAAAATACTTGGGTGTTTTGGAAGCTTTGGCAATAATCTACATTATGCTTGTCTGGGCTGTAGGATGCACACTTGGAGTTCCTCGAAGTACCTTTGACACATATGGAAATCTGCTTTATAGTTCAGTAAATTAAATTATCAACCCCATTGCCAGGTACATCTGTTACCTCCTTGGCTGTAGCATCATTACATAAAGGTTGACAATCAGAGGTGATTAAGATTCTGACTGACAACAATCAGGGTTGCTGCAATTATAAATAACATTTTAGGGGTCATGTTTTTGTCTGTGTGTATACACACACATGGAAATACATATCTGTAGAGTTTTGTATATATTTGCACACCAAAACAGGCATGTTATGTTATAAAATTGGAATAACGTGAAGGAAGTTTTTAATTTGTTACCACAGGATTTGCTCTTGCCACCCAAACCATTTAGGAGCAAAATTCAATGCTAAACCAGAAATCCCTCAAATCTTCCCCAGCTCAGCATCTCAGAGCCCAAAGTATGTGTGTTAATTATCAATAACTGGTCACAGTACTTTAAAGTTCATGAATTTATCCCCTTCTTCTGAACCCAGTGGATAAACCCAGCCTTTTTCCCACCTGGCTCAGCAATTCCTTACCATGTTGAAGGCCAGGAGTTTCTGGAGGAGGCCATTCCACAGCTGGGGGTCATACACTTTGTAGTCCAAACTGAGTTCTGTCACCAATCTCACGGCCTGAGGGGACCAAGGACAGGCTGTTTTCACAAACATTCGTGGTCTTCAAGCCCTTCCCTGCTTGCCAGGGTCATTTGAGATTTAACTCCTCAAAAGCCACAAAAAAAGCCACTTTCAAAGTCAATTTACACACATCAGCAAAAGCCAAAAACCTCCCTGTGTGTGATGTCACTTTATTTTCCGATTGGAGGAAGGGTAAAGCTTTTCTCTGTCAGTGCCAGAGGACATGGAAGCACAAAGGGGGCAATCCCCCCCAAAAAACCCACTCCAAAACTCCCCAAGGGTTTAAAAATCCTACCGTGGGTTCGTGGCTGTGGTTCTTCCACAGCCCTTTGATCATCCCCTCCTTAGGACTCTTATGGAAGGATTCATAAGTGTATGGAATATTCAGGATTTCAAACTCTGCCAGGTAAATGCAGCACCTTAAATAATACCTGAAAAAAAGTAAAACCCCCAAGGCAGGAGTTAATGAGGTTTACAGGGAGAATTATGTTTTAATTCATGCACTCAGCCTTGGGATAGTACTGACAATTGTCCTTCTGTTGCTTTAATATGTAACCTGTATTTATAATGATGATCCTAATGAAGTAAAAATCTTTCTGTTAATTGCTCAGGGAAAGCTCTTTCACCTGGATGATGGATGAGCAGGATCATCCCTACAGACAAACCAGTTACTGCAACTCTTGCAACCCCAATTTCATTCTTGCACAGAGATTTTTTTTCCATCAAAACGTTATTATTGAGGGATATTTTAGGGAAAGTTGATCTTACTTTACTGTCTCAATGGGCTTCTTGAAGAGGGATTCCACGGTGGTGGCATCTGCCAAGTGGAGCAGACACTTCAGTGCTCTGCTCCTGTGAGCAAATGTCAGCTGAGTGACACCAATGGGCTGAGGGGGGGAAAAAACCAGCAGTGAAAAGAAAATATTTGTTTGTGATATGGAGCATCACAAATACAGCTGGGAAGAGGGAAAAGCGGCAGGTTAAGGCTCTGCTCAAAGAATGTCACCGCTCTGCTTGAATTGGCAGAGCGAGCCAATGTCTTACACAGGCTTGAAGAACGTTCTAGGATGTGGTTAATGAAGATGTTTTCAGATAATGTTTCAGCAATGAGTTCAGAAAACCCGGAGTTTCAAGGGCTGCTCTTGACAGTCAACAGCAAAATTCAGTGAAACCCACAGTTTTACCCCAAAGGCTGGTGGAGGGAGAGAAACACAAAGCTCAGGCAAATCTACCAACTATTGAAAATGCAGATTAAAAGGCCTCAGGTGGAAAGGCTGTGCAGCTGAGCAGACAGCACTTGATTTTAATAAGAGGTAAAAGTTTCATGAGGATCAAGCTAAAATTAGAATTCAGCAACTTACAGATGTGGTGGAAGTTGTGATTGCAAAAAGCAGCCTTGAACTGTAATCCATGGGGCAGGACTGAAGCAGGTAAATCACTCTGCAAAAACAAGGTTTGCTTTTAGTGCCAGCACAGCCACTGAAACACAGGGCATCCATTGTCACTGAAATGTAGATAATTCTCTGCCACACAGAGATCAGGGATATGACATTCCAAGGATATAGGAAAGGAGGGGAAAACCTCCAAGCAGCTACTCTTAAGATGTAAGTTATTGGGAATGGCTTTCCATGACACAAATAGGTATGTGATGGTTCAAAACTGATGTCACCAGAAGGTAAAAATAAGAGCAGTGAGTTCTGAATCACACACAACCTACCAAGGGTTCTTGACAAAGCTATTTTTAGCTTGCAAGTTAAAAATAATTCACCATGTGAGACAACTCACCTTCGGATTTCTTCATCCTCCCCAAAGATTTCATGAGTTTTCTGTGAAAAGAAGTGAAAGTTGGGAGTTTTCTGCATTGTTTGGATAAATAGCTTGGTCATATCCCTGCTTCAAGCCTACAGTCTCTCTGATGGGGCTGATGTATTTACCACTGCTTTAGGCTGGACACACCAACCTTTTAGCAGCACCAAAGTCAGGTTTTAATCTCTGTGCAGAGAGCAAGGGAAGCATTTCGAGTCTGTCTCACCAGAGACATTTCTGGGCAGTGTCACAAAGGGACTGAAATCTCAAATAGCTTCATGGCTTCTAAAGGCAAATTCTGCCAAACAACCTGAGTTGTGAAAAAAAAAAAAAAAATCCGTATTTTGTGTGAGTGGCCTGTAAACCTCCTGTAGTGACTTACCTCTGAGGGGGGTGTGCTTGGACACAGCCACTTCTCCAGCAGTTTATCCCGAATTTTGTTCATGTCCAGGTTATTGATCTCAGCTATCTCCTCGGCTGCCCTGTGGATATCTGCAGGGAGAGGCAGAGCCGGTGGATTCCCGAGCACTCTTTACAGAGCTCCTCTTCGCAGCCGGCTGATGGATCCTCACCTGGATAATCCCTGCCCGTGGGGTTTTGGAACCTCTGCTCAATGCTGGGGTGTTCATACAGGGACACAATCAGCTGGGCTGGTTTCCCCACACACTTCAGCTGCTCCCCGGAGTGCAGGTGGTGAATTATCAGCGCGTTCTCGGTGGCCGCTCGTTTGTACTGCACGTTCAGCTTCTTCTGCAGCGCCTCTGCCTTCTCCCGGGCCTCATCCTGCAGAAAAACACCTCCCAGATTGCCAGGGAACAGCCTCTTGTGCCCAAAAGCACGAGAGAAAAACGTACAAGAGAAATCGTCTGGGCTTTCTGCTCTGCTGGGAAAGGTATCTTGGAACAAATGGCAAAGGTGAGTTGTGAAAAAGCCAAGTAAAATAAGTGTGTAAAATGAGGATGTTCTGAGGCAAAATGGAGAAGGGAAAAGATTAATTACAGCTGAATTTTATCACAGTTTTATCTGAACAGAGAACCGTTTAGAGTTCATTGTGTCTCAGCAACTCCAAAGGTTGATATTTGTACTCAGGGCTGAGATTCTTCTTCACCTTTCCCTCCCAGCCAGGTGAAAATGAGCTTGAAAATTGAGTCAAAGCAGCCTTTCCTTATATAGAACACTGCAAAGAGCAAAAGAATCCTGGAACTCAGAGTAAAATTAATCATGTTATTGATCCAACAGCTGGAACAGATTCCAACTCACTCTCCTGCAGCAAGAAAATGCACAGAAACAGAGGAAAGAACAAATTATTCCTCCTTAAGACTCTATTTTTTTATCCAACCTCCAAGGTTGTGAAGAGGAGAATGTTCTAGAACAGAAAGAGTTCTCCTGGGGGGTCACTTCCCTAAAAGTACTTCCCATATCAGGGTTGGTTATGGTACAATTTACACACCACGCTATCCCAACCACCAAAAATCCAAATCCTACCACAACTACTTAATTATACAACAGCCCTGTTTGCCAGTACCTCAGCTGGGGTGTCCTTCAGCCACTTGTCAGCCAAATAGAGGCAGAATTTCAGTGCCTGGATATGGTCAGGACCTTTTTCAAGGAGAAAAAAAAAAAAGAAGTAAATAAATTAAGTTTTCATGAATCCTTCCCACAGTGCACACCAGATCCAGTTTAGTTCAAAGAATTCCAATTAGAAGCTGTTTAAAATGTTAGGGAAGCTCTTTGGGTTCAGATAATAGAGAAGGCAGCTTAAACTGGGCTGAAATGTTTGCTTTTGGGGGAAAATTTGTCTGGAGATGGTTTGAACGTGCAGAAACTTTAAAGCAGGAAAACCAGGCCAGGTTGGACAGGGCTTGGAGCAACCTGGTCTGGTGGGAGTGTCGCTGCCCAGGGCAGGGGGTGGGATGAGATGGTTTTTAAGGTCCCTTCCAACCCAAACCATTCAGGGATTCTACAAAGAGAGAAAAAAGGATCCGATAGTGATACTGTGATAGAAAACTGGAGTAGGAGATGAATTCATTTGGAATCTCCAGGCTGGCTGGGGTCACTGCTCGACACCGGCCACGTGTTCAGTGCCACGCTCGTCTCGTCTCTTCTCCTCCTGCTCCTCCCCCGTCCCATTCCCTCACCTGCTGGGAATTCCTGGGCAATCTTGAGGGCGATGGCCACGGCCCACTGGGGGTTGGCAATGGCCAGCAGGTAGGACTGGATGGTCTGCACGGTTCTGATGGTGTCCTTGGTCACCACCGAGGGGCAGCCGCTGCTCCTCATTTCCAGGATTTTCGGTTTCAGGTTTTTCTTGAAGACGTATCGAGCTGCAGACATGTGGAAGCTGTCCAGGGAAACCTGGGAAAAGGGGATTAAGAGCTGGCAGAACTTCCCTGGTGAGGCCAAAATTGTGCCAAAGAGAGATGAAAGCTCCTTTTTTGGGTGGGGGGACAATGATTTTGAAATAAATTCTTTCAAGATGCCACTTTACCTTCATTAGTTTGGCAATCAGCAGGAGGGTTGGCACAGATTCCTCACTGAGCTCTGGACCTGAAAGGAGGGACAGAGTTGCCTGTGAAAGTGTCCCAGTCCACTTGCAGCTTTCTCTGTGGAATGAAGCACTTCTAGTTTATTGGTAAATGGGGACCTCCTTTGGGAGAGAAGGAAAATGATCTTCATCATCCACACTGGGCAGGGAAGTGGGATATGTGGATTCCCTTGGTCTTTGAGAGGTCCTGAGAAAGAATTTGAGGATGAATTCTGCATTGTTTCTATCACCTTAACTCCACTGGGTGGCAATTTGGGAGCACAGGTGCTTTGTTAACAATTACACTTAATATTCAACATATACTGTACAAATTTAAAGTAGTCAGATGGCAGAGAAGGGGAATTTTTTATATATATAAATATATTTGTATATCTAACCATAAAAACCCACTGAACCTACATATGATGTTCCAGAAGCACTGGGCGGTTCTGAAGAACAGCAGGTGGAAGGGCAGCCTGGTGTGAGCAGCTGGAGACAAGGGATTCACCTGCTCCAAAACATACTGGTGTTCCAGCTCCACAGGGGGAGAAGTTCTTTGATAAGATCCCAGGTGTTTGAGGAGGCTCAAAGCCTAGGAATAGAAAAAAAAAAAGAAAAAAGAAAAAAATAATAAAAAAAAAGAAAAATAAACAAATCAAAGTCCCAGGAGCAATTTCTGGGGGTAGAGCTGGTGAAATATGTGTTTTGTTTTTTTGTTTTGTTTTTTTTGAGATGACTTTCTGGAATTCTGTTTCCTGAGGGAGAGCTGAGTACAGAGAATAATTCCCTGCATTTTAACAGTGCTGAATAAATAAACAGGTGATAAATAGAGCAGAGCTGCCCTGGCAAGGTGCCAGTGCCACTGGGGCCATACCTGGCTGAGCTGGATGCTGGTGTTCTTCTCATCAGCGTTTTGGATCACCCTCAGCACAATCTCGATGGTTTCATAGTCATAAGGATCCAGCTGTTCAAAAACAAGGGGTTTTATTTTATCATAGGCCTTGCATGATTTGTCTTCATGAAAACACACAGGTGAGGAGATTTTCCCATTTTCCCCCCAGCTGTTGTAGCCTCAATACTGTTCCTTCAGTGGCAATAAAAGCATCGTGACATAATCCTTTGGAACAAAAAGATTTCCACTTCATAGCCCTGAACCCTAAAAAAACTATCAGGATATTGCAGAAACACCAAACAAGTGAGGGGGAAAAAAAAACAAACTCCAAAAAAGTCACAAAAAAACCTCCCCAAAATACAAACCCAAACCCCAACATATAATTATTTTTCCCTCCCCACCTGTTTTTAAAGTGGAATTTTGATACTTAGAACTTTCTTTTTTTGTTTGCTTGTTTTGTGGTAGTTTTTTAAAGGGAAGTGGGGAGATAAGACTCCACCTGCCTTTAGTGCAAATTAAATCTGTTGCTGTATTTTTTTTTGATGGAGAAGCAGAAACCCCAAACTTTAACCCTGCTTTAGGAAAATTTGGGAAAAACCACAACCTTTCCAAAATTCCTGAGGAATTCTTCATCTGCCATTCAGCTGACACGCAGCACTTGGAGTGCAGATTCCAGGGATTCTTTGATGTGTGTCGGGTTTTTTTTTGCTTTGCCTTTTTTTAAATTATTATTATTATTTTTTTTTTTTTACCTGGTACAAGATGCCAGTGAGGTTTGTGACCAGGGCTTTGGTGCTGCTGAGCAGAGGAGTGATCTGCAGGGCTCTGGCCAGAAGTGTGCAATGAGGTTGTTTTTCCTTGTGCTCTGCAGGATCCTCTGGCCCCTGAGTCGTGCTGGTGTTTTGGAGCAGGAGGGTTTCGATGCAAAGCTGCAGGGCAGCATCACTGTCCAGCTGGAAAGTGCTAGGGAAAATAAAAATAAAAATAATAAAAAAAAAAAGCAGGATATTTTCTCTCTGAGCTTTGGTTTTGCTCAGGAATACAGTAATGCAAGACCAGGAGGTGTGTTCTGAGTGATTTTATTAATTAGGGTTTATTGGAGCTAAAATCGCTGTCAGTGGTTGTGGTTATTGGGGCAGCAATAATTGAGTACAGATAATTTAACAGAATCAGTACCTGCAGTAGTTTAAGATGAGATCTGTGTCTACTTCTGGGTTTTGGACCAGCATTCTGATGAGTTCCTTCTTCCTCAGTGATGGTTGTCTGAATACAGTCTCAAAAGAAATCTGTAGATAAAGGAACAATTTATCTTCTTCTCAAAAAGTCTTTTAGACAAATCAGGACTAATTCCTTACCCAGGGAACCTTTTCTTTGGTTTCAGCCCAGCCCCTTTCAGAGCAGGGAAGAGCAGTGAATTTGCTGACTGTTCCCTGGGCCAAATAACACTTCAAATCTCCAAATCTCTTTTATACCCCCCTCAATTATTGCCCTGCAGTTTGAGAGGTTTATTTAAGCAGATTGAAAAATTAAAACCAAAATCCCCACTGTGCCTACATTTGAATGTGAAATCTGTCTATACTGACATTATTAACTGATTAGTTAATAAACCCCTCCAATAAATAAATAAATAAAATCAATCTTACACCAAATTTGCCAAGCTGGAGACCCCATTCTGCATCAGTGACCAACTCTTGGAATTTTTCCTTTTCTTTGGTTTCCCCATATTGGTCAGCGAGTTGTGCTCCAACCAGAGCTACTGCCTGAAAGGAGTGAGAAGGGAAGTGAATACAAGTGCAAGAAATCATCTGAAAATTAAGAATCCTAAGGTCTAAATCCTTACAGGAGTTTCAAACAATTCGTAGATGATCACACAACTGTGTAAAATGAGAACAAACCTCACAGAAGGTGACAGGGCTCTCCCACCTCCTGAGCTGGTAGTTCAAAGCTACTTTAAAATTCACTTTCTCCAACATGTTTTCTTAATGTTGTAGAAACTAATACAAAAGCTACTTTTTGGACATATTTTCTCCAAATTTACATCACTCTCCCTCCCCATTTCTTGATGCTTTACTTCCCACCTGCCTCTACATTTCAATATTTTTATTCATTAATTCCATTCTTGACAACTGCTGTCAGAACTTATCCCAAATATAACGTGGATATATAAAATGTGATGGGACTGAAATAAATGTTTCCAAGCTTTGGGATGAGTCCTGATGAGGTAAAAAACCCAATGCAGGGGCTTAAAAATCACGTGAAGTATTGACAGCAACTGCCTGTGCCCAGCCTGTGACTATTAGTCATGAGCAGCTCCTGCCCCACCACACGAGGGGGTTGGTGGGTTTTTACAAAGAAACTCCTCAACATTCTCTGTTTGCTGAAGGGATCACAAGGATTTGGGAGTTTACCAGAACTTTTCTGTAGTTTTGCCAGGTGTTGTTTATGACATCCCACAGTTTCTTGAACATCTCCTCCTTGGGCAGGACTGTGCAGTAACCCAGGGCCAGGTTCTGGTCGATGGCACGGCAGTTGAACACCTGTGGTTTAAGGAAAATAAATGATAAACTCTGGGAAATTTATTGGAATAGGTCTCTTTTCTTTAAAGTTAACACAGAAAGTACTTTGTGATTTAGGGGTGTGTTGGGCCTTTAAGTTAGAGGGGGGAAAAAAAAGAATAGAAAATGTATTTCAGGTTTTAGAACTTTAAAATCAAAATGTCCTGGAGCCAGACTGAAAGGAAGTTCCCTCAGTCTGAAGTGCCTTAGAAGATGGTAGATTGGAGATTTAGCAGAGAGCTTTCTAAAAACTCACCCCAACTAGAAAAGAAGTCTACAAATGTAAAATTAACACAGAATTTAAAAGGAGACAATGCACCCACAGATCAAAAAGGCCATTATTATAATTCATAATTTATTATAATTTAGGACTCTACAGGATCCCCCAAAGTTGAGGCTCCCACTGTACCTTTGAAGCAGAGCAAGAGGCTCAATCCACACAGCCAGGGAGGGGCAGCCACCACTCTAGAGGTGTTCAGAGCATGTTTAGGTGCTCAGGGAGGTGGTTTAGTGTGAACTTGGCAGTTTAAGGGTTTTTTCCAACCCAAATGATTCCATGGGGCTCCCTCTCACCCTTCCCAGAGCACTCTCACCTTGTGCAGTAAGGTCAGGGTAGTGGTTCTGATGACTGAAGAACACTTTTCTTTCATAGCCAGGAGGAAGCTCTTGGTCTCAGCAAGAGTGTTGACACTGTACAGCTATCAGAAAAAAAAGCCAGCACGTAATTACAAATAAATCCTAAGCCTTCAACCTCTCCTGTCATTTACAGCATGGCAGTCACTACAGTAATAATAGGTACTCTGGTGATTGTGTTTGCTGATTTATTTAAGGTCTTGCAAAGATTTCTTCTAGACAGAAGAAGGATTTCTGTTTGCAAGTGCTATTGAACTGAGGAATGTTTCTTGAATATTCTCCTCACCCACCTTTTCACTCAGGGCCAGGTCCATGGTGTTGGAAGTGCCGTGCTGGAGGCAGGACCCCAGGGCACAGAGCGTGAGCCTCAGGGCCAGCTCACACTGACTGCACTCCAGCAGGGTCTGCACTGCTGCACTCAGGGGAGCTCCAACTGCCAGCAGGAGGTTCTGGCCTGTCAAAAACAACCCCAGAAAATAATGAGGATGTTTATATTAACCACGTTGTTCTTGGAATTCCTGTTTTTTTCTGGTGCCTCATTAAATTTGTGACACGGGATCAGCTCGAGTTCCCTTTGAAATTTCAGGGCTTTAGATTTAATAGTGACTCTTATTTTAGTTCAAAACCCAGAAGTTTTTGACCAGAAGTCATCTTCGACAGGCTTCGATGATGCCAGCTCACAGGCTGTAACATGCTCAAAATCCCAGGGTGGAATGGCAGGAATTACCACCAAACTGGTGTTTCCTGCGCAGAACAAAAATAAGGCTTTAAATGAACATTTAGGCACCTATTAAAAAAAAACACTATGAGCTAATCATGCTTGTGGAGGTTGATTTTAAACCTCATGTTTTCCAGTGTCTGCTTTGCACTGTCAGTGCCATCAGGGATTGGAATGAAGGGATTTGGAAGGTCCCTTCTAACCCAAAGAGCTCTGTGATACCTTCAGCAAAGGCACGGTTTGCCAGGCTGGTGGACTCCAGGGGGTACACCTTGTCCTCTGCAAGACAGACAAAGAACATCAGCTCTGTGCCAGGATCTCAGCAAACACTGGCAAGTCTGGCAAGACCTGGAAAATCCTACAGGGACAGAGCAGAAAATGAATTCAGGCATTTGTCACTCAGATTTTTCCTGAGCCAGAGCAAAATCCGAAGTTATCTTTCCATTCTACACCCCCCTGCTCTTCTGTGAGTTTGTCTAACTAAGATTTCTGAGGTGATAATTTCCACAGAATTATTTACATTTCTGGATAAAAGTCAGTAAGAAATACAGACTCTGTGTTCAGGAGAGCAAGTTTACCACAGAGAGGCAGGACAGAAGAAATAAATTCATATGTGACTGGCATCGTGGTCTGTGCATCAAGGACTATCCCATCTTCAGTAAAGAAGTCACCAGAGGTCCACTCTTCATAGGGATCTTTATCTCCTCCAAAAGGTGGTGTCTAAATAAGAACATTGTCAAAAGTAAACTCACCAGAAAGAAGAGTTAATAAGTCTATCAACAAGCTGAGCATTGCGAGGTTTGGAATGCAGGAATAGAACACACAACCTTCTGTTGGAAAATGGGTTTTACTCTCCTGCTTTTGTTGAAAGGCCAGGAGCAATAAACACATTTCCTGCCTTGAGTGGCCCCATTTCTCTCTCATGTTGCAGTTCTTCAGCTGTACAGCCCAAATGCTTTCTTAATTAATTTAATGGAGGCTTTCATCAATGTTCTTGGCCAAGTATTATAAGCAAACATTTTTCCAATGGATCATTTTTTAGAAGAGCCACATTCTGTGCACAAACAGTGCCCAGCTCTGCTCCACTCCAGCTGTAAGAGCACATTCATCTCCAGCAGCCTAAAGCCTAAAGCAGTGCTTGACCTAAACCAGAGACAAAGATGCTGCTCAAGGACTTGATCATCTTAATTTTTACAAAACTTTTGGCAGTGTCTTCGCATAATGCATGTATTTAAAAATCAAGCCCTCCCTGCCGCTCTTTCAGGTCAGCTCTCCTGCAGCAGTTCAGTAAAACCACTCCTGTTTTCAGCAGGATTTATGAAGTGGGAAATGCTACTTGTGCTTGTCCCACAGCCCTCTTTAAGCTGAACACATTCATATTTGAGGAAGTTTTTCTTTGTAGGGCCCTGTGTGGATTTGTTGCTGTTGTTTGCTTTCTGATTAAATCTTGCTGGCGAAATGGGAGGGAAAAAAACACCTGGAGTGGAGGGTGCAGAAAATACCTTTGCTGTAAATCCCTCGTTGTCTATTTGGCACTGCCCGTAGATGTCCTTGGCAATCAAAGTGTACTGACAGAGCTCCAGACAATCCAACAGCAGATCTGTAAAAACATGAAGTTCCTCAGCATGGACAGAAGGTTCCCACATCCTGTGAAGAGGAAACAATTCTGCAGCACTTCTTTCCCAAAGAAAAGGTGACAGTAACTACCTGCACTGCACACAGTGGCTGCCTGGCAGGCCAGCTCGTGGATCACTGCTGGCAGATTCACGGCAGTGGGAAGGATCATTGGAACATCAGCTCCCAGCATGTGGCAAAGCCTCTGAGCCACTGAAAACAGGAGCTTCCCTGTTTCTTCATTACAGTGGTTTTCATAGGACTCCCTGGTAAAAAAGAAAAGGATATTAAAAAACAATCCCAGTGGGCTTTTACTGAAGGCCACATTCTGTTCTGATTATTTAATTAATTCCCTTGTAGCTCACTCACTAAGTTACCTTAGAGATGCTGAAACACATAAACCACACTAATAATAAAAATATATTTAACACTTGGATCTCTTCTGGGGGGAGGAGGCAGGAAGTTTAAATGAAGTGACAACTTAAGCATGAGGCAGAGCCCAACTAAAACCCATTCCATGGTGTGTGCAGTCAGGGGGTCATCGTTTCCTTCTGCTCAGCCAACAACTCTCACAATGGTTAGTTAATATTTGGCCTTACCCTATAAAAGTGGAGGGAATCTTTTCACTGAGCAATCATGTCATGGTAAAAAGCAGTGGCAACTTTCAGAGGCAGTGGTTTAATTCCACACTCAGTGTTGCCTCCAAACAACAAGCATGGTGCTCAAACCCCCATTTTTAGGAAAAAGGAGTAAAACAGAAAACCCTTTCCTTTGCTCTGCACTTGATTCTGCAAAGGATCAGAAACAGTTCAGGAAAGCCCCTTAAAACTGAGGATCTTGAAAACCTCTGCAGTTTTACCTGCACATTTTTACAGCAACTTCAACTTTCCCAGCATCCAGAGCTCTCCAGGCCAGTTTTTGTGCCAGTTGGTGCCGTGGCACCTGCAGGAGCAAAGCCAGGCGGTACAACCTGAGCTCGCTGGGAGGGCTCTTGGCTCTGCCCTCTCCCAATTTACAGTTCCCAGCCTGCACTTTTCTGCTCTTGGAGGCAGATCTGGCACTTTCATGAGCGTTTATGTGCTGCTCCAGCAGCTCAGACATCAGGGCAGGGCTGCTGAATTCTTCAGCTGAGAGAAAGATGTCAAAATATTCCTGCAACAACAACAACGATATATTTGTATTCCCAGCAATTCCTTTAAAAAGCTTGAGGTCTTCTTTTTTATTAAATTTTTATGACCTGTTTCATTAGAGGAATATTTCAGTACAAAGTTGGTTTTACTGGTTTCTATCAACTACTGATTTATGTAATAGAGGATTCTGTCATGCAGTAGAGAAGTAAAATTAAAAATCCTGAATGAAAACCCCAAATACTGTATTAAATAATATAAGTTTACCTACCAAACTAAGATCTTAATAAAATATTACAGCACTCTAACATGAAATCTTTGCAGTGTTACCAACTAAGACTTTGGGAGAGTGTCTAAATTTTTGGTTCAAACAGATAACTGAGTTCTAATTGGGAGCTTTCCCAGGCACTGCTTAAATTGGTGGAGGAGCCTTGGAATCTCTTTGAAGTCAATTCTAAACCCCACCTTTGCATGTAGGTTGTAAATTAGGTACATTTACTGTGGAATAACCACAGTAAATCAAAAGTGCTTTGAAGGTATCAATTACCCACCTGCAGGGTGGCAAGTGCCTCAAACATCTTCAGGTTTGCTTCGTGTTCATGTTCCTTCACGGGATTGTCTGTTGGAGGAGAAAACCAATTACTCCCTGATTCCACTTCCAAACAGCATGGGAGGTGATAAACTTGTACCTTTTTGAGTGCTGAGCTGGCATTTTAGGACTTCCACGAGGGTCTTGGTCATGAACATTTGTGCTTTTTGCTGCAGGAAAGGAAGAGGTTTAATGGCTTTGGGGTTTGTATTTTTGGTCAAAATGTTGCTGGGAGCAGAGTGTGACCCTCAGGCTTCAACTCTGTTAAGACACTTTGGAATACTCTGCAAACACCTGCAGCAACAGTTGTCAAATCTAAGATACAACCAGCTGAAAAGCAAGGGAACAGCAAGTTATTGCAAATATGAATCCTTTAAAGAAACAGTAAATACTTCCCAGGTGTAATTATGGATTTGCCCCACACAGTCTGTTCCTCTCACAGGGCTTTGGAGATACATCCACCCTTCTGCCTTTCTTTGGCCTTGCCTTGCCCAGAATAACTCCCCAAAGTGACTGTTCCCAAAAACTTCAGGAGCTCCCCCAGTCCAAGCCCTTGCTCAGAGCAGCAGCAGTTCATCCCTTTTTTTTCCATTTTTTCCAAAGATAGTTTTTCCATTTGCATCCCCTGCCTCTTTTTAAGCCTCTGAGCAAGAATAGGATTTAGAAAAACTTCTTTACTGCATGAAAGACTTGGTACCTCCTCAGGATCATCTGTTTTGTTCTTCAACACCAGTTTTGCCCATATGGTCAATCTCTCTGCAACTTCCTCAGCTTCAGCAGGAGTCAGAGACTTCAGCAAAGTCAGAGATTCCTCTCCCTGCAGGGACAAAACCAAACAAAATTCAATCAGAAATAAGCCAGAGAAATGGGTATTTGGTTTTGGGGAAGCTCAGTCATGTGGATGTCCTTGCTCTGATACCCAGTTGGTTATGATGCAACCATTGTAAGCAAAACCAGTGTGCGAAAATATGCAGAGACTTCAATTCCAAACTTGTCTGGTGTATTGTAGGTCACAACTTTCGTCCTTTTCTGCCACAAATGAAGGATGAAACTCTGACAAAGGACTCCTTTTCAACATTGAGTAAAGGCAGTGAGGTGTAGAATTACTAGAATTTTAATTAAAAAATATATATAAAGTGCTTTTAAGATCTGAGGAAGCAACACAACTGTTCTGTAAACAGGTGTCACTGTCTCCAAATTCCAGAATCACCTGACAAGAAGCATTTCCATACCCTTTCTCTGTCAATCAGGTCCATCATCCTCAGGAAGTAGAGCTCCCCAGTGGGCAGTGCATACGCTTCCACAATCTTCAAGGCATCCTCCAAACAGGTGGGGGTATCTTGTTTCAGAATGTATCTCACAAGCATCTGCAAGAAGAAAACAGGTCTGGATTTGAGTTTCTTGGAGTATAGGATATCAAAGGAGTGAGTTTATCCACAATGCTTCTTCCCCTTGGGACTGCACAGCTCACACCAAGCAAGTTACTTGGAAGCTTCAAACTTTCATCTGGAGAAAAGCCGAGTGAAGTGTGACTGGGACAAAACTGGGCTTGGGGAGGGGATTAACCTGGGAGCTCTGAATATTCATCTGGCTCCTCAGCATGCCAAGGAACTTCTCCAGAAATACTCCACTTTTCTCCTGATGAAGGGGAGATGTTACAAAAATAACAAAGTAAAAAAACCACCAAGTCCTGTTCCCTGGGACAAACCAGGCCTGAAGCCACAGGGACTCACCATGATCATCTCATTGTCCCTTAGAAGATTGGTGTCCCTTATCCCATAGGCTCTCAACAGCTTCTTCATCTCCATCAGCCTGTAACTGTCCTGCAGTAACTTCACTCTGGGGACAAATCAGACTCTTCTGAATGTCTTTGCTCTGTGGTTTAACCATCCCACTACATCACAGACACGGTGTTTCCCCATCCCAGTGTAGCCTGTGATGTTTCTTACTTGCCATGATTCATCTCCAAGTGCTGTTTCACCAGCTGCTCCACTGCTGCACTCCATGGCACTGTGGCACTGTCCATGAGCTGCAGAACTGCATCAAACTTCAGCTGGAAAAGGAACACAAACAGCCTCCTTTTCAAATCAAAGCAGTTTCAAATCTCCTGGGCTGTTGTTCACGTGTGGCTGATTCCTTTAGGCAAGGGTTTTATTTCCTTGCCCGATCTCCACCTGCATAAAGGACATTCAGTGTCCAAACATGAGGTGTCAACTTAGATTACAAAATGCTCACAGTCATTTCCAGCACTGTGGAGCTTGATTTTTCTCCATGTTAAAGTCAGTGAGTTTTCCATGTGATGACATCAAAAGTGCAATTTAATTCTCAAAGAACATCACCTGGGGGATGACTAAAACAGAATAAAAGGACAGCACAGTGGTGTCCCCTCATAGCACTCCTGTAAAAATGTACCCAGATGCTCATGTGAAATTGATGTTTCAGTCTGAACTGATGTTTTGCAGTCACTTGATGCCTCTTTATAAAATAGACTTACATCTGTGTCAGAGATGCAGCCAATGACAGCAATGGCCTTTGCCTCCCAGGCAGTTTCAAACACTGAGATGGATCGTGTCCGACAACGTTCCAGCAAATCCTGCAGATACAAAGAAAGATTAGTAGAGTTATCTTAGAACAAAACTGTTTCCTGGACATTGAGGGACAGATTTGGCTAATTCCCTTTGTATCTTTTCT
Source organism: Empidonax traillii (assembly GCF_003031625.1). NCBI lineage: Eukaryota > Metazoa > Chordata > Aves > Passeriformes > Tyrannidae > Empidonax > Empidonax traillii. The sequence goes on along the minus strand of NW_020955236.1, from coordinate 1,742,693 downwards.
GGCCTCCCACTGAAACAGTTGCTGTCATTAAGGTCACTGACAGGAATAAGCTGATCTCAAAGCTGGTTTGAGAATTCAAGGGTCAACAGAAATGGTCCCAGGGTTTGTTCTCTGCTCCCTCATGGTGGGCCAGCTTCTTCCAAAGGAGGAAAATCTGGGTACCTTTATGTACTGCAGAAGAAGTTCATCCTTTTGGAGGTTGTGTTCACACAGGTAGGGTTTGATGAACTTCTCCAAAATGGATGGGACGAGCTCTGGGGCCAAGATTCTATCGACCATGCGGAACACGATGGTGCTGGCGTTTTCCTGGGCAGCAACAGAACAATGCCACGTCAGAACATCCCACACCTGCTGAGCCTTTGCACCTCTGCTGAATAATTCACATCCAGAGGCCACTGAAATCCACTGAGTGTTTTAAAGAGCCAACAACCCTCTTTATCTCCAATAAAACCTTCTTTAACCAAGCCCCTTCTTGGTCAGTTGTATATTAATTTCTCTGTTGCTCCTTGCTCTTTTGTAATGAACTGCAGGCCCTGGAGTTTGAGCCCCACCTTCTCACAGTATCTTGTCACATTCTCTTTACATCCAGAGCTGAAGGAAAATTTGTTCTTAACTTTTGGAAGTGTCTGTAGAATTACCTTTTCAAAATCAGAGAGTGCCAGCCTGCAGTTGTATTTTCTGTACAGATTGATCAATTCTTGTAAATCATTTACCAGCTTCTTTAACCTCTGGATCTCTTCGCAGTCCCCACATCTCTGAAAGAGTGTTTAGAGGTAGTGGTACATTACAAGACTATTGAAAGGTGTCATAAACATTCTGTTAATCTTTAAATACAAGAAAATTGGAACTTGGTTCCTTCCTTTCTCTCAGCTAATTCTTACATTTGTTGCATTTCTTACCAAAGCAGTTGAGTGGCCAAGAATTGTCAGTCCCACTTCACCTTGATTTTTGCTCATGAAAAAAATCTCCGCCATTTGAAGTCCATTTTCTGGCCAATTTGCCTGTCCAAAATAATTGACATGAGCAACCTCTATTGCCCATATGGAAATAGATGGAAATCCAAGACATGCAGAGTGTCTGCAGTGACTCACCTTGTCAGTTAACTCCAGGTTTCGAGCACCTTGTTCCAGCCACTTGGCTAATATTTTCTAAAAAAAAACCCCAAAATACAGATATAAGCAGAGTGATGCTCTTTATCAAAGCAAAAATTGCCCTTAGAAATGTCTTTTCAAAGAAATCATTCGAGATACAAAGAGTAGGGAATAGAATCTCTTTCAAAGACAGGAGATCGAGGGCCTGACATTCAAGAATCAACCTGTAGGTTGGACTCAAAAATTGTCTTGGCCTGAGAAAACGACATTTTGCATTAATTCAGTGAGTCTCACCTGTCCACTGGGCACAACTCTCCTTGAGAAGGGGATCACAACGTTTTTAAGCCACAAACACAGTTCATGCAAAGGAACAGTGAAAGGGATGGCACCGAGCAAGTCCTTCAGCATTTTCTCATCAAAGCTGTTTTCAAAATCTGCCTGAAATATTGAAACAGAACAATGACAGACAGATGGAGTAGATGTTTATCTGGCACTTTAGAAATTATTTCCCAAGTACAAAGAGAAAAACATTGACAGGAATTAAAAAAAAACCAGCCCTGATCAGAAAAAGTAGAGCTTGGTCTTCTTAAAAAAAGACCTAATAAAAGCAATTTCTTTGCAAATTAGTGTCCTGTTCCTTTAGCCCTTGTTCTAGAGCTCTGTCTTATTAAGAAAACAACAGACAGGGACCTCCAATTCCTACATTTCAAATTCTACCAGCAGCCCCCAGCTCTGAAGGTGGCACTCAGAGTGAGGAGTCACTGGGGGTTGTTTTTTGAAGGATTTGAAGGTGGGCAGGAAATGTCCACGAAAGATTCTGAGAGCTCTGCTAAGCAGGATAGTAAATGGATGATTACAAGCCCCAAGAACTATCATCCTTAAGACCTACTGATATGCATTCTGACATCAGAAAGAGCATTTTAGTCCTAAATTAATAAGTTCAGACCCTAAAGATGCAGGTGAGCAGTGTGGTGATAGGTGAGACTCTGCCACAGACTTTGCCTTTCTCCAGCCTGATTTCACAGCCACACCAACACTCCTCAGGAGTGTTGGTGTGGCTGTGAAATCAGGCTGGAGAAGGGAGGAGCTTTAACACCCACAAATTCCAGAGGTGTCTGTGCCATCTCACCTGGTGCCTGAGCCACAGGTACTGAGCACAGGAGAATTGTCCCTCCTGCAGCTCACAGATGATGGTCCTGAACACGTCCGTGTTGTTCAGGAACTCTGTCCAAGCAATGCCACTGGAAAGGAGAGTGGAAAGAAACTCGATTATATGTCAATATATAAATATAAATTCAAAGCTTTTCTGCCCAGTGTTATGTGCTGTAAGAGACAACAGATTGTGTGTAAAATAATTCCTCTCTATATACACTGAATTAAAAAATCTATTCAAGTGCAAGTGCAAGAGATAATTTAGGGTTTCAACATATAGGATGACACAACCTCTCTTCATTCTTCCTTCCCCACAGCACAGGGTGGGAAAGTTCAGGCAATAAAGGAAGGGTTTAAAGTTTCCTTTATTCAAATTTCGGTTCAGTGGCACATATTTAACCAGTAGGATTAAATCTGCTTTCAACCTTAACAAACAAACCTGAATTTCTCTGGTCCAAAAGCTCCATAGAACGTTGTGAGCCTTGCCTGAGCTCTCAGTACCTGAGTGCACACAAGAGATTGAAGGTCAGTTTGGGACTTACCAAAAAGTGATATTGCAGGGTTAGAAGAACCATCACAAAGAGGAAAAACGGAGGAAAAGAAAGACTTTGCAAGAGTTTCAGGTGATTCTATTTGTGAGTTTCTTAATGAAGCATTAATCAAACATTTCAGTTGTGTAACACTTCACACTCATTGGCTTTGAAGGCAGGTGAGGCCTGTCCAGTTTCCAACAGGATTAAAAAAGGAACAGAATTTAACACCCAACAGCACTTTAAGGAAGGTTCTGCCTTCAATTTATGGAGCATCTGAAACTGTGTCTTTCTATGACTGAAGGAATGGCTCATTTCTGAATCTGTCATCACTGTGGTTCACTTTCAGGCTATAGAATATGATCTTGTTCAGACTTTTTAGGAGTTCGAGAGCAAACAGTTTTTAAAACTCTACATTGTAACAGTTCCTCTGATGCTGCAGGTGCAGGAAGTTTGTCCTCACCTCGGTTATGGACACTGGAGCCCCATCAGAGGATGGAACTGAGCTTCTTTCATCCTTCTTCAGGATCTGAAACAAATACAGGAGGGGTTTGGCTGACAGCTCACAACCTGCCAGACAGAACCAGCAGTTCGAGAGACACGAAGGAAATCTTGGTGCTTCTGCACACTGAGGTCTTTATTTTTAACTCTCTTTTTTATTTTTATTTAAACTCTCTTTTATTAATGTTAGATTGGGGTCTAACCTGGTCCAACCCAATCTGAGTGGATTTCTGCATGAATGGAGGGTCAGACAGACAATGTGCATCCCTCTGATCCTGTTTGATAAGGCAGGAAAGGCTAAAATAACAACGAAGGTGGCCTATTTTAAGCTTCAGTTTGAAAATGAATATTTTAAAGGCACTTAAAAAGGCTGCTCTTCAAAATGAGAACCTGCTTTCTGATGCAAAAATAAGACTGTCATTTTTTTGTCCTTGGGCAACAGTAAGAACAAGGTTTGGTAGCAAAGAATATATAATGCATTTTACTTTTTGAGTGATGCTCTGTCCCCCTCTCAAGTGGCACAGAAGGATGGAACAGGAATCAGGGATAATCAGCAATTCCAAGAAATAAAGCCCCTTACTCTGACTTTGGCGTAGTTCAACATCTCCTGAGTGCTCTCATACAGAGGCCACGGGGCGTTGATGCAATAATTCACCACAAACTGCCTGTCCTGTTGGCACGAGAAACAACTGAAGTGAATCCCAAGATCCTTTAGAATTCGAATTACTCGGTAGAGGAAGAGAAATTAAACCAAACCTGAATTTTTTGCAGATTTTCTTTGGCTTCTTTCACCAGGTCCAGCCAGGCTTCCTGACTGTAACTCCCAGCAGAAGCTGAAGCCATTTTCTCTAAAATAATGTTTGCTTTCACCTGGTACACGAGCTGTTAAAAAAAAATAAACAGTTTCAGTTTGATGCAATTAAGTTTTAAGCAGGCATCCTCAACTGAAAACTCTACACTTTTGTTCACTTTCCTTTTCCTGTTGTTTTTTTTTTTTTCTTTTTTTAGCAACAGTTTCCTGCAACCTAAAGGGACAAAAGTGCCTTGTCCTGGTGCAGCAGCTGTTATTTTGGTCAGAAGATGTATTTCTGCACCACTTCTCCTTGTTATTGTCAATAAAAACATAGTTCACCTCACAGTCAGCTAATTTGGAATTACTTTTTGAGTTGTGTAGTAAAGTCAGATTTTATGTATTTGTAATGTTTTTAATATTTTTCTGTTGGGTTATAGAGCAAGAACCTTACTAATTAATTAATTAATTAATTATTAAAATGTTTTTTTCTCATTGAGCAATTTACCTCCACATCCAGTCCAAACTGAAGAGCAAAGTTCTCTGCCTCAGTGAATTTACGTTTGTGCAACAAGCGACTCAGCCTGGGGGTGAGAAAGTGAAGTCAAACCACTCCAGTAGAAGTACCAAAGTTGGGTTTTTTTTAAAAAAAAAAGGTCATAAAATAGGATTTCCCAGCAAACAGTACCTATTTTCTGGCAAGGCTTCAGTTAAACTCCTCATCACAACTATGGAAACTGGATCTTGAGAGGCCCTGGGGACAAGAGGGAAGGAGGTTACTGCCACTCAGGGTTGGTTCACAGTTAATCATCTGCCATTTTCACACAATAATGATCTAGTAAGAAACAAAATCTTATCTTACATCTGATGCTTTTCCCGAATTCCTTCCAAGAAGTAAATTGTGTCCTGGAAGATGCAGGAAGGGAAGTCATGAGGTGGGGAAGGAAATCAGGCACCAATGGTGTGAATTGAGTGTTTCTCAATCTAGAACCAAACTGCTGCTTCTCTCCCAGGTGATTTTGTTGGGTTTTTCTAAAGGTCTTTTGAAGGAAGCTTTTTAAACAGTAAAAGAAGGAATTCTCTCATCTGAACTGAAATACATCTCCAATGAATCCTGAGCATTTTTCTGTGCTAAGAGAGCTTAAAATTTCACACAGTTCTCAGCTGTAAAAGCAGCAAGAACAACTGACAGTACAGTCAAACATTGCAGCAGGCCTGGGCTTAAATTTAAACTGTTCATTTTGCTATATAATACTGTATTTTGCTATATAAAACTGTATTTTGCTATATAATACTGTATTTTGCTATAAAATACTGCATTTTTCCCCATCCTTTGAGGACATCACTTAAACTTTTCTCTGTATAGTTCTTGCATCTTTTCTAGCACAAGTTTATTCTAATCTAACAAGAATAACATGGTGCCTTCTTCAATATTTCTGTGTATTAGGAGAATGATTTTTATTTGAAGAACAAAAAGAAAATCATCTAAACCTACTGTGCAAATCCCACTTTGAACAAGGCATGAAACAGCAGATACTTCCAGAGAATACAGCAGTTGCATAGTGGGCAAGGCAAAAACCTTCAGACTTCTCATCTATATTAAAAAAAAAAGGAGAAAACAAACAAAGAAGTCAGAATTATTTTCTTTTCTTACCCTGGTGACAGAGGGAGGTTTGCAGAATCATTTCTGAATTCTGCTGGAGTTAGAGGGAAGACTATTTTGGTAAGTTTTTATGGGAGGCAGATCTCCAGTTTGAGAAAGTTTGATGAAGTTCTCTCTCTCTCTCTTATGTATAATCAGACAGGTTTAATTTAAGGTAAAAAAAATGTTGGTGAAGACTGAAAATCACTTTTCCCCCAGGCCTGGGGGGAAGGGAGACAAGAGAGAGAGTTTAGAAGTGTAAAAACCCAGCCTGGCTTTGGCAGGTAAGACAAGGTTCAAGCTGCTGAGCTTTTTGCCCCTGTTAAGTTTGGACTCAGCAGAGTATTTTGTGTCCCTGCAAGGATTGAAAATCAATCTCTTCTCCCCATCTCAGCTGTGAGTTGTGGCTGTCCTGGGTAACCTGCACCTACCAAGTCTCCCAGTGTATAAAACAAGAGTAAACTTTTTGCTGCTCTTCCTTATCAACTCACCATTAAAAAAACTCCCAAACAAATAAACCCCAAATAATCCATTAAAAAAAAAAAATTCCAAACAGCTGGACAGCTTGCCCTGCTCAAATCCCAACAGCCCTCACTCTATATCCCTAAAATATAGATGGTCACCTTTCAGGTGGCACTTCAAGCTCCTGAGAATTCTGTGTACTCTCAATATTTAACCATTCATCTCCTCCCCCCCTTTTTTTTTTTTTGTGTCCTGGGAGCAATTGCACAACACTTGAGGACGAGAATAAAAGACAGATAAACAGGTTATAAAGAGATTTGTAAAGAGCTCCTACCTGTTGGTTATCTGGTACTGTCATGACAATCAGTTTAAGGTTGGCAAGCCCTTCCCTACAGAAGGAGAAAGAGAGGGAAAAAAAGCAAAATATGCTGTATGAATCTCATGGTAAAAGCAGGAAATATTCTTGTTTCTGAGTTTTGGGAAATGCAGTGTCCCATGGACACATGTACATTTAAAAATGCTGCAGTGCACCCAAAAATAGGTGGTGTAGCATGTACAGGTCATGTATTTATCTTCTGATATTTGAAGCTTTTCAAATAGATCTGATTCTTCTTGTTTCAAACTGGCACAGAGCAATAGGAAGAGCCAAGAGTCTCGTTTTCTGATCTTAACTGGCAAGAAAACTGACAAGAAAAAGCTTAAAAGCACCGAGTTTTCTTTTCTACAACACAAAGCTGAGGATACCTCCAGTCCAACTATTTTGTCCTGCTGACCAGAAAAATTTCAGCAGAGGTTGCTAAAAATTTGTTGCCCCAGAAAACCAAACATTTATGGCACATTTCCTGTAACTCCAGACAACCTTCCCCTTTCCAGAACTGGTGCTGGGACTCTCCACTCACCACATGGCCTGAGCAGGATCTGATTCTGTAGTGAGAAGAAATTCCTCGATACAGATTGAAGGCCAATCCCAAATCAGAGTAAGCGAATAAACATCCCAGATGCTTAAGATGTTCTGCATTAAAAAAAAAAAAACAAAAAAACAAAACAGGTATGATTTCAGATTTTCCTCAGAGAAGACTTTTTTTACTTTTTGAGCAAAATGTTAATATATTCCTGAACTTAAATAATGAACAGGAGTGGAATAAAAAAACAAACAGGAAGATCAGGATACTCTGTAAATATAATCATCTTTATGTTGTAGAAACACTATTTTAAAGCCATTTTTACCTTAAAAAATATGTTTAGAAGCTGGTTCAAGAACATTGTAAAACAAAGACTAAACAAAATCGTTGCACACACCTCTGTATCTAAAACAAACAGCAGATTGTCAAGGACTTGAAGTTTTGCAGCACCTGAAAAGTAACAACAGTCACACACATTTGTTATTTTTCTTGGGCAATGTATTTGAAACCAAAACATATTCAAACATAAAACTACTGGAAGCCCACGGATGTTTAAGCTCATGGAATTTCCCAGGGCTGTGCAGGGTTTAGCTCAAAGAGAATTGTGATTTTTGTGTCTCTGGGATTTCGAGGCACGTTTTGGTCGTTCCTTTATAGGAATTGTTCTCTTTGGTGAATGTGCATTTACTAAAAACAGTGACATAACTGGAAATTGATATTTTCAGCAATTAAATGTGAATTCTACACTTGCCTATAAAATGAAAAAAACCTTTTTACCTTTGATCAGACTTGAATCAGCAAAACTCTGCAGAGACACCAGAGCATTGGTAGTGTCCACCTCCCACTTGGAGAGCACGTGATCTCCTCTACCCTGTGAGTGAAGGCAAAGGAAAATGGGGTCCTGCAGTAGATATTTGACCTTGGCAATTGCTCTTTAACTTGGAAAGCTGCAAAGCAAACCTTACTCCTATGCTGATGTTCAGAAAAAATACATTAATTTTGTTATTTTTTAGTTTAATCTTTTTCCTTTCTCCTCTCGAGGTAAGGGTTGGACTCCATGATCCCTGTGGGTCCCTCCCAACTCAGCATACTCTGTGCCTCTGATTTTATTCCAGTGATTGTTACAATCAGCAGTTTATGGCTCTTTTAAAAAACAATAGTTCAAACCCTCCACTTTCCATTCTTACAGAACATAAAAGCTGAATGAAATTACCCTGGACCCACTGAGAAAAATCCCATTGAATCCAACAAGCTTCAAAAAATAAACTTGTTTCTGGTCCAAAATAACATTTCAACATATGCCTGTACTTTAATTTTTTTATTAGTTTTCCTGTACTTAACTTACGCTCAAAAAGCTTTGCTAAATCAGACCTGGTTATTTTAGCAAGGCTTTGTTGAATGTGAAGCTGATTGAAAGATCCTTTCCAGCTCTGGCTTTGCCTCAAAGGTGAGGCTGGAAATGGCCCATTGAGTAGAGCAGGAAGGAGTTATTTACTGAGCTCATGCCACCAGGGTGAAAATATTTCCCCCTCATCCATCCTAACAAAGTGATTTCTGAAATGACAACTTAATTCCTTAGGAGAGCAAAGCCCACAGACAGGCTGCACAGCCGAGAACTTCAATTTACAGCGAGGAAAATGAAAGGCAGAAGGGTCTCGGTGCCAAAAGCTGATGGTCTTTTTTAAGCAGCTAAAGATGAATTTTGGGGCAGATCAAAGAAACACCCTGACTGCTGACACAAGGAGTGTTGCAAACACTCCCTGAGCTCTTACCCCAATGATCAGATGGATCCTGCCCACTGTGTTGCTGAGCACAAAGCTCTGACAGCCCAGGTCGTGATGCTGCTCCGTGGAAATGAAGGTTGACTTTATCTCTCCTTGTAACTTGGGGGATGGGGGGTGAAGGGGACAAAAGGGGAAGAAAAGAAGCTGTTTATGCCATCAGTGGATAAAAACCTTGAGCTTATTTCTGTGTCAATCACAACTATGGGCTGGAATAATAAACTGGTAAATAGTCAATGAAAGGTGCAAAGTTTTGTCCCAAACCCTGCACTTAGAACAAGGTACCAGTTTGCAGGTATTTCTTACTTTCTTTGCTGTGGTCATGTCCATCTTCTCAATTGCTGGATAATAGGAAAAAAAAATAATAAAATCAGTGTTAAATAAACTTTTTCAAAATTTAAAAAAGCCACTAAACATCATATGGGAAACATCATAGCCCTAACCTGACTAAGCTGAGAAAAACTTCACCCAGGATCTTGGGCAGTGTCTGTATTGAGTTACAGAGAATTAACTAATAACTGTACTTATAGAGCATGGAAAAATTGAAATGATTCCCAATAATCTTAAGCACAGTTAAGATTATGGCTTCAAATCCTGCTCTCTAAAGCAGTGACCCAGAGATAAGATAAAAGAGTTACTGGGGAAAATACCGAAATAATTTTATTCCAGAGTTAGCTGTGTCTCAGTTCCCCCTTAAAAGACAAACTAAGATGACACCGAAAATCCCAGCTCAGCAATTTATTCCCATCAGAAATGGTGTGGAAAAGGTTTTATAAAAAAGCTTTTATAACACAGCTCTCCCTGTCCCAATGACATCCCAGGTGGTTTGTAACTCATCCTACCTTCCTGTGTTTTAGCAAGTGGGAGACACAGGATGCAGAAACATCCATTGCTTGTGAGAATGAACATGTGATAAACACCTAAAAAATAAAAAGATCCAACACAAATATTTCAGATTTAAATATTGAAGGGTAAGGAAAGAGACTACTTGTTTTTAAATGTACTTTTCTTTGTGATTTCCTGTGTTATTTGTTTTGCAGTCTCTTTCCCTGAGAGGTGTAAAAGGGGAACAAAATCACAAGAATTTAGATAAGGGAGAAAAAAAAAGTCATCCAATTCTTACCTGCATCTGCATGATCTTTTACAATAAAGAGGTTTAAGTAAGCCTTTTCCCTTGAAGAATTTTCAACCAAAATCTAAAATAGGAAGAGCATAAAGACTATTATCCTATTTTTTTTAATTAAAATATTGATCATCAGCTCAAAATTTAAACTTTTTTTTCCTACATGAAGGACTGGTTCTTGTTCATACAAGCAATTCCTAAATATTTTTTCCTTCTTCATTACTCATGGGAAGAAAAGTGCCCCTTTTAATGTTTGAATAGAATGTGTGTTCAAAACACAGGAATGTTTATACTTGGACATTTGGAAGAAAGATTGGAAGAAAAACCTGAAGAAAGTCTGAAAACAAAAGATTTTCAACAAAATCAAACACAGAAGTTGCTGTACCTTGGTCAGCAAGGTTTGTTTGGATGGAATGTGAATAAGATGGAAATTGCCACTTCTCTCACCAACCACAAGGAATTGTTTTTCTTGACACATTCCAACCACATCCACGTTAGTATCTGGAAAGTTCCATGGCAAAATGTCAGATATAAAGATTTGGGGTTTATGAATAGACATTCACACTTGAAACACAGGAAATGGACAATCCAGTGTCCCAGATTAAAGGAAGTACAGAAAAGGGGATACAGGGAGTGGGTTTGGTATCCATTATTCCAAGTTCAATGAAAAGTTAGGAAGCATTCTAATTAAATTGTTTGGAAATACCTAGTTCAGTGTGTTGGGAAGCAGAAATTTTTATTACCAAGGTAGTTACTATAATATCTCCTTTTATGGGCTAGTTAGACATGCAAGACACTTGCTGTGTTTTCCTACACAAACAAATAGGCGTTTTCAAAGCCAGTTTTCATTTCCAGCGGAATTCCAGAGGGATGAACCTACCAAACTGAACGTGGAGCAGAAGGGACAGCCTGGTGCTGTCCAGCAGTGCCACCGATCTGTCAGCAACAACCACCACGCTGCCGTCCCTCGAGCTGCACCCCTGGAGCTGAGGGTTAACAGAGACCTGGGAAGGGACAGGGTGTTACAGTAACGCTCCAGAAAACACCACAAAGAGGTTCTGGTGATTATTAAGGAAAATAAAAGCGCGGTTCGGGTGGGTTGTACCTTTTCTGAAGATGTGATCTGCAGCAGTGTATCCACCTGGTACAAGGCGGTGCCACATTCCTGTCCCAAACCCACGGGGAGCTGCACGCTCCCTGTGTCATCGCTGAGCAGGAGCTCGATGTCATTCCACATCTTGCCCTGGGAGAAACATTGAGGGAAAGTGTTGCAGAGTAGACAGCCTTGGAGAGTTACATGATCACAGACAAATCAGTGATTTCATTACTGCCCGGTGACACCGTGCAGGGGAAAGGGCAGCACGAGCCTCAGCAGGGTGAACTGTGTGTTTAGAATAGACTTTGAACAGTGTGGATCCCAGCCCGGCTGGAGGCAGCTTGGTGAGAACAGGTTTTGGGAGGTAAATTCAGGACCAGAGCCCTCCCTGCCACGTCGTGGAGACCCCCACTCACAGGGACCCCCATCCACTCATCGGTGACAAACCTCCGCCCTCAGGGACCCTCACCCTCTGCACACAGGGACCCTCCATCCTCAGACCACCATCCCTGCCCTTCGGGACGCCCTGCCCTCAGGGATTCCCCATCCTCTGACTACAGGGCCCCCATGCCCCCAGAGACCCCGATCTCCTCACCGGTGATCCCCCGTGTCCCCGATCCCCTCACCGGTCAATGCCCCGTGCCCTCAGTGCCCCCCGATCTCCTCACCGGTGACCCCCCCGTGCCCTCAGTGGTCCCCGTTCCCTCACCGGTGACCCCTCAGTGCCCCCCGACCCCTCACGGTGCCCCCCCGGCCACTCCCTCAGGTTTCAATTTGGCGGGAGCCGGCACTGCCGCTACGGGAAGCGGCGGCGGCCAAACCACCCTCGAACGCGATCCCGCCCGCTCCTCCCCGGCCCACAAGGCACTGCGGCTCCCCCGCCCCTCCCGCCTCTCGCTCCATCCGGGCACTGCGCTGAGGGCGGGCGGGGCCGCTCCGAGCGTTGTGGCCGCGGCAGCCGGGCGAGGTCGAGCCCGAGCCTCTCCGAGGACGTGCTGAGGGCCGGCGGCGGCCCCCGGGCGCTCGGTCATGGCGGTGAGCGGCGGCCGCCGGCGGGGTTTGGGAGCGAGGGGAGCGGGGAAGGGGCTGCGGGGGGGGCCAAGCCGGGGAGGGCCGGGTCGGGAGCCGTGTGCGCGGAGGCACAAAATGGCGCCCGCCGCGCCTTGGGCTGCGGCGCCATGATGGGCTCGGGGAGGGGCGGCTGCGCCGCTGCCGTCCCGGGCTCCAGAACTTTCTGCCCCGGGCTCGGGGATGGGAGAAGAGCCCCTCGAATCGAGGAGCTGCGGTTCCCTGGCTGTGGGGAGAAGGGGTGTGGAGATACCGGCGTTTCTCGTGGGGACTGTGGGCGCGCAGGTTCCCTGTGAGGGAAGCGATTTGGTGTCTGAGGCATGCTCGGTTTTTACTTATTTTTCTTTCCTTGCTTTGTTATTTATGTTTGGTCACAGGTCTTATACATATTTCCTGAATTATTCGCCCCCATCCTGCTTTCTATAAATAATACCTATAAGAAGCGCCTCTGCTGTAGTTACCACTGCCCCTCATGTTCAAGCAGGGTCTGGGAGTGCAGCTTTATTCTCTTTTAAAAAAATGATCTGTCTTGGTAACGTATAAAGATGTTTGACCCATTAATGAGGTGAAGAACCAGTAATAGCTACCAAGAGTTACCAAACTTAAAGTGTTTAATTCTTTCGAAAGTTATTCAGTTGTCGTGAGTGTAAAAAAAAACAAAAAAAACCAGCCCAACAAACAAAGCCCGCTTGAAAGTGATAAAACTTTCAAAAGTTGACTTTGAGCATTTTGTGGCGTCTAACCTGGTAGTTAAAAGTTCTAGTTTTGAAAATTTGAAACAGATTTTTCAGTTTGTGGTGAATCAGAAAGGGGAGGCCTTAAACTTCTGGAGAAAATCATTCCCTTTTTAATGTGGTTTTTGTTTACTTATATAACTTAAGATGTCTTTCTGTAAAAGGACTTGAAGAATTATGTAGTTTTGCGCTGATTGAAGGCACTACCTTTGAGGTTCCTCTGAAGTGCAGGCAAGGGATTTGTTCAAAGTAACAACTGAGCCTGTGGCCAAGCTGAGAAGTGACAGCAATCTCAGTGAACTCTTTTTTATTGAACAGCTTTTTTATTGCTGGTTTGGTTTTTGTTGCGCTGAGATTTCCCTCAGGTGCAGAGCACAAGGGCATTAAAGAGCAGCACTGTGTGTAAATAATGACACTGGGAGCCTTGGAGAAGGTGGCAGTGGGCTCGGTTTCAGCTGGATAATGTTTAAGATCCCAGCTAACTTACACTCTTAGCTGGTTCTCTCCTTCTCAAGTGACTTTAAAATGTAAATTTATAGGCATCTCAAAGTTCCTTTGACAGTTTTTCTGGCTGAGGCTTTTTGAAACCTTAGATGGGGAAGGGGGGAAGTGTAGATAAGCAGGTGATGGATAGGTGTGGAATGCCAGGTATTGTGATGACAAATAAAGGTGTCCTTCATGCTCTCTATCTGACGTGCTGAAGTATTTTGGAAGGTGTGGGAGGCATCAGTAATATTCAGAAGTGTCACTGGGACTCTAAAGTTCTGCTGCAGGTGCAATCCTGAGCTGTCAGTGCTCAGCTAGGTCTGTGTGTACCATGCAGATGGAGAAGTGAACAGCTGCTTTGTGTCTGAAAGAGAAATGTTTTTATAGATGTAAATTAATAAAGAACTGGCCAGGCTAAGCAGGAGCAGCTGAAAAACAAATCCAAATATTAACCTGTTGCACGTAATGAAGAAATTCTGCCATTAATACACAATATATTAATGGCAATCTCTTGAGGTTTAAGGAAAAGTAGCTGCTTTGTTTTCAAAGTAATGGATACAAACCAATTTTTGAGAGGTTTTCACCTGTCACTGTTCAATTTGCAAACAGTTCTGCCAGTTACAGCCGGTGGAAAACTGCAAGTTCAGGTCCTGTGCTACATTAAATTATCTTCATAAGTAGCATTTGTGGGTCAAACGATGCCCTTGGTGACATCTCCTGCAGCCACAGGATGCTCAGAAGGTTTGGTTATGCCTGGCCTTGATGAGATCAGAGCAAGAGAGAAGCAGTGAAGCTGTAAAAGCATTTATGGGGCACATCCACCTTTTCAGGGTGTCCTGCTTCCATTCCATTCCTCTCAGTGCACTCTACACCAGTTGTACTCATTTACCTCTCTTAGATGGAGTCACAAAGTTTCTGGGTTTAGTTCTCCTACATCAATGGAGGGAACATCTTGTTTTTGTTAGCCAAGAAAAATGTGATGGTGGGAACAGCTGTGGGTGACCTGTGTGAGCTCACACACAAATACAGATGTTTGCGCAGAGATACTGTTGAGGTTTTTCCTCAGTCAGAAATCAGCTGTCTAACACACAATCCACCTGATTTTATTTCTCTTCAAAGTTCATTCCAAGCTTCAAAATAGTGTGTGGATTTTGTGAGCTCACTTAGATCAGCAGTGACCTTGGGTAATCTTAATAATGAAAATGTTAAAAGGTGATTGACCTACCACCACCATTTAGAGAAAACTGCATCACAGTTTAGTCTTCCTGCTACTCTCAAAAGCACGTGGAAAAAGTAAAGTACAGTCTAATGTGGTGAGAGAGTAAAATGTTACTCTATTAGTTCTCTCTATTAAAGTCTTAAAAAATCAATCTGTACACAGTTCCACAGTGCACTGCAAGTCTACAAACTGCTGCCTAACTATGGGATGGCTACTCACAGCACTGTCTTTGCAGAAAAAAAATTAATGTATCTTCAAAGGAAGTACAAAGTGAACAGGTTTTTTTGCCTTTTCAGCCCTAAGCTTCTATTTTTTTTAAACATTATTTTCTCATGTGCAGGGTAGTGACACAGAACGAGATGGAGTAGCCCCAGAAAAATCCTCTCCAGAAAGAGAGAAGAAAAAGGAACAATCAGATGCCTCTTCTGGTTCTCCCCGAACATCCAAGCATCATTATTCCAGATCACGCTCCCGGTCCAGGGAGAGGAGACGGAAGTCAGGTATGGGTTTCATTGCAGCAAATGGCTTGGAGAGCTCAGCTCTCTTGGAAACCATTTGGGAAAAAACAGACAGACTTAGCTTTGGTAACCTGTTAGAATTGGGGGGAAAATTGAGCTTTTGAGTTTGTGTCTTTAAATGTGTCATATTGAAATTGCTGAGGAAAAGTTCTTGTCAGTGCAGAGGGGGTTGGGGAGGGGGCCATGGTCGGATCACAACCAGGAAACCAGTGCTGTTTTGTCTTGATTTTAGTTAGAAATGCTTAGACTGGGATACTTCTGCATAGCTGGAACAAAAATAAGGGGACCTGGTGTAAGAGGTCCCCAGGTGCTACTGGAGTAGCATGTGGGTTTGTTTGTCACTGTCAAGAGTTAAATAAATGCAAAGAACTGGCACTAACAGAGTTTGCAGAGTAGATACTCAAATAGGGCTGTTTGTGTCCTAACTCTTGACTTTGGGAGGTGGAATAACTGAGAGGAACTAGAAAGATCATAGCCAGGTAATCTGCTCCTTAACCTGGTAAATGACAGTAAATGTTTTCTCCTCCAGATACCGAAGGAAGGAAACACAGAAGCCGGAGCAGAAGCAAAGAGGTAATTAACGCTTTGTAGTGTTTAGGTAATTGTACATCGTAAAAAGTATCTTGTAGTAATGCACATATGTGTAAACCTGTAGAAATGACTTTATGGTAAGTACAAGAAATTGAGAACTTAAAGCTTAAAAATGGATATGGAGAGCCTTTCATAGTGAAGCATGATTGCAGCCATCATGTTGACAAGGTAATAGTTGGATAGAGAAATGCTTTCAGAAACTAGTAACTTAATTTCTTTCTTTTTTTTTTTTTATTTCTGTGGAAACAGCCAAAAGAAAGAGTTCATGTGGAGAAGTAGAATGGTGTTCTTGATGACTTTTCACAGAGCTTCCATTATCCAAAAGCCTTGGGTGGCTTTGTTCCTGGCCAATGTTCAGGACTTTTTCAATAAAACATACCCGTCTGCTTAAGGCTATTAAAAATAATTCCCCACCTGCCTGAGCTCTGATTGTCGCAGCCTTTAATTGTCACAACTGTCGTAACTTGACAGACAAGCTGAGTCAGCTGGAAATGGGACAGAAGCAGCAAAAATGTCAGAGGGCTGTCTCTTCAATAAATGTGTGTGTGTGTGTCTAGAGGGGAGTGAGAAGAGACAGCATCAGTAACACCTTAAAAATAACTGGCTCACACACCAGAGGAGAGATTAAGCAAGCGAACCAGAAGCATCCAAATAGTCACAAAGAACCTTAAGCCATGTGGGGACAGATGAGGGACTTTTAACTTCTAACCCGGGTCAGGAACTTCTCCTTCCACCCATTCCAATGGAAGCTCTGTTTAAAAAAAAAAAAAAAATAAAGAAAGGAGGAAAGAAAAGCAAAATCTAGGCGAGTTTTTGTGAAATTGAATAATCTCTTGTCCAGCTCACATGATAACATTTCTATAATAAATCATACTCAGCGTGCTAATGCGCGAAGAGACTGAACTGAAGACGCTGCAGACTCAGATAGCAAAATTATAAGCCTACTTCATGATAAGGTAACTATTAGTCATTCAAACTCATATTTCCCTTAAAAATACCTTAAATCCTTACGGGATGTAGTGGTGGTTTGGTACTAAGTGTGTGTCTGAAAGGTGGGATTTAAAAGAGAAATTTCTAAGCATCTCTGTAATGATTAAAAAGCCCTTTAAAATCCTGGGCAGTGTTTTGCCATGTTGTTGGATCTGATCTTACACAGGTTAGTGAGTGAGCAGCTTCTGAGTTTCACAGGGTGAGCAGATGAGAAATGATGTCCCGCAGTAGGTGTGCTGTTGTCGCTCATGTGCAAGGTTAATAATGTCAGCAATTCCTAATATGTATTATCAGAACAACTGCCTATGTAAATATATGCTCTTAGTGTACAGGTAACCTGCAGATGTGTATTTATGTAATATTAAAGGAGTTAAGAATAAAACACTGTAAAAGCAGGAAGAGTGCCCAATGTTCTCGTTTACTTGGAGAACATATTTAGAAGTGGGTATATATTCATAAGGAGTCAGAAAGACTTGGAAAAGTGGGTGTAAGTTAATTACAGCATCTTCTCCAGACTTCCTTTTGAGAGTTCTGATTGTAGGAAGGGTTTTATGAGGAGTTCATAGGTTTAGATGAGTTAAAAACAAACAAACAAAACTGTAGAATAATTGGAATTTATCTAAAATGAATGTCTCATGCTTAATTTGTGACTCAAAACATTATTTAAGCATCGGACTTATGTGAGTTTTGCTTTTTCGCCAGGAAGATTTCAGAATAAACTGGATATATTAAGAAAGGGTGTTGATGTCACGACTTAGTCTCTAAGGAAGACATTGGCAAAAATCTGGCCTGACCTTGCTAAATATTTTTGGCATTGCAGCTATAAAAAGGAATCCTTCTTTTTTTTTTTTTTTTTTTTAAGAGGCACTGCAGGAAGAAACTGCGGTGTGGTGGAGCAGCATATCTGTAATTTAAAACTGCTGGGGGCAGTCTGAGGGATGCATGTTAGCTTTAAACACTAAAAACAGGGGATGTCAACCATGAAACTTAATATTTGACTTTTTAAAAACTTTAAAAGTTACTGACTGACTGAAAAGAGCTTTGCTCTAAAAATGAATTACCTGCTGATGGATAAATATTAGTGGTAAAAGCTAAGTAGTATGTCTGCAACTGTGTATGGATTTAAGGAACTTTCTGTATGGAAAGCTTAGGCAAATATTAAATATTCCCTGCAAATGTGAGTGTTTATATCTGTGCATATCCATAAATTGTTAGGATCTTATTATGTGCTTGGAATGGAGACAGTGACTGAAAATGACAGTTGTTTTTGTTCCAATGCTGTGAACTCTTATTTGGAAACACTGTAAAGATGATCCTTGCTGGATGCTCTAGAAATCCTTCATAGACATTGGGGAGGAGGGAAAAGGGGGGCAAATTCGAGGGTGCATTTACAGCTTTGGGTAGTTGGTGGCTTTAGGCAAAGCAGCCATCACTCATGATTGAGTCACACTCCTAAGGTTACTAATGTTGCATCACAACTTATCATTTTTATCTTCTGATACCCATACTAACTCTCTTTGTTGCACTATTTTCCTGAAAGAACCAACTTCTTCTTAAAACAGGCAAGAAGACATGAATCCAAAGAGAAGTCCTCCAAGAAGCACAAATCTGAAGACCACAATGACAAAGAACATTCTTCTGACAAGGGCAGAGAGAGCTTAAATTCGTCTGAAAATGGCGACGAGAGACACAAACGCAAGGACAGAAAGTCATCCAGGGGGAGGAGTCATTCCAGATCCAGGTCTCGGGAAAGGTGAGTCGGTGCATGGGATTGTTCTGTAGGTGCATTTGCAAAAGCAGGGGTTGGAATTAGCTCAGTCAGGCTTGTGAAGTCCAGCCAGCTCTGCCACTGAGCTGCTTTAAAGCATCACTTTGGGTTGCACCTTTCAGCTCTCACTGCCTTTGCTGCTGGGTTTTTTGCGGATGGATTCTGAGTAAAAGTACAAAATAGCTCCAAGGCTTTATATAGGGGGTGTGTCTGATGTTTATACTTGGTATAGAAAATACTAACCAGAGCCTGCCAAATGTTCCCCGTGGTCGGTGACAGGAGAGCTAATGCACCTTAGCAGTACATGGCTCTGTACCTCCTAAGTCACCAGCTTTCCAGAGGCTGTGCTGGCCAGTCCTCCAATCCCTGGTAGCCCACCCAGCACACTCCAGGACAGGAGAATTCCCTGGGACGAACTGATTGCTGCCAGCAGAACTTTGGTCAGCTCAGCTTGTAGCTGAGGGATCTGCAGCAAACAGGATGTCAAGGAATGAGCTTCAGCTAATGATGGGCTGATAATGTGACTCACAAGCTGAAATTTGGGCGTCTCTTCCTGTCTTAGAATGCCATGGGGAGGAGCAGGGATTTGTTGCCCCGAATTTAAGGCTCTTGCATCAGATTAGTTTGGCTTTGTATTTGAGAGGTACACTTTGGTGAACAGTTACAAATAGCAATACTGCAGTGTGATTGTTGACACAAACCGGGTAACTCCCCCATTGTGGTCGGTGGGAGCCTTTGGTTCCTTCCCATTTCACCCCTTAACCTGCCCTAGGCAGGAACCCTTGCATGTGTAGTCTGCAGTCTCCCCACCCTGCCCTGGTGCATTTTACCCTGTGGTGTCAGACCTGTGTGTCAGTCCTGAAGCAGAAGTTGCATTTCAAGCTGGCACCATCTGTAAGAACTTGGGCCGTGTGTTTCAGACGTCACCGCAGCAGGAGCCGCGACAGGAAAAAATCCCGATCCCGCAGCAGAGAGAGGAAACGGCGGATCAGATCCCGCTCCAGATCCAGATCCAGACACAGACATAGGAGCAGAAGTAAAAGCAGAACCAGGAGTAGAAGCAGGTGAGTGTTCCCTTCCATCTGTGCTGGGGGGTGGTGTTTGGTTGGACGTTCTCCGGGGGGCTGATGTGCTGGAGTCTGATGGATTGGCCGGTTCGAGTCTGTTCGGTGCAGCCGAATGTGTTTGGCTTTTTCTCAGCTGTGCTGATGCAGTGGGGGAAGGGCTGTGTGTTCTCATACTCTTACAGAAATGTTTGTCCTGGATAGCTCAAGTGTCTCAGACTCCCAGCTTTTCATAGCAGGATTTCTTGTCAGCAGTTAAAAATGCTTAACTAGTTATTTTGGGGATATCTTCTAAAACACCATTTTAAAGCTTTTGGCTCATGAAGTAGAAGGAAAGTAAATAGTATTTTGAGTAGTAATAATTGGCACAGCTCAAGCTCTTCTTGGTTTCTTATATCACAACTGAACTTAGTATTTCAATATCCTATTTGAAATAGTATTTAAGTGGGAGAAACTGAAGAATAAGATCCATCTGACCCTTTCCTGTGTTTGATACAAGAGTAGTGTAGTTGGTATACTGCTGTATTTAACCCTTTAGTATGTGAGTATATCAGAAAAGGAAAGTTTAGCTGGGAGTCCCGGGCTGTCAGAGCAGATACAACAGTCAGAAGCTGATCCTGATCAGCTCCACAAGGTTGACTTAATTTTTCTGTGAAGTGGCACATTGAGTGTGGTGTTACAGTGAATTTTGAGTCAGGTGGACTATTTCTGATCTGAGTGTACTCGTCCATGTTAATGATTGACTCCTCTTTGTCAATTCAACTTGAGAATATTTATGATGTTAATTTTTCTCCCTATCTTGGGTGCTTCCATTTCTTCCTGAAATTGTAGAAGCACAGATTGCAACACTCAGCTAGACACATGGTGGCTTCTTGAGGGTCTGTTTGACAGAGCTGACATTCCATTCCTCACCTGGAATATGCCAGAGTTGGGGTTTTCTTCACTGAATAGCAGAAAATGGTTTCCAGTGCTGATAAATCAGTATTTTGGTGTAGAGTTCTGTCTGTGGGTATCACCTTTGCATTCTTAATGCCCTGTGGGATTTTCTGAATGACTAAGCTGAAATAGGACTCAGTGACTACTCCAGATCTGGTTTTTCCCTCCTACTCACTGGAAGTAGTTTGAATGCAAATCAGTGACCCCAAGAGCTCCCAAGGATGTGTTGACAGTGTTGACAGCGTTCCAGTTCGTGTAGCAGTGTTTGGAATTGCAGATTTAAAGGGTGTAGAACTTGGTTGTGACTACTCAGCACTACAGTTGATCACTGGAGACTTAACAATCCCTCACACTCGTGTGATGCTACAGCATCACTTGGGAACTGTTGAGAAGACTTCTCTTTTGGGAGAAGTTGAATTCCATGGCTTGGGTCGTATTTTATTTTGACATTTGCTTTCTCCCAAACTTCCAGCTGGGGTGAGTAGAGCTGGGTCTGCAGGTGGCACCTGTTACTTGTGTTTAGTGGGATTAGAGCCACCTTCAGCAAGTAGTGCAAGGCTTCAGCTCCCTGTTCTTTGCAGTTGTTGTTGGTAACGTGCACTGACTGGTTTGAAAAGTCACTTTGTGTTTAATGGCTCCAGGAAAACTTCACAGCCCACAATAGATTTTTGCTGCTGCAGTGGAATTCAGATTACCTGAAACAGAACATCAAACGTGGGAAGAGAAAGTAAGAGAGATAATCATAGCTTAGGAATTTCTTCAGCTGGAAACAGGCCTTGTTGGACAGTCATGGTCACTGCAAGAACATTTTGAAGTACTATTTTTGTCTTGCAAATCCCAGAGAATTCCAGTAAGTGAGGCACAAGAGGGTGTTTTTAACAGTAGGTTGAACACTTTGTCAAGTTCAGGGCTCAGGTGAAGCTTTTGGAAAGAGAACTTTGGGCAAACCTCAAGGAAAACTCTCCCCAAGCCAGATAAACGTGGTTTGTGGAAAGCTGCTCACCATCAATTCCCTCACTCCTGAAATGCAGTGCTTGTTGTGTTGGTTTGCAGACTGTGACAGAAACATTTGCAAACAGTAGAGCTTGACCTTCTCTTGATGGTTCTTGGCGCAGTCTCCAGCTCAGGTTTTCAGGTGATTTGTCCTCCCTGCCATTTCAACTCTGCTTTTAGTGCAGACCCTCCTGGCAGTTCTTTTGTGCTGTGGCTCTGACTAAATGCTAGGTGGAAAACATGACACCATCTGCTTGTTTCAAACGGAAATACTTCCATACAAAAGCTCAAATATTTATTTCCTTGATGTTTACCAGTGCAATAAAGCATCAGACCAAAGACAAGACCAAACTCCAATAGTCAGCACGGCAAAAATGAAGGTATCTTTGAAACATGCATTACATCTTATCTCAGGAATGCAGATCTGTCACTTCCCAGTGCCTGAATCTGCATCTTGGCATCCTCTCTGAAAAGATAAGTCTTGCCTCCTTTGTATTCTACCAGATTTGTCGTGTAAACAAGGATCTTTTTGTAACTTCTTGGTGTTTTAGATGCTGCCCCAGGTGCAAACAGAAGCAGGAGAGTCCCTGACTGCCATGTTAGGTGGCTGTTGTCATCAGCTACTACCTCCAGTTAGCCCTTCACTAAAATCTGTCAGAATAAGTGTAAAAGTAAAAGTATAAAATTGCAGAAACGTCTTTGTGCATCTCAGCTTACTGTTTATGGCAAATCTGGGGAAAATGTGAGTGGTACCTCCTGTAATTTAAGCTTTGGTGAACACTTCGAGCATCTGTGACTGCTTTTTTTGAAACATCAGTGTCAGAGGCTTAAAGAGGGATAAATTATCTCTTGTCATGCAGATAGTGATGATCCTGGCACAGACAGCTGCTCCAGTAGTACTTTATATGTGTACTTTGAGTGGCTGTTGTTCAGATGGGATGAGGTGTAGATGTCCTAAGAACAATTCCTGCTTGGGATGAGGTGGGGAGAAAGAGAACTGAACTGAATATTTTGGTATTTTGCTTAAAAAATACATTTTAACTGAGTGCCTTTCTGATGGTCAGGCTGCAGATAGTTCATGTTCATAGTTCTCTGCACAGTGTGGTCTCCTCAAGAGCAAATCTCCCATTTAAAGCAGGTCTCCCATTCCCACTCAGCCTGGCAGCCTCTTGTCCAGAGAACATTTAGGGGAGAGTAATAATAACTTCCCTAAGTACCATTCCAGTTCTTAACCTGGGCCTCTTCAAAATGCTCATTATTAGTATGAGGTCTCTTACGTTTTTAAAGCATTCTTTGAACTTGATTATTTTCAAGTTCTCTTGCAATTGACTTTACCAGAAATTAGAATTTTCTTGGTAGGTTTTAGAATCTCTAGAGCAGATCTGTGTGTCCTAAACACTAAATGAAAGAGGGGAAATGAATGTCCAGCATTAGGCACTCTGTTCCAGTTGGAAATCTTGAGTTTTAGCTCTGTGCTACAAGGAGAGTTTGGCTGTTACACTGCTCAGGCATAATCCCTGGGAAGGCTCTTCAGAGCTCTCCATACGAATCATTCAGGAAAATTTTAATGTTATGATCAAATCCTTTATGCAATGTTAAGCTCCACATGTACTTTGATTGTTTTATCAACTGTCAAATTTGGTTCCAGGGAGAGAAAGAAGAGACTTGAGAAGCCCCGAAGGTTCAGCAGGAGTCACAGCAGGAGCCCCAGCCCTCCCCCCTTCCGGGGCAGGAATACGGCTATGGATGCACAGGAGGCGTTAGCCAGGAGGTCAGGAATTGTTGGGATTTGGGACACTAAATAAGCTCCTGATGTTGATTTTGCACGGCTCAATGTTTTTATTTTCGTGTACTTCTAGACTGGAAAGAGCAAAGAAACTGCAAGAACAGAGGGAGAAGGAAATGGTTGAGAAGCAGAAGCAACAGGAAATGGCTGCAGGTAGTTCATGTGTATTATATTGTATTATTCATTAACAGGAGTGTGAGTGAAAGATTGTAAGAGTAGACTTATTGAGAGTATCTTATTATGAGCTGAGTGTTACAGTCCTGTCCAGCAGATGTGCATAACTGGTGTTAACTTGTTAACTTGGTGTCCATATACAAGAACCACAACCAGAAGGAGGAAATGTTGGAAAAAAACAAAACCAAACCAAAAATAAGAAACATAAAATGATCAGGATTTTTCTTATCACTTACTGAGGCATACAACAGAACTGTTGTGTAATTCAGCTGGTACATGATTTTGTGATGGTCACTGGACCATCAGAGTCTGAAGGCTCTTGTCTGCTCAGGGCTATTTAGAACCCAGGGGTACATTAGTTTCACTTCTGGCTTACTAAAACTATTGGAGATGTGTTTCTTAATTTACAAACAACATGTATTTGATCGTGCATTTGTTATTTGTGCACTTCCAACTTACTTCTGTCAAAGGGAAGCATTTGGAGAGTTTGGCTTTTTTTTGTTTGGTTGGGGGGGAGCGTTGATGATTGGGATTTTTTTCCTTCCAAGTCCAAATTTGTTTATAACAAGTTCCCTTTCCTGCAGCGGCTGCAGCCACCGGAGGCTCCGTCATCAACGTCGCCGCTCTGCTGGCGTCGGGAACACAAGTGACTCCTCAGATTGCCATGGCAGCTCAGATGGCAGCCCTGCAGGCCAAGGCCCTGGCAGAGACTGGCATAGCTGTTCCCAGCTATTACAACCCCGCAGCTGTAAACCCCATGAAATTTGCTGAGCAGGAGAAAAAGCGGAAGATGCTTTGGCAAGGCAAAAAGGAAGGGGTAATGGTGGCTTTTTTTTTTTTTTTTTGCTTTCATGAACTTGTTTGGAAGCCTCTTGCACTCAGTTGAAAAAATTCTTATTAATGTTATTTCCAGCAAAATTACTTCCATAGCTGTCAGGAAGTTGCCCTGTTTTAAAAGCAGCCTGAGGTAAAATTTTGAACACAAGAATTGGACTCTTGATCCTTGTAGGTCCCTTCCAGCTCTGAATATTCTGTGATTTTAGGACTGGAAGGACTAAGATAATCAGACCTCCAGTGACAAATGGTTGTGACACAAACCTCAAGGAAACCCTGAATGTTATAAAACTTTAGAGGTATAATTAGATCTTAATGTTCCTGTTGTCAGTTTGCCTACAGCTTGTAACTAAACATCGAGTACAGATGGTGTCCCTTTACAGAAAAGTGATGGCTGAGGTGTGGAAACTATAACTGACTATTCCTTCCTGGGACTGGAGAGATTTTTCATTTGATTGTGTCCTGTCCAATTCCAGATTACAAAACCAAGTCTGTATACCTTGCTAGTAACTTGTCAAGAGCAGAGCAGTGAATTACTAACCCTAACAAGAATTATAAATACAAATAAACCTTCAGGGTTTCGTGCTGTGTCAGATGCCCTTGCAATTAGTGAGATAAAAAAGCCTGCTGTGGCAGTTGGTTTTTCAGAAAGTTGCTGGATTTGAGTACAGGTTTTGCTTGCTGATACTGTGGGAAAAATGAGGAAAATATTTGTGGTTTTGTCTTTTGACACTGTGCAGGCACAGAAGGGTTTGTTTAGGTGTTACCACCTGGCAGCAGTTACGTAACAGGCTGTTCATGAGATGGGAGAAACTGGAACTGCTTCCCATGGCACTGATGGGGGACAGGAGGGAGGGAAGGACACCCCTGAATGCCTTCAGGCAGTTCTCCCTGACCTGGGCTGTGTATTAATTAATTGCAATAAGC
Organism: Empidonax traillii; assembly: GCF_003031625.1. NCBI lineage: Eukaryota > Metazoa > Chordata > Aves > Passeriformes > Tyrannidae > Empidonax > Empidonax traillii. The sequence goes on along the minus strand of NW_020955236.1, from coordinate 1,717,535 downwards.
CAATTTGTTTTTCCATAACTCACTTGGAGCACGAATTCTGACCAGCTTTCCAGACCTTTGGAAAGAAGTGCATTGTTCCCAAGGAATGAACATAACCTTAGTTATGTGTGGTTGGGGAGACTTCCCTCCCAGAGCTCCTGTCAGGATGCCCCAGGAATGTCACACTTGGAAACCTTTTACTTCCAGTTCTGCTTCAGATTGGGCTCATTTTTAACACTTTCTTTGCTTGCTACTGTTGTGATATTAATGGGAATTTGCTTAAAAGTTGATGCATCGCATCTTTTTTTTTTTTTTTGACCCTGTACAGGATAAGTCACAGTCTGCAGAAATATGGGAAAAACTAAATTTTGGAAACAAGGACCAAAATGTCAAGTTCAGAAAACTGATGGGCATAAAGGTAAAGAATTCTGAATGTAATCAAGTGTATTAATTGTATCATAGTGATTTCTATATTTATTTTAAAGTCTACTTTAACCAGTAAAGATACTGAGTTAATACTGCCTGATGTAGTTTTGAACTTAAGGTATTTATTAAATTCAGAAGTAGCATCTCAATCTGATTCAGTTAAAATTGTAGAATATATCATTATGTTTCTGACTAATGAGAACATCCCTCTGTTTCTTGACAGAGAATAGAATATTGCAGCAATAAATTTAAATAAATTTCAATATGCTTGAATAAATCAAATGCTTGAATTCTTTCAATCTGATTCTTATTAACAATTAGTTTTATTTAAATTTAGTTTTCCTTTTCTATTGAAAAGAATTATTATTTTAAGAACAGTCACGTTTAGGACACATCCTCTGAACCCCCTGAGCTGATGATGGTTGTGTTCTCCCTGTTCCCAGAGCGAGGACGAAGCCGGATGCAGCTCCGTGGATGAGGAGAGTTACAAAACACTGAAGCAGCAGGAGGAGGTGTTCCGAAACCTGGATGCACAGTATGAAATGGCCAGATCACAGACTCACACACAGCGAGGAATGGGCTTGGGCTTCACATCTTCCATGAGAGGAATGGATGCAGTTTGAGAAAGGAAAACAAACAAAAACATAAAGCAGTTTTGAAGTTTTGGGACTGTGGAAGGTTCTTGTTCACATGTTGGGTCCTTGTTCACCAAAAAAGCTAGCATGGGTGTTGCATTGACTTTAATTTATTGAAAAATACGATTTTTTTTTTTGTAAATATCAGATTAGTGATACTGGTGTTAGTGTTGTAATCAGGTTATACCCACTTCCATTAAACTTGACAGAACTAGAGAAGGACAGTATTTTTTAGTTAAAAGTTCTACTTTTCAAACAAGCAGCAGATGGGATAAACTCATATATGGATATTTCGTGTCCACTGTCTTGTGTACTTTTGTACTTTAACCTTGTACAGTTATTTTCAATTCTTGAAACATGAAAAAGAAACATTGTGTAGATGTTATTTAGCGGTCTGGGCCAATAGGCACATAATCCAGTGCAGAAAAACTGGTTAATAATAAAGACATTTTTTTTCTCTAAGGCCTTACTTTATGTTAATTTGTATTGTGGACCAATGTCCAGGAGAGGTCTGGAAAATCTAAGGATTGTCAGTTTTGCTTTGGTTATTTCGAAGTGGGACTTTAGTGTAGGAAAACCTCCTTGAAAATACTCGAGCAGCGCCTGCCCAGTCTTTGTCTCCCCCTCTCAGAAGAGAAGGGAAACCGGCGCCAAGAGCGGCAGCGCTGCCGGTTGTGGCGGCGGGAGCGAGTCCGGAGTTGCCCTCGGGGCCAGCCTACAACTCCCAGCGTGCACCGCGCGCCCCGCAATGCCCATTTGTGTCGCGTGGTCGCGGTGCACGCTGGGACTTGTAGTCCCCACCCTTCGCTTCCCGCCGCCCTTCGCCCCCGCCCCGCCCTTCCTGCGGCGGCCCAAGATGGCGGCGGAGGTGGATTTCGGGGACCGCGAGCTGTTCGGGCAGCTGGAGGGCGAGGATGGGCCGCCCTCGCCGCCCGCCCTGGGCGTGCCCGAGGCTCTGCTGCAGCTCTACGAGCGGCTGCGGGACCGCGACGAGACGGTGCAGCGGCTGCGGGCGGAGAATATCCTGGGGAAACAGGCAGGGCCCGCGCCGGGCCGGGGGGAGGCGGGAGCTGCCGCCGCCGGTTCCCTTCCGGGCCAGGCACGCCCGGCCCTCACTGAGGGTCCGGCTTTTCCGCCGAGGGGAAAGACCCCTCGATGTCCGCCGGGGTCCGGGCGCGTCCCGGAGGGTGGTGAGGGCTGATCTGCGCCCGAGGGAGCCGTGCCCCATTCTCCTGGGCTTCCTCAGAGGGAGCTTTCCCTTAAAACTTTCATCCCCAGGCCCGCGCCGGCTCCGCCTCAGCAGCAGGCTCAGTCCTGGAGTCCCGGGCTGGCTGTTAAACGGCTGTCGTTGAACTCCTACTCTCTGTCCTCCTAAGGGAAGGAAACATCTGTGCGTTCTCTTTCACAGTCCAATTTTGGCGTAGCTACAAATAATTTTAAATTGTTAGATTGTGACGGGTTCCCGAAAGGCGTTTTGGGTTCACCTCTGCAGCAGAGTGGGATCTGAGACGGGTATTGTCGTTTATTTTTCATTTCCAAGTACGAGTGTCTTACTGTTGCATCTTCTTTTGTGGTGATCACAGAGTGTTTAAAAATAAAGTATTCCAAATCTGTTAATACAACCCTAGTGCATAGTGCATGAATTGCACTGTTGGGATTGTCCCAGCTGGTCTGCTTTTTCATATTTTTTTTTTATTATTATTATTGTGTTTCCTCAGCAACAAGTGGATTTGGAAGTAATCCCTTGTGTGGTGAAAAGGAAGGTCTGAAATCCTGTTTGTTATTCTGGGAAGTTTTTCTTCAGTGTTTTCTTGTTTGGTTTGGTAATTAAGGTGTGGAGAGGTGTCTCCCAAAGACAGTCATATTCCTTAACTGTAACTTAACATCAGGAACTTAAAAGGAAGCTGAATATTTTGACTCGTCCCAGGTATGTTAAATGCTGATATTTATATCTATATATAAATAGAATTTGTCTGAGATAACGATCTCCCACATCTTTTAAAACCTTGTTTCCATGTCCCAGTCCCTGCTCAGTTATTGGGCTTCTAAAGTGCCATTTTGGTTCTTGAGAAGTCTTTCGGAGTTGAATACCAAGGACTAAGTTGGTGTCACTGTAGTTTAATTTATTTGTGTGTATCTGTCTCTGTATGAATTTGGCCTTTAGGAAAACACTTCTAGAGTAAAGTTCAATCAAATGCTTGAATAAATAGGAGATCTCATTTATAAGTTCACTGCAGTTATAAGAGCAGGAATAGACTTCTATTCACACAGAATATGAATATTTTTGTGGTGTGATGTTCTGATTTGTTTTCTTTCCACCTCACACCAGCCAACCTGCTTAAAAGGAAGGTGATTAAGTGGATGGGAACTTGTTAACAGGATAAATTTTGTATTGGCCAAACCCTGTGGAATGAAACAGATGGGGAATATTCCCTGTGACCACTGTCTGTGTCTCTGTTCTGTCCTAGTGGAATCTCAGTGGAAAACTCCAAAGTTGATGGGCCTCTCTTGCAGATTTTATTTATGAACAATGTCATTTCTAAGTAAGTATTTCCAAGAAAAAAAAACAATCCTGACAGGAAATGGGATTTTTTTTTTTGTTCATTTTGGGTATATTAGTGTAGTGCCCAATGGATGGGTGTGCTTTTTATTTAATAACATAAACTTGTTAACTTGAAAGGGAGAAATAATGGGCAATGTGAAAGCAATATTACTTTCATTAGCAATGTCTGCAATTATGTGAATATCTGAAACTATCACGAGGTGAAGTGTGAATTCCAGGAGCTTGGAGCGAGCCTGAAGAGCAGTTTGAATTTCAGGAATGTTGTGGGTAAAGGCAGGAAACGAAATTTTCCCTAGCTGAGTTGATTTTGTGCCACACTCAGGGTGCTCCCAAACAACGCATTGTGTTCCCTTTGGGTGGGGTTGGGAATGGGACAGGACAGAATTTCACTCCTCTGTGAGTTCTTTAGGAAGTGGGAAATGCTTTTAGAAACAGCCCTGTGGCTTTGTTGGAGCCTTGCTGGTGTCTGATCTGTCTGTGCTGTTTCTTTCCCTCTGTCCCAGGCGCTACCACCAAGAAATCGAGGATTTTGTTTTTAGCTTAGTTCAGAAATACGAAGAGCAGAAGAAAAGTGAGCAAGAGAAAACACACCTGAATGCCAAGCCACAGGTACTGCCAAATGCAGATTGTTCTGAGCTGCTCCTTCTCCCTCACCTCTTTCTGGGGGGAATCCTGCAGTGCTGCCCTGTTAAATGGGAACAGAGCTCAGGCCAAGGAACAAGCCAATGTCGTGGAACCATTTGTGCCTGAGATGGAGCCCTGGGTAAAGAAAAGATCCTTTCTGCCCCTCAAAATGCTGCTCTGAAGTTTCACTCAAGGCAAATTAAGAAGCTGGTTTAAATAATCAAGAAAAGACTGCAAAGTATAAACTTCTTGTGATGTATTTGGCCCAACTCTGAGTATATGTTAGAGAATATCCAGCAAAATCTGAAAAATTACACTTTCTTCTCCTAGTTTCTAACTTTGAGTTGTACTCAACATTCAGTTTGGATAAAAGGGTGGAAAGGCACATTTCTCTCCATCTTTCCCTGGGCTTTTTGGTGAGAATAAAGATGTTGTTGTGCAGCACACCCTCACCAAAGGAAACCTGAGAAATGAGCTGTGTCCTGCTCTGGACTCTGGAGAGCATCATGGCCAGTGTGGAATTCCAAAGGACAGCAGCTGAACTGCACATCCTGTGCCTTTTCCCAACTTCACTAATTCAGGAGCTCTTCCATTTAACTGTTGTTTCCAATTCATTCTTTCTCTTTCTGCTTTTCCTGCCAGCCCTCCAGTGTTGTTTTGGAAGAGGACTGTAAAACAGCCAGCTCATCTTCTGCTAAAAAAATGAAAGAAGCTTTTAGTGTAAGTTTTTGACTGTGCTCTGCCATGGTAGGTCTGACTCTTCATTCTACATATTCAATATCCTGCCATTAAAATAAGATCTGTGCACTGCTATTACACTGATAAATCAAATTTAAATTCAGCATGTTTTGGCTACATCAGTGAAAAAATTCTTACGTGTCCAGGTGTGGGTGTGTATTGTTTGTAAATTCTTACAGAACGGCGGGAAAAAAAGCCTGCAATTGTTTCAAGCAGTGTAAATGTACAGAAATGCTACAGATCTCACCTGAATGCTGCCACATTTCTGACAATTCTCTGACTTTTTCTCTGCAGGTTGTAGGAAGTGTTGTGTATTTTACCAATTTTTGTCTCGATAAACTGGGACAGCCCATATTAAATGAGAATCCACAGCTGACAGAAGGATGGGAAATCCCAAAGTATCCTGTTTGCTAAAACATCTTGATTCTTTCTGGTTGTCAAATCCAAAGAGTTCCAGCTGGTAAATTGAACTCCAGTTCTCTTCAGTAGATTTTATGTTTCTATCCAAACCATATCAGTCATTAGAGATGGAAAGTTTGAAAGAGTCATTAATGGCTTTTTGACTCAAAGAAGTATTTTGATATGATTGACTTATTGATTTTTTAGGCTTATCCTTGGGGAGAGTGAATGTTTTATGCCCATAAATAATAAATACATCTTGGGAATTTAGGAATTTCCTGGGCCAGTCCCTAATTAGGTTTGGAATGACAGCTCATTGCAGGTTGAACATTTTCTCCTTCTATAAAAGGGAGAAGAAAAGGGTTTGGCAAAGTCAAATATGTGCTGGAAGGTGCTGGAAGATGGTTTTTTATTAAAATAGAATCGTGAAATGACAGGGTTTGAGGATCCAGTTTAAAGGTGGTTCCTGACTGTTTATTAAAGCCCCACTTTGAAAGGTGGAGTTGAGGGAAACTTTGAAAAAAGTTGGGAAGTGTTGAAATAGTTTTTTGATGCTGTAGCCTCCCATGGCAAAAAGAAATGGGACAAGAAATTTCCCAAGTGATCTCATCTCCCCAGTTTTCCAGTCTTGCTTCAGCCCTGGAAATATTCAGGACAAGAACCAATTTCACAGCTTGTTTCTGCAATATCTACTTCTCAAGTTTGTATTAAAGGTCATTTCTGGTGTTAAAAAAATTGCTTGTACCTGAAAAAAACCTGCAAATTTACAATTCCCCGACCTCTGGCTGAAGGGAGTAGATCCCTAACAGGGGAATTTCTCCTAAAATGCCAAGTTAAGGGTGGAAAACTTTCATGTCTTCATGTCATCAAAGCTTAGCTTTGATGTTGTTTTTTTAATAAGATTGCTGGGAGGCATTTCAGAATTATTACCTTGAAGTTCCTACCTATAAACAAGAAGGTTTTAATATTATCTGAAAAAAGAGCAAAATTGTTTTTTGGGTACAAACTGTGCAGGAGGAAACAGCATAAGCAGATGGTTTATAGTTGATATTATTTTACAGTTTATACTCTGGATTTCATATCAAGGACCCATCTGTAACTTCATGCAGAAAAGTCAGGATTCAGAGCATTCTGAAGGTTTCACTGATATTTTAAACCAAATTGAAATTTTACTTCATCCAGTAGCAGTTCCTTATTGAAATCTAAAGATACCAGCAAGTTTTCAGCCAGATTCTCTCCCTAGATGGACAAGAAATACAAGTCAAACCCAAAAGGTTTGTATTACTCTTAAATATCAAGTTTTGAGCTGAAGAGTTCACGTGTCCTCTGTGATTATTCCCCAGTTAATCAACCCTTGGACATAATTTAAGGGGTTTAAATGAATTAAACCAGAGCTGAGCTTTGCAGTCTGTGGGTCTTTATTGGCTTTCTTTAGGAAGGGCCTAAAATCAATGTGTGAAAACTGTGAATTTTATATCAGAACTGATCTCAGAGGGGATTGTGCAGTTTTGAGGGGAGGTGAGAAGCAAAGTGAATCCAGTTTCCAGCTGTCAACTGGTTTGCTCTTTGGAGCATCTAAAATCCCTGGTTTCAGATGCAGAGAAGACCAGGAAAGCTTTTAGTGGGAATTCCAAAGATAGAGGGGAATGCTGAGCTAAAGTGGTTTGATTATTGCTGTTCCTGAATGGAAAGCAGATGAAAGGCTCGTGCTCATGGTATGGGCCAGTGATGCAACACCCACAGAAGGTTCCTGTGTGAGTGAAGATGAAGCACAAGACACTTCATCTAATTTGAGGCATCAGGAGGTTGGAGTGTGTGGGGGATGACCCTGGACACTGATTCTGGTGCCACCCTTTCATCTCCACTTCTGGTTCCTGCCCTAATTGGGTCAAAATAAATGTTGAGAAAAGAAATCTTGGTTTCCCCCCCAGTGACATTGCAAATGTTTGCTGTCATGGCATGAGTTCAGAAGGAAGATGGAAGTTGAAGGCAGCTGCAGTTGCATCCCAGATTTTCACTGTTTTCTTTCTCAAGAAGTCTCAGCCTCAGAATCTGTCAAGAACATAAATTGCCAAGTGCTTTTATTGAACACTGCAAAGTTGCTTTCAGGCTTAATTTGTTGTGCATTTTTTAAGCAGGCCCAAACCTCACTGTTTCAATTGTGGTTCTGAAGACCATCAAATGAAGGACTGTCCAGAGGTAAAGTTTTCACCAGTATTCCCAAGATTGCTGCTCCCCAAGGAATATTTAATTTAAAAAACCCACAAAACATTAGAGGTGCTGGGGTCAGAGTGGACAAGTGGTTGATTAGATTATCCTGCTGATATTATAAATTCTGACATTCTAAATCAGGAGGGAAATTCATGCTGTAGCATCTTTTTATTTGTGAGGGAAACAAACTTTGCTCCATCCAGTAGCAGTTCCTTATTGAAATCCAAAGATACCAGCAATTTTCAGCCAGGTTCTCTCCCCAGATGGACAAGAAACACAAGTAAAATCCAAAAGGTTTTAACTTTGAACATTTTCAGCTTGAACAATCTGGTTTAGAGCTCTCCAGCTCCAGGGCAAACACTCCTGCCTTTTGCTGGGTGGTTTCCATTCCACCTGGTTGTGTCTGGGCTGGGACATCAACAGCTGAGCGTGAGGGGGGCAGGCAGTGCCAGCTGCTGTTGTCAGATATCACATGAATATATAATGACACACCTAAATTGTGAATTTAAGTCTAAACTTGGTAATTTTCTTGTCTTTAAGCCACGGAATGCAGCTCGGATAAGTGAGAAGAGGAAGGAGTTCTTGGAAGCCTGTGGGGATACGAGCAATCAGAACTTCCAGCAGCGTTACCACGTGGAAGAAGTAGAAGAGAGGTTTGGAAAATTTAAGCCAGGAGTGATCAGGTATCTCTTTTTCCTTCCATGGGAATAACTTCTCGACCTCTGGAATGCCAGGTTTTCAAACTGGGGGTTTATTGTGTTTGAACTTGCCAAATGGAATCTTGCTCAATAAATGGCAAAGATATTTTTCAGATGAAAACTCATCACCAGCTTGGTGGTTCTCCTCTTTCCCATGGTCCTTTCCCTAATTTAGGGAGATAACTGTTCCACTTTGACCTCTCAAACTGAAGATTTAGGATGGTCCTAATAAACTAAAAAAAAAAAGGCATGGAAAATTGTGAAAGTTTGGAGCTTTGAGTGCCCCTTCCTCTCTGTTCAGAATGTTTAAAAGAATGATAGTTTTATGTGGCAGTCTGCAAAAAACACCTGTCTGTTGTGAGAGTGACATCAATCAGAAGTAGCAGGATAAATAAGTTGTTCTTGGTGTAGAATTAATTCTGTTAAAGCATGTGAGAAATGCAGAAAGTTAATATTGAATATCAGAGCTGCTTTGGATCTAAAATGGTTACAGCTGGGATTGAAAGGCAGCCCAGCTGGAGCTAAAATTCAACTGCTTCAACTCGAATGCGTGAAATGCAGCAAAATGTTCCTGACCCCCTTTTGCCAACAGTTCCAGAATTTGCTGTAATTTTGGTTTCTGTTTGTTCTGTGTTTGTTTTCCTGCTCAGTGGGGTCCTTCAGGATGCCCTGGGGGTCACGGACAAGAGCCTCCCTCCCTTCATCTACCGCATGCGCCAGCTGGGCTATCCCCCAGGCTGGCTCAAGGAGGCCGAGATGGAGCACTCAGGACTTGCTCTTTACGATGGCAAAGGTGAGGAATGTGGGGCTGGAAAGCACATCACAGAATCCCAGGATATTCTCAGTTGGAAGGGACCCACAGGGATCATCGAGTCCAACTCTTAAGTGAATGGCCCCTGCTGGGATCAAACCCACAACCTTGGTGTGATTTATATCATTTTCTGTTCCTTTTTCTCTTCTTTATGAAAGAAACGCTTTCTGCAGTTCAGTAACTGAGTTGTTTATAGGAAGACTAAGAAGACCAACCAGCAAACAACACATTTCTTGAAACCCAACTTGTAAAGTAATTCATCAGCTGTTTGCTCTGACCAGTGTTTATTCTGCATCTCAGAACTGTCCTGGGGCCAAATTCTGGGGG
>NW_020955236.1:1507305-1707816 GCF_003031625.1 Empidonax traillii | reverse complement strand
TATATCATTTTCTGTTCCTTTTTCTCTTCTTTATGAAAGAAACGCTTTCTGCAGTTCAGTAACTGAGTTGTTTATAGGAAGACTAAGAAGACCAACCAGCAAACAACACATTTCTTGAAACCCAACTTGTAAAGTAATTCATCAGCTGTTTGCTCTGACCAGTGTTTATTCTGCATCTCAGAACTGTCCTGGGGCCAAATTCTGGGGGTGGTACATGAAGAGCTGTAGGTTTAGGAATCCCCAGTTGGGTTTCTGGGGAAGCTTCGTGCAGGTATCTGATGGATTTGGTCACTGTTACTGCCCTCGTGGATTATAAAACCTCCTATCAGTACTTATATTCCAAAACCCTGTTCTTACAGCCTGTGGATTTTTTTTTTCAGTACCTCTCAGTTCCTAATTAACATCACTAATAATTATATTTCCTTGCAGGTGAAGGTGATGCAGAAGATGAAGAGTCTCCCCAACACAAACGTATCACTTACGATGTCTCCAAGTTGGTAAATTATCCAGGCTTTAATATATCCACTCCCAGTGGCATCCCAGATGTAAGTAGCTGTTCTCTGCCTTCTCAATAACGTGCTGAGTGACAGTAAATGCTTTTAGTTTTATATTTTGCATCTGGCAATTTTCATTCACCAGTCTCTTACTTTGAAGCCCCTGGTTTGGGGCTGGGGACTGTAATTAATGGGACATGGATCTGGCTGATACCTGTCCTGAGTCCTGGGGGTAGGTCTGACAGTGCTTTTCTGGTGGTTAATTCCATTATGACACCAGCAGGAGCCAAGCAAGATAATTCAGCTCAGAGCACACAAAAAAATCTGTGGGTGCTGCACTTTGATTCTCAAAAGCCTCTTAACCTGCTGGTGGTGAATTTGATCACTGATGTAATGCCTGTGCATTAAAAAGAAGCACTTGGGCACTTTACAGCTTTACATTTGCCCATTTAGTGGTTTTTTTCATTCAACATTCTTAACCAAAATTCTATTCTTGAGTTTTTTCAAGTTTTCACTAAAAATTAAGTTTTTGCAAAATAAGCCTTTTTTTTGCCTGAACAGTTATTTCAGAGGGAAGTTTGTAGCTGTGTCACAAATGTTCATATCTAGTTATTACTTTGATTAATGAGGCTTTTGATGAGAAATTCATCTTGGCCTGTTAATCTCTCCATGTTTTCCCTAATTTTTACTGCTGTGTTATTAACCAACCACATGCAACATTATTTCTCTTATTTTTCTCTCTTTGCTGTAGGAGTGGCAGATCTTTGGTTCCATCCCCATGCAGCCATCTCAGCAGAAGGATGTCTTTGCTCACTACCTTTCCAATTTCCAGGCGGTGAATAAATCTCCTTGTTATTATAAACACAAAGGGTTGTCCTGCAGTCAGTGTAGGCAATGATTTCTTGCTTAATATCTCCTTTTTGTGCACCAGGGGACAGAGTTTCTTGTTGACACCAAAAGGGGTGTGAAACGCTGCTCTGGCTTCTCTGTTTTACCAAAATTGCTTCATGCTTCAAATGAATTCCATTATTTAGTTAATAATCTGCACTGATTTATAAAGAATTGTGAAAAAAGGTTGCTATAAACTTTTACAGCCTAAAAGTTATCATCTTAGTTCCAGATTGCCTTAATAATGAAAAGCTTATTTGCCATGGTCGTGGCATCCCTCAAATGTCAGTGGATATTTACACTCTGGGTCCCTAAATCTTTGTATAGTTACAGAATCCCTTTAGGGAGGTTCTTTAGCTGTAAACGTTACCCTGTACAGTTTAATACTAATTCTTTTTTGCTCTCCTGGATAATTTCTCTTCAGCCAAGTCCCAAATCCAGCAATAAAAGGGCTGCACCTCAGTCGAAGTCTCATCACTCCAAACGACCGAGAGAAGACAGTTTGGAGGTGGAAGCAGCTGACATGGACCTGGACTCTGGTACGCTCACTCTGCATGGTTTTGTTTTTTTTTTTTTTTCCTAGTTTCAATTTTTATTTTCAAAATAACTTGCTCTGCATTACAATGCCGGAGTTCAAAGAAGGCAGTGTGTTAGTGGTCATGCTGGTGGTGATTAATGTCGGTGCATTTTGGGTTGCTGTGACTGTCACAGGGATTGGCAGATCCTCCATCCCAAGCAGGTTTCAGGGCTGCTCAGAGAAATTGCAGTGTCAGGTCACAAATTCTGATCTCGTTACTTCAGATATATCCTAAAAAAACTGCTTAACAGAAGACCTGTAAATCTTTCAATATTTGGATGGAATGACATAGAAGTTACAAGCTTTCAGCTCCTTAAAAATGAGTCCATCTCAAAGGAGGGCTTAGTGTTGTTTAAATGTTCAAAGAGCTGGAGAAACTTCTGGCTTTCCTTTTGGATCTGCTGTGAGGAATCCTTCAGTGTGCAATGAGTTTGTTGTTAATACATTCAAGAGTGATTTTTTTCCTTGAATGATTAGCAGAGTAAAAATCCCCAAAATACGGGTGGTGGATATTAAAACCTTCACAAAGTTTGCTCTCCCTCAGCTGAAAGCCAAGGATGAGAAGACATAAATCAGGTAGTTAATCAGAACAGGGACACTTTGAATCTCGTCCTGGTCTCAGATTTCAGGTTCTAACAGGTGTCTTTTAATCTCTTCCTAGATCTGGAAGCGGCACAAAGGTCCCAAACTCCCAACAGTTTTCAGTTCCAACCTCCTCTGCCACCTGGATCTCCATCCATGTCCACCCCTCCTCCCATACCCCGGGGAACACCCCCCCTGACCCCCCCTCAGCCCTCAACCCCCATCCGCTCCCCTGCGGCCAGGACTGCTCCACTGAACCCTTCCAGTGATATTCCTCAGCCCAAAATTGTGGACTCTGTCATGGATGAGGACACCCTGACGCTGGAGGAGCTGGAGGAACAGCAGAGGTTGATCNAATCCCAGGATATTCTCAGTTGGAAGGGACCCACAGGGATCATCGAGTCCAACTCTTAAGTGAATGGCCCCTGCTGGGATCAAACCCACAACCTTGGTGTGATTTATATCATTTTCTGTTCCTTTTTCTCTTCTTTATGAAAGAAACGCTTTCTGCAGTTCAGTAACTGAGTTGTTTATAGGAAGACTAAGAAGACCAACCAGCAAACAACACATTTCTTGAAACCCAACTTGTAAAGTAATTCATCAGCTGTTTGCTCTGACCAGTGTTTATTCTGCATCTCAGAACTGTCCTGGGGCCAAATTCTGGGGGTGGTACATGACGAGCTGTAGGTTTAGGAATCCCCAGTTGGGTTTCTGGGGAAGCTTCGTGCAGGTATCTGATGGATTTGGTCACTGTTACTGCCCTCGTGGATTATAAAACCTCCTATCAGTATTTACATTCCAGAACCCTGTTCTTACAGCCTGTGGATTTTTTTTTTCAGTACCTCTCAGTTCCTAATTAACATCACTAATAATTATATTTCCTTGCAGGTGAAGGTGATGCAGAAGATGAAGAGTCTCCCCAACACAAACGTATCACTTACGATGTCTCCAAGTTGGTAAATTATCCAGGCTTTAATATATCCACTCCCAGTGGCATCCCAGATGTAAGTAGCTGTTCTCTGCCTTCTCAATAATGTGCTGAGTGACAGTAAATGCTTTTAGTTTTATATTTTGCATCTGGCAATTTTCATTCACCAGTCTCTTACTTTGAAGCCCCTGGTTTGGGGCTGGGGACTGTAATCAATGGGACATGGATCTGGCTGATACCTGTCCTGAGTCCTGGGGGTAGGTCTGACAGTGCTTTTCTGGTGGTTAATTCCATTATGACACCAGCAAGAGCCAAGCAAGATAATTCAGCTCAGAGCACACAAAAAAATCTGTGGGTGCTGCACTTTGATTCTCAAAAAGCCTCTTAACCTGCTGGTGGTGAATTTGATCACTGATGTAATGCCTGTGCATTAAAAAGAAGCACTTGGGCACTTTACAGCTTTACATTTGCCCATTTAGTGGTTTTTTTTCATTCAACATTTTTAACCAAAATTCTATTCTTGAGTTTTTTTCAAGTTTTCACTAAAAATTAAGTTTTTTGCAAAATAAGCCTTTTTTTTGCCTGAACAGTTATTTCAGAGGGAAGTTTGTAGCCGTGTCACAAATGTTCATATCTAGTTATTACTTTGATTAATGAGGCTTTTGATGAGAAATTCATCTTGGCCTGTTAATCTCTCAATGTTTTCCCTAATTTTTACTGCTGTGTTATTAACCAACCACATGCAACATTATTTTTCTTTTATTTTTCTCTCTTTGCTGTAGGAGTGGCAGATCTTTGGTTCCATCCCCATGCAACCATCTCAGCAGAAGGATGTCTTTGCTCACTACCTTTCCAATTTCCAGGCGGTGAATAAATCTCCTTGTTATTATAAACACAAAGGGTTGTCTGCAGTCAGTGTAGGCAATGATTTCTTGCTTAATATCTCCTTTTTGTGCACCAGGGGACAGAGTTTCTTGTTGACACCAAAAGGGGTGTGAAACGCTGCTCTGGCTTCTCTGTTTTACCAAAATTGCTTCATGCTTCAAATGAATTCCATTATTTAGTTAATAATCTGCACTGATTTATAAAGAATTGTGAAAAAAGGTTGCTATAAACTTTTACAGCCTAAAAGTTATCATAGTTCCAGATTGCCTTAATAATGAAAAGCTTATTTGCCATGGTCGTGGCATCCCTCAAATGTCAGTGGGTATTTACACTCTGGGTCCCTAAATCTTTGTATAGTTACAGAATCCCTTTAGGGAGGTTCTTTAGCTGTAAACGTTACCCTGTACAGTTTAATACTAATTCTTTTTTGCTCTCTTGGATAATTTCTCTTCAGCCAAGTCCCAAATCCAGCAATAAAAGGGCTGCACCTCAGTCGAAGTCTCATCACTCCAAACGACCGAGAGAAGACAGTTTGGAGGTGGAAGCAGCTGACATGGACCTGGACTCTGGTACGCTCACTCTGCATGGTTTTGTTTTTTTTTTTTTTTCCTAGTTTCAGTTTTTATTTTCAAAATAACTTGCTCTGCATTACAATGCCGGAGTTCAAAGAAGGCAGTGTGTTAGTGGTCATGCTGGTGGTGATTAATGTCAGCGCATTTTGGGTTGCTGTGACTGTCACAGGGATTGGCAGATCCTCCATCCCAAGCAGGAGGTTTCAGGGCTGCTCAGAGCAATTGCAGTGTCAGGTCACAAATTCTGATCTCGTTACTTCAGGTATATCCTAAAAAAACTGCTTAACAGAAGACCTGTAAATCTTTCAATATTTGGATGAAATAACATAGAAGTTACAAGCTTTCAGCTCCTTAAAAATGAGTCCCTCTCAAAGGAGGGCTTAGTGTTGTTTAAATGTTCAAAGAGCTGGAGAAACTTCTGGCTTTCCTTTTGGATCTGCTGTGAGGAATCCTTCAGTGTGCAATGAGTTTGTTGTTAATTCATTCAAGAGTAATTTTTTTCCTTGAATGAGTGGCAGAGTAAAAATCCCCAAAATATGGATGGTGGATATTAAAACCTTCACAAAGTTTGCTCTCCCTCAGCTGAAAGCCAAGGATGAGAAGACATTAATCAGAACAGGGACACTTTGAATCTCATCCTGGTCTCAGATTTCAGGTTCTAACAGGTGTCTTTTAATCTCTTCCTAGATCTGGAAGCGGCACAAAGGTCCCAAACTCCCAACAGTTTTCAGTTCCAACCTCCTCTGCCACCTGGATCTCCATCCATGTCCACCCCTCCTCCCATACCCCGGGGAACACCCCCCCTGACCCCCCCTCAGCCCTCAACCCCCACCCGTTCCCCTGCGGCCAGGACTGCTCCACTGAACCCTTCCAGTGATATCCCTCAGCCCAAAATTGTGGACTCTGTCATGGATGAGGACACCCTGACCCTGGAGGAGCTGGAGGAACAGCAGAGGTTGATCTGGGCAGCTCTGGAGCAGGCAGAGAGCACCAACAGTGACTCTGATATCCCTGTGGACACACCTTTAACTGGCAATTCCCTCACATCCTCACCGGCCAGGAATGAGGTGGATCTTGTTGCTGAGGGCAGGTCACCTGAGAAGGTGATCCCAGTGGAAACTGGGTTTTCTGACATGAGTGACCAGATAGCAGAAAATGAACATTCTCTAACGAGTCCTAATCCAGGAGACACTTTACTTGACTTCAAGGAAAATGCCGATAATGCCGTTTTGGAAGGTGTGCTGGATAACCCCATTCCTGCTCCCAACCCCCAGGTGGATGATGGGGAAAGTACAGGAGGGAATAAAGTGACCACAAGCACTGAATCATCTGCTAAAAAATCCAGCCTTGTTCCTGACATGAGCAAGTTTGCTGAAGGAATAACACCCTTTGAGTTTGAGAACATGGCGGAGTCCACGGGGGTTTATCTGCGGATAAGGAGCGTGTTAAAAAATTCCCCGAGAAACCAGCAAAAGAAAAAGACTTAAACCTCAACTGGTCTTCCCTTGTTTTCTTATGTCCAAATCTCAACTTCCTTCTGTTTCCTCCTCTGGTTTTACAGACTCAGATGACCTTCCTCATCCTCTGGTGGGAAAGAGAAAATCTTGACAAATCCATTTGTGCCCCGCTCTTCCTTGGAACTGAAGTCACTGCAGAGCTTCCACATTGACCAGGCCCACCAATGCAGCCAGAAAATATAGAATTTTCCCAAATTCCACTAAGGAATAACAGGCCTGTTGATTTGTTAAGAGCATTTTATTTGCCAATACTCAAGACTCTAAAAAGAGGGGTTTGTGGTTTGGTGTCCATTACTTTGGCTGAGATTTTTATTGTCCTTGAGTTTCAGGTGGATTGGTGATTTTTTTAATATCTGTCCTTTGTACAATAATCTATACTTTATACATTTTGCTAATTATCCTGTAGATAAGTTTAATATATTCAGAATGTTTTTAAAAAGGTCTAATGTTAAGATTTCCCACATCAAAGTCCTGGCAATTGGATGAAAATAATGGGGGATTACAGTGCTATTTTCACCAGTTGGAGTATTTTTATAAATTATTTATGTGGGTCTGTTTTAATTACCACTGTACCTTTTGTACCATCATCCTGCCTGTAAACTTGCTGTACAGACATGCTCGTGGTTGTGTACAGAGGTTTAATAAATGGGCTTTTAGCTAAAGAGCTTTTCAGTGGAGTCCTAGACCAGCCAAATGCTGAGTTTTGAAATTCAGCTGCTAAAGATAATTAGAAAAAAACAAGCTGATCAAAATGAGGGTGAATAAAGCTAAATATTTTCGGAAGGACCACAACAGGTGGGTTCAGATTTTTATAATCAAGGAGCTGCTGCAATTATTTTAGCTATTAAATAGAGCCTCACCTCAAAATTCAGTTTCTGTTAGCTGAGGAATTGCCCAGTTTTGAGTCTTAGAAGTGTTACAATTGTGCTGATTAACACTTTTTTCCCCCTTCTCTGTTGTCTTCAGAGGGACCTGTAGGTGAAGTGACTGTACTTGACTCCCATGGCCAAGAGAGGGAGCACCAGATCCAGGAAACTTCCTTGGAGCTGGGAAAGCGTTGGCAGGAAAAGGCTTCCCGAGTGAAATGCCACTTCAGCCAAGGGAGATGCACCATAAACCAAAGGAAAGCAGAGTAAAGCAAAGCGTTTTCAAGTAGCTAAGAAAAAACTTGTGAAGGGGGGGGATGTGCAAAGGTGTTTTTTATCTGATAACATCAGAGACTGAACTCAGGTCTTTACAATTCTCAGTGTTGTAGTTGGTGCACATTGGCCAAAGCTCCTTAAAATGCAGGATATTGGTACACTCTGCCTTTCAGTGTCTGAGGAAGCCCAGGCTTTTTGCACTTAAAGCCTTGAAATTCATTTTTTTTTTCCCCCCTAAACTTTCCAGGAAGGGAAACCCAACATGCCTTTATGTGTGACCAGCTTGTCTTCTGAGAGGCTGAAAATACCTTTCTGCTCATTCCCCAGCTGAGTTTATGTGGTTGCATTTGGAGAGCGAGTCGAGGTAAATGTTCTTTGTATGTGCTGAAAGGAAAGGCTTTTCCCTCACAGCTGAGAGGAGAAATAGCATTTCTGGAACAGGAGACAACAACCTGTTGCTTCCAGCTCCTGCACACCCCAAAAAGGAGCCTCTCTGGGGAAGCACGGGGAGATCTGGCACTTCCCTCCAGGCCTTCTCCTCCTCCTATGGAGTTAAAAGCTCTCCAGGTCTTCTCCTCCTGCCTGGAGTGAAATCCAGTCGTGCCAGTTTGCACAAACCCTGCTGAGCTCATGTGCTGCGTCACTGCCACGTGGGGACAGTGGGATGCAGGGCATGAGGTAACAATTCCAGTGCACACACCTTTGGGGGTGTGGAGCTGCTCAGGTTCTAAACAGCCAGTTCTCTCTCCACACCTCTGAAGATGGGTTTTTAATGGCTCTTATGAAATGCTGCTGCTGTAGCAGGACAACACTCAGGGATTCTGCCTTGCCCTCAGGAACCACAAAGTGAAAATCATCTTTATGGGCCCTCTGTGCTCACAGCAAATTCATCCTCAATCACCTCATTATTGATCACAGTAGATAAAGAAAGCAGCTGTGACTGGAATACTGTCCTTTGCCTTTCAAACTGTGAAGAAAACTTCGGTAGAAGTTCCTGCAATACTTATTTTTTCTTGAAATCAGATTTTTGTGATGCATTTGTTGATCACGGGCAGCCTGTGGCAGGGACTGTGTGACTTCTGGGGTTAATTTTAGAATTAATTTGAAGGGTAATCATACAACATTCTGGGCACTCAGAACTCTTCTCACTTGTTCTTTTAAATCTCTTTTCAATGGTCCTGTCTGTGGAGGCAGAGAGAGCAGAGCAGAACCAGTAAGTAAAACTCCCCCTGTATTTCCCTCTGCTCTAAGACACGGTGAATGAGGGATGGGGAGTTATCCCTCTCGTGATTAGGGATGCATTCATCTCCATCCCTTCCCATTCATCTGTAATTCACTGTTCTGTCAAGGGCTCCACATCGTTGCTCTGAAGATGCTGGTAATTGCTGAGGGTTTTAATCTGTCAGCTGCAACTCCTTCAAGGGGGGTTGGATACTGAAACTGCAATCAGATCACACTGCAAGTTCTGAGGCAAAGCTGAATAGCAAAGTATTTCTGGGCCTTTTAAGTGCCATTCCCATGGTGATGGGTGTGGCATAATAACCTAGATTAGAGTTGAAATGAATGAGTAATAAAATCTGTGATGAGGTGGGTATAGTGTGAGCAGGCATCACTCACATTTTCCCACAGATCCCTGTTGGCAGAGTCCTGCTGTTTACCTACAGCATTTGGAACAGCAAAAAATGGGTTTAAAAACGCTCATGCACATCTAAAAAATCAAATCTGCCCAATGTTCTGGGGATCAGGTGGGAAGTTGTCCCTTAAAAAGCTTCCAATTTTTAACTTGCATTTTTACAACCCAATTCCTGGTGCTTGAAACGTCACGAGAAGAGAACGAGCCGAGATTCTAGAAGAGATCTGAGAGATGGGGTAGCTGCTAAAAATAACTATTTGCCTGCAAACTCTAAGGCAGCAGAGCTGGGGATTAAAAAAAAAAATTAAAAAATAAAGGGAAAAAAGAAGAGGAGGCAAAAGCTCCAATATAATTAAAGTGTTCCACATGCCTTGGTAGTTGCCATGGCACTCGTGGTACCTCCAGTCTGCTGCAGGGCTGTGGTGCTGCCTCTGGGAAGCAAAAATGCCACTGCAGATTGATGGTGTTCTTGAGAAACCCAGTCACAGCCCCATTTTGGGGGTGGCACAGGGTGAGTCAGAGGTAGGAGCTGGCGGTGATCGCTGGAGAAGCTTAAAAACAGGATGGATTTAATGACATGGTAATTACTGTGTGGCAATTGGACACTTCCTAAACTTTGGGGGAAGTACAGGCAGCAAAGATATTACATAAGATTTCTTTACAGTGTATGTAAAGAAATTCATCACTCTATAGGAGCAAAATCCTCCTGCTTTGCTTCTCTGTGGGTGAGAATTCAGCTTTTGTTGGTATTTCCAGAAGGTGTAGAACAATCTGCATAGCCCCTGTTTTGATTAATAGACTGGGTTCTCAGTTACCTGTGCAATGAAACACATCAAGATAACTGTTGTTATTTTAAGCACCTCGTTTAACCCACCGTGCAGAAAGGAGTCTTTTTTTGTCAGTTTATAAATACTGTTTGCTGTTGTTTTGCCCACACAAATAATGCAACATTGGAGGAAAGCTTTTCATGGGTAACAACAACAGAGAACGTGGGTTTGAAGAGCTTTTTTGTGCTCCTGCTGCTGGTTGGTGTGGCTGATGTAGGGAGGGGAACCAGTAAATTCATGAGGTGAGTTGACCTTGGCTGGGCATCAACTGCCCACCAAAGCCATTCCATCTGCAACTGGGCAGGGGAGCCACCCCTGTACCCCCCCCAGCTACCAAAACCTGGCCACCCAAACCCAACACAGCACATCAGGAATGGCAACACTTCTGCAGGCTTTACAGAAAAGAAACTCCAGAAAACAGCAGAGCAAGTTCCTGTGCTGGGATTTTTGAAGCAACACTTCTGTGATTTAAAAAAAAAAAGAAAGAAAGCAAAAGCAATTAGCTGCTTTTTCTGTAGCAGATGTGACCATCAGTTCTGTAGAGGAGCTGCCAGATGTACATGTTGAAGAGTTCATCCAGATGGAATAAAAATCCTGTGCTCAAAATCTTCCTACTTGGGTGGATACATCCCAGTGAATAGAAAAATGGATTTCGTAAGTCAAGAGATCTTTAAATGCAGTTCTTGAGGAAGAACAGTTCAGTGATTATTCACAAAGCTTCGACAATTTTGGACCCTTCAGAAATCTGAAAAAGGACAGAAACAATTGCAACTGGTGTTCCCACATTATTGGAGAGAACAATTTTCATTCTGAAGTGAGCCTTGTACTTGTGGCCAGGATGCCAGCAGTTATGTCAGCATCCTGAATATCCCTGGAGCATCCAGCAATTCCTGTTCCATAGAGGTAGGAAAATGCCTGTATATTATGTGTTGACTGATCCGATCATGTAGAACAGAAAATAAGAGCCACTAGGACTGGAATCAAAGATATTCTGGCTTTCAATCATATTTAATCCTTTATAGGAGTGTGGTTTATAATACCAGCATCTTTTTTTATAATGATTCCTCCAAATTGGCTGTGACCGACTGGTGCAGACTGGTACAGAGGGGCTGCCAACCATCCCTAATTGGGATGAACTAAGTTACAGCTGCTCTGAAGCTGCTTTTTCATGGCCTTGCAAGGGAGTAAAGAGAGTTATTTACACATTTGAACCATATTTTGTCTGTTATTTCAGCACTGTTATTGCTTCCACTTTATTACAAGCTCCAAATAACAGCACGAAGGTTGCAACTCTTTGCCTCCATCTTCAATAAGTGAGTTGTTGCTGTGCCCCGTTCCGGGCACATCAGCCTAAAATTGCTTATGAAATTTTAGTGCCGTGCACTGAACTGCAAATGCTTGGAATGGACTTACATGGTGACAAATTACCTGAGAGCCAAACATTTCAAATTAATGATGGGAAATGCTGGCGAGCACAAAGGTTCACCCTTGTGGCTCTCAAGCCAGCAGATATTTTGGGCAAGTTTGCTGTAAAGTTAGTCTGACTGTCCAGTTCTAATTGCAGTTTTTGTGTTAGGGGTTATTTCCTTAGCCAGGGGCTACGGGGTCGTTTTTAAAAATGCAGTTCTTTGCTGGCTCTGCACTTCTAAACATAACCCAATATTTAAATCCTAAAGTCCTTATTCAGCAAAACTTTTATCGAATTTTGCAGGGAGAAAGAGGGGTGGCTGTTCATGGATTCCAGTATCTGTTTCACCATCTAATGGCCACGGCAAGAGATTCTATTTAACATTTAGGAAGCGAAATTCTAACAAACATTGCTAAATGCTGATGTAGTTGAAACCCATTATTTGGGGGACTGCGTCACACCATTCTGTGCTTTACTGTGCTGGGTCAGTGCCAGAGAGCGAAGCCAAAATGAGACACAAATTGCAATCAGTCCCCAGCCGTGGAGCTGCTCTCTCATCACCCTTTTGTTCGAATGGCATCATGCAGAAACCCTGCGAGCTCAGAGGCTGCAAACTGGGCTTTGCTTTGTGATGAATTTGGTGGGGACGGGCCAGCCCTGGCTGGGCTCTCCTGTCTGGAGGAGGTGAAAACCAGCTCCCGTTTGGAGCGGAGCTGTTTGATTCAGCCTGGAAAATCGGCATTAAATGCGTGCTGATGGCGTTGGAGCCGCTGCTCCAGCTGTTTAAACTTCAGCACCGGGATAACGCCAGCTTCCAATGTGTTGCTTCACCAACACAATGAAAACACGACAGGAAGAGAAGGGACGACAGATCTCTGGATGACAAATTCCCGGGCGTCCAAAGGACAAAAGGAAAATGGAGAGAAGCAGCAGACAGTGAAGTTATTCACCCACCAGAGCTCTGCGCTTCACACCTCCCTGTCTGCGCCCACCCTCCCTCCCCCTCCCGCCCAGCCCGCCGGTGCCGCAGCGCTCCCCGGGCGGGGGGTCCGGGACCCCCGCTCAGAGCCGGGGCCGGGTAGAGCCGCTCCTTCCCCCGGGGCGAACAAAGCGGGGGGCGGACAAAGGCGCCCGGGGGGCCGCGGGGGGATCGCGGCCGCGCCGCCGGTGCCGCCGCCGGTGCCGCCGCTGCTGCAGTCCCCGCCCCGGCGGGCGCAGACGTTGTGCCCGCCCCGCTCCGCCTCCTGAGAGCCGGGGCGGCGCCGCTGCAGAGGGGGAGCCGGGCAAGGAGCAGGAGCCGGGGCAGGAGGAGAAGGAGGCGGCGGAGGGAGCGGTGCCCGGCGCTGGCGGGGTGAGGCGGCGGTGCGGGGCCGGGGGAGGCCGCCGGCGGGGCCGCGCGGGGCGGGCGGCGGGGCGAGGGCGGTGTGAGGGCGGGGGGAGCCGCCGCCGCCTCCCGCCCTGGGGCCTCCGCGCTTCCCGTGCGGGCGCCGCGGGCGGGCGGGCGCGGGGCGGGTCTGAGGAGACGCGGCTCGGCGCTGAGGGGGGCTCTGAGGGGCCGGGCCGGGCGGGCCGAGGGCTGTTGAGCGGCCGCCACACGTGCTGTGCCGCCCGGGCCGCCCCGCCGGCTCCGAGCCCAGCGCCGGGGCTCGCCCGCCTCACCCCCGTCAGCCCCCGGCGGGACGGGGCCTCGGCCGGGGCTGGAGCCTCGCCGGCCTCGCCCCCCGCCGCCCTCGGGGGGCTGTGAGGGGCAGGTGGGGACGCGAGGGGCTGAACGCCCTGCTCGGAGCTCGCCCTTGGAAACTGCGGCGCTGTGGCTGCTGCTTGGTGGTGAGAGCGCGTGATTCTGGGGAGGAGAGGTGGGAATATTCCTCATATTCCTCGGTAAATGCTGACCTGCAGTACCCAGCATCCTGTACTTTACATCCTGATATCTCACTGATGAACGATTCGCCTTATAATTTACCTTGGCTTTTTTTTTTTTTTTTTTTTTATTTTGTGTGTGTGGTTTCGTTTTCTGCCCGCTCCCCATCCTTGTGTTGTTCCCAAAGCTCCTGATTTCCAGGTGGGCTGCCCTGGCGTCCCCCCAGGTGGCTGAGCAGAGTTCGCTGCCATGTTCTAGCCAACCTTAGAGCTGCGGGATTCCCGGGAACAGGCGCTGCTCCAGGCCCCTCCTGCTTCCCGCTATAGCACTCGAGCCGCTTCCTCAGGCCATGCAGTGCTCCCTTTTCTGTGCCACAGCGATGGGGCACAAGGTAATTGCTGCTGTTACTCACATGGTAATGTGGCTCCTGCCGCATCAAAATCAGCAGCGAGTTTTCCCTTTCATCCCTGACATCTTTGTTCTGATCCCGCGGTTTAAATGATTTTTAAAAATATAAACAAACAGAAGCCAACACCACCGGAATGCCTTTCAAAGGGAGGGAAATTTAGTCTGGGGTTGTATATCTTTGAAAATATGATTGTGAAATGAAGTCTTGTCCCTGCCCATCCCTTCACTTACCCCGTGTGCTGCCTGGGCAGGGCTTTATGGAAGTTCACAGGTTGCATTTGAGCTCTTTGAGCAGAAGGATTTTCAAACATGTGACACCTGCGCTGGCAAGTAGGAAGAAGAAAGGAAAGAGGTGCAAAAGAGGAAATGCCTTTCTGGTGGCTGCTTTGCAAAGAGTGAGCAGAAATATGGGTGTAATTCTGAAACCAGCAGCGGCAGAGAGAGGTTTTTGTGACGTGTGTGTCTGTGTGCACCTGCTGCAACATGTAGGGAGACAGCAAAGCAAATCCCTCCCCTCCACCCAGCAGCAGCATATCCTTGTCTGAGGAATGTGTGGCTGCTCAGGTACAAAACCTCTTCGCTCACATGCTGAGGATTGTTAGTTCTTGGTGTAAAATGATGAGATTTCAGGGTTCTCATCCAGCCCATACGTGCTGGAATGTTTTCTGTCTGTGCTGAAGTGCACTAAAGCTTTGTGTGTATCCAGGGATGAGTTGGCTGGAGCAGAAAAGCTTGGAAATGTGACCTCAAATGGCCGTCTCTTTAGGGATCAAGAGGGAGGTTTTATTTGGCAGAAGAAATAGTTTTATGTAATTTTTATGGTTTCTCCTAAAGTGAAGATCTCAGCTTTCTAGGGAGGGCAGAAAAGCAGCTGCCCTGTATCCTCATCCCAGCTGTATCCTGTAGGGAATAACAGCCCCTCTCCTCATGTGGTTATACTGTAGGAAGGAGCAGAGCTCTCTATGCTGATTGCTGTGACTTCCTAGAGCTCCTGGAGATTCCCTCAGTCACATTTGTAGCTCTTCACCATCTTCTGAGTGTGTGAATATCCAGGGTAAATACTTGCCTTTATTTGCTCAGTCTGGGCAGGTTGTGTAACTCCTTCAGTGTTTCTCCCTTTATCCTTTTAGCCCTGTGAAAATTTTCCTCGGGAGGGACTGAGGCCGTTCCAAAACAGATCCTCCTTAAAAAGGAGCGGAGCTGCCAATATGATTTTTTCAGAACTGCTTTTCTAAAACACTGGGGTCAAATGTGAGCTCTGTATGTTGAATGTGAGTCTTCCACTGTTTGAACATGAGGGCCATGGATGAATGCAGCTCTTGTTGAATCCTCTGGCGTTCCCTGGGGACTGCTGGCTCTGCTGGCACGTAGGAAAAGTAACTCGCCGGAATCCTTATTGGAGCAGCATGTTTGGAAATGCCTCAGCTGGCTGGTGCTTTGTTATTTAATGAAAGGCAATTATAGACTGCATTAGCTGTAATCTCAGCTCTAGTTTCTGCAGGAGCAACCATTTCAATCCTGGCCCAGCAGAGCTCTGCCAGCAGCTCCCTGATGATTCAGACACCTCTCCTGCCGTGTCAGTGCTTGTCCAGGTGTGTGTCTTCCACACAGCTTTATTTTTGCAGTGGTGTTGGCTCTCGTGTGCCTGACCCTTCAAAACACCCCCCAAATTTGGGATCTGCTTCCAGGCCTCCGAAAGGCTGCAAAGGATTTGGAAGATGGATCTCAGAATAGGCTGTACAAGTTTCTACTTTACCACCCCACCAGAGTTTTTCCACCTGGAATGTCTCATCAATTGTTTGTACAAATCAGACAGAAGACTCTTGGGTGAATAGAATACATTCTTTTAATTCATAAGACTCTAGTGATTCCAGAAGGAACACCATTAAAAGCTGTTCATTCCCCTGATCTTTATAATCTCACTGTCTACATTTTTAACTTATTATGAGAGGAAATTGCCAGGCAAAGAGAGGAGCTCAGTATTTTATAGAATCAGCTTATTAGACATTCTCATTCTGCTGCTCTCCCTGGAAGCAGCATCCACTCAATCACAGCAATATTTATCTAAGCTCTGAATTTGGGCTTGTACTTTGTTCTGTGCCAGCCCCACAGCAGTCATGGTGCTAATTTAAAAGGCTCAGAACATGGGGAGCTAAAAAGGGACTGCTGACTTGCTGCTTTCCCCCAGTGTGAAACAGTTACAGTTTCACCCAAGTCTATCAAAATGAAATCCTGCCTATAAAAAGCAGCATCTTTGTTTCAGCTGCTTCAGTTGTAATTGTTGTA
Source organism: Empidonax traillii (assembly GCF_003031625.1). Taxonomy (NCBI): domain Eukaryota; kingdom Metazoa; phylum Chordata; class Aves; order Passeriformes; family Tyrannidae; genus Empidonax; species Empidonax traillii. The sequence goes on along the minus strand of NW_020955236.1, from coordinate 1,691,808 downwards.
TTGAGGAAAAACCTTTGTGTCTTTGAATGGTTTGAGGCTGACAGGAGATGGTCTTTTCCTTCTCAGGGTTTCATTTGGACTTCAGATCCCAAAGAACTTAAACCTGATGCTCCACTATTCCAAAATCATCATTTTATTGTGACTGAGGTTTTTAAAGTGATTATTTTATGAATGCACTTCCTGAGATGGTTGGAGTGTTTTGTCACCATCAGAGATCAGTGTGAACAGTCAAACAAATCATCTTGTTATCAAAATGGAGGGGCTTTGGGAAAGGGAAGAATTCCCTTGGAAAAATATAGGAAAGATAGTAAGTGATGGCAAGGGGCTTATCAAAAATTATTTACTTTCTCGGTTGCAAACTTCCTCTACTCCTCAGTCCTTGATTCATTCTGTGGGGAATGATGTGCTGAGGAGGATCATGTGCTTTCTGAGCTTTTAATAGACCAGAGCAGCGATGTTGTTATAATCCATGTGTGCAGTGGCAACTTGAAGTGTTAGAGTTTGCATCATCTGAACAGCCATCAGCTCTTCCTGATTAATTAACGATGGGAGGAATAATTTTATAGCAACTGCACAGACTGTGTTTGAAATAGCAATAGATTGAGAGAAAAAATTACCTGCAAATTGCCAGCCCAAAATAGGTTGTGGTTTTTTTTTTTTTTTCTTTGTATTCAACATTCTTTGTGTTCCAATGGTTAATTTTTTTACTGAGGATCTGGTGGCATTCAGGAATGTGAATGACCAGAGCAGGTTCTGGAATGATAAGATGAGGTGACTTAAAATGTCCTTTGCTGCAGAATTCAGATCCACAGGCAGAGCAGAAGGTTGGCTGAATTACCTTCCTCACAGCACTGCTGTAATATCTGACTGATGCTTTCAGCTCCTAAGCCTCTTACTATCTCTGAGCTGATTCATCTTCTTCTTAGGGCAGTTTCTTCCTCACAGGAATTTGCCCCTCCTTCCCCCTTTCCCAGGCATGTGCTGGGAGGATCCTGTTTGGACAATTTGCAGCAAATATCCTGCACTTTCCAAGGTAGGAAAAGAGCCACGTGTCTTATTTACCAAGGGAGCAATGTCCCTGAAACCCTCTCATTTTCCAGTGGGTTTGAGTCTCAATAATGGTTGTTTTCCTAACTGTATTATATTTAAATTCTGTATTATCTCCAAACCTAAAAACTAACCAGAGATGCACTTCTTTAAGGATCTGTGCCCTGTGAAATTCATATTTCTGTTAAAAACACAATATAAAAACTGAGGCTTTGAGGTTCATGTGGGATGAGTGTGTGCCTTTGGGAAGGGTCTAACCTCTCTGCAGTTCCTGTGATGGTTATTTGGGACTGGGCAGGAATGGGCTGAAGAGTGCCTTAAGGATCCTGTGTAAATTAGGAGGCACTCTTGCTTATTTTCTTACTAAATTTTTATTTCCTGTACCAGTATCTGCAAACAACAGATCTGAGAGGTCTGGGTTACTTTTATTCTTGTTTTCCTTCCTGATCAACTGAGTTTTAAATGCAGATTTTTTTTTCTACCATTAAAAGTGAGTACAAACCCCTGGTTTGATGGGCACATAGCAGCCCACGTATTTGGATGCTGGCAGTAAGCAGAGCATCCAGTAACCCAAATAAATGTGATTTGATGGCACTTGGCACGATAAACATCGAATTAAATAATGTCTTTTCTCATAGTAATGATGAATCTGAAAACTATATTCAGGTCATCACATTACTTGATTAATTGACATAAAAATCAGTGGTTTCTGGAAAACAAAATAAAACCGAAGTCGTGTTTTAAAATGCTCCCTTTCTGTAATTGCTGTGTTGAATGAGTAATCAAATGTCATCCCTTACTCTGGTGAAATCCTAAATTCTCAATTCATTTGATGTTCTGGTTTCCTGGCCTGGAATGGCAGGTGTGCTCATCATTCCAGAGGAGCTCTGGAAAGTTCGAGCAGGGGAGGCTCCCAAATCCAGCCTTGTGGTTCAGCAATTTGGAATTGTGCAGCAGTGACTGTGCAGCTGAGACGTTCCCAGTGGATTTTGGGGGGGATGTTTCACTGGGCTCTGGGATCTGGCACCTTCTGGCACACACAGGAATATTCCTAAAGAGGCAGCAAACACCCAGCAGTGCAGTGAGAAGGCTTTGATTTGGTTCAGTGCAGAATTGGGGTTGTATTTTTAAACTGTGCATGAATAAATCCAACTAAAGGCATGAAGTGGGTTTGTAAATGTGTAGACTCCCTTTTTGCAGCAGTGTAAGAACAGCCCAGGACACTGCAAATACAATTTCGGGAGCTGTGGTAGGGATTGGATCTCAGTCAGGCAGGAGGTGTTTTATGAGCTTTGGTTTTAAGAGTGCAGTAATTTTAGGAGTTGTGTTTGTGAAGGGTCGGAGCTCCAGGAGTAACTCATGGACCAGAGGAGAAAACTTTCCAGGTTCAAAATTCCAAGTTGCTTTCTCTCAACTCAAAACACTGGAGGAATAATTCCTGAGCTCAGCAAGGTGGCATAAACAGTTGGCAACAGTGGCAGGAACAAGAGCACCAAACAGATACTTGAGAAATGCTGCTCAGATGTTTCCAACGTGGTGTTCCTTGTGGTGAGTTTGTCTCCCAGGAAGGTGAAGTTCCTGTACCCTTTGGAATACATTTCCCATTTAGCTTTCCCACAGAAGGGATTTTCTGGTTTGGCCACGTCACCTTGTCTTGATGGGATGGTCAGAATTTGGATTTTTGGAAACCTGCTGTTGATACCACGGGGGTTGCTGATGGTTCTGGATCCCTGGGAGATTGTTCGGCAGTGTTTTGTTCTACAAACCCCTTTTAGAATATTTACTCTTTATCTTTTAATCTGAAACTTTATGTATCTTTTGCAAAGCACCTTTAATCTCAGCACAACTGATGCTTAGAAATGCATTGGCATTGCCAGGAGTTTTCCATCCATATTTAGCCTGTTAATGGTGTTAACAAAGTTTAATATTAATCTTTTAATGTGAATTGTTCTGGAGAAGTTGTGCACGACCCATGGTGGGTGATGATGGGTTAAAATAGTTGGTTTGTGGTTTAGTTTCTTATCCAAACAAACCATGAGTGGTGTTCCAGTTCCTGCCCAGGGTCAGGCTGGTGTTTGTGCCCTCAGAAATGGGAATTAAACCCTGTCCTGGCTCCATCCAAACACTGGGCTGCTTCTCTTCTGGAATGTCCTCCTTGTTCCTGCACCAAAGGGATGAACAACTTGCTGCTCTCCATGGAAACCCCTCATCTGTTCCCTGGGAGAGAATGGTGAGGAGGGATGTTGGCAAATGTCCCTTCCTTAAATTGTCATCTCTGTTTCAAATATTTTACCGGTTTACTTTAATTCTGGCACTGCCTGAGCTGAGCAGGGACAGAGTTGTGGCCACGAGCTCATCAAGAACAGCTGGACTTAAAGATTTTAGACATCTTCTCCAGCCTAAACTACTGTGATTCCACTGCTGCTCTTAATTTCTTGTCATGACTGGAGTGTTAAGTAGGTTAGACTTTAACTTTTCTCCCTGTTTTCATATTTAATTATATTTTAGTTGCTTTTGGAGTGCTCTTGTTGAAAATAGTCCTGAAAGAAACGTTGGACAGCTGCTTACTTTTTATTATAGGAATTCCTTCTTTTAGCAGTTGGGAAATACTCTGCTTTTATAACTCAAGCTTGTGTGGTTACATTTTGTTTATTTATTTTTAATATCAACTTGCCACCAGAATTCATATCTGTTATCACATTAGTAGGATTTATTTACTTACACCAGTGGTTCTCAACCTGTTGCTTATGGATTGCTCTGATCTGTGCACTCAGAGGTCTGTAAAAGGTAAAAAAGAATATTATTAATCAGCTAAAAGGGCCAGTGCAAGGGTTCTTGCTTGCACTGGATAATTTTTAATAGTCAACACACACACAAAAAAATCTCAATCAATTGAGAATGTGACATTTTCATGCTGTGTGAAATCCTGTCTTTCCAATGATGGCACGAGTGTAAAGATGTGTTTAACATCCTTTTATGCTGTTACTAATTGGTAGAGCCTCAGTGGAATATTTCAGCCCATCTTCCTGCACCTTTCCTTGGGTTCCTGAGATGATGTTTCGAGCCACTCACAGTTCATATTTTTACCTGCTGGTTACAAAGATCCTTTTTCAGGAGAGCTGAGACGGATTCAAGGAGGGAAAGGGAAGGAGTGGGGACAAGTGGGGAGCTGCTCTGTTTGAACTAAAATGAGATCATTGACACTGGGGCCTGTTAGGAAATGCTGGGGTGTGTAATTCTTAAAATGCCTCTGCAAATGTCTGTGTTTTCAGTGTTTTATGAGTTCGTGAGGCAATGCTGCTGGGAGGGCCCTTCTCTGAGACCCAAATTGCATTTTAGCTCTGGAAATAAGGGAGCCATTTACCAAAACACATTGCCTAGAATTGTAGCTTTTATTCTGTTGGAATTAGGCTACAATTCCAGGAACCCTGAAAGCAGGGCACAGGGATTGTGTTACCTCTGGCCTAGTTGAAGGCCTGTGTGTTGAGAAGAGCAAATGACACAGCAAATACAGAACCCATGAGTGGGGACAGCAAAATTAAAACACCAGTGAGTTCCCTGAGCCAAGAAGGGCAGTGGTAGAACCTTCCAACTTTCTGCTGAGCAGAGTTATTAATTTATTATTTGTTAATAAATATTAAGAAATAATTGCCTGAAACTAGAAAAATGTCATTTTGGGTGGTAATTTAGTGTGTGATTTCTTTTGCTTTACCTGTCCTTGCAGAGTGTGGATGGTTATTACCTGTGTGGTGCTGGAATGCTCTTTTTTGGGCAAAAAAAGAGTTTGAGTATGGAAAAGAATGGTGGAATGCTCCAGGACAGTCCCAGCTTCCTGGCTTTGGGAGAAATCTTCCCTAAGGGAGCCTGAATTTCCATCAACTTGGTGTTTGGCACTGACAGAAAAGACCATGAACTAAAAAAGACCCGACCTTGATGCTTCTTGTACGTCTGTTATTTGTGTCAAATCCTTCTTTATCGTGGACAGTTTTTCCATTCCGTGGATTTGGATGGGCTGGGGAATGTGAGGAAATCCTGGCTGTGGAGGGATCAGGGCCTGCAGCCTGAGGAAGGACAGGCTGAGAGCACATTTAGGAGATAAAAGGAGGCTTTTCGAGTGCTTGCCATGCGAGAGCAAAGTACGATTTTAGAAGATTCCTCAAACAAAACGTGAGGAAATGTGATGCTCTCAGACCATCATTTCCATGGAGCAGAAGTGGAATTGCAGACACACAAACACTGTACCTGCCAGGTTAAAATATCACATTATTGCAGGCTAAGAAAACGCCTCGAACGTGGCGTGTCAGGTGTTGAAATAGCCCAGGGAATGTTCCTCTCTGGTGCTGAGGTTCCCAAAGCAAAGCAGGCCTGACCCTTCCCTTCCATTCTTTTGAAGGTGGGGCAGAATCATTGCCTTGAAGTCGAGCTTTGAATTCACAGCAAAGGGAAAAAAAAATATACAGATTTTTGGCTCTCGGTGAAAAAGCCTCTCTGAAGCTCCTGGGATCAGAGGGGAGATGCTTCTGTGGCAACACACAGCTCCCTGAAAAGCTTTGAGTTGCCTTCCAGGTTGGAGCAGGGCTCTGTCCCAGCAATGTTGGGAAGAGTTCCCTCCTCCCAGGGCTGGGCACTGGGAGCCAGAAGATCTTGTGATCTGAGCTCACACAGCTGAGCTGGTGTTTGCTTTCCACTTGTCATCATCCAGCTCTTGATCAGTTTGAGCTTTGCAGTTCCCATCTCACATAAAAACCCTTTTTATCCTGCAGTTCCTGGTTCCCTTGATTTCCCTTGCAGTTCTCCACTCTCGAGTTGGTTTTGCTGGGATTTTGCAACACTTGAAAAAATGGGGCTTAAAAAGTCGCTGTGTGGAGTGATTAAATCTGTGTGTAATGTTTGTTATGCTGTTAAGGGCTTTGTTTTTTGTTCTTAAAAAGGAAAAGCAGTTTTAGTTTAAATTTCATCTTGAGATTCAAAGTAAAAGTAGTTTAAATCTCTTCTTGAGATTTAAACTACTTTTAGTTTGAATCTCAAGATGCAAACAGCACCACTCAGCAAAAGTGAGTTATTTTGATGCTTTCAGTTCAGACTTGGTGTGTTTTAATAGGAAATGGCCTTCAAAAAATGCATTAAAAGCACTTCTGGTTGTAACTGTAAAGCAGCTTTTAGAATGCCTTTGTGTATGTGGAAATTCCTTCTGCAGGAGTTAAAATACTGATTTTTATTTCATGTCTGCTTTTTTGCATACAGGTTTATTCCAGAGGTGAAAAAGCTTGAAGAATATATTTTATCCATGTTTGGGAAAAGATAGTTGCTGCAGACTGGGATTGATAAAAAGATGAGTATGTTAAAACCAAGTGGACTTAAGGCTCCTTCAAAGACCATCAAGCACGGGGGCACCTTGCTGAAAACACCTACACCTGTTGCAGCTGGTAAGGAACAGTCAAATATCTGAATTTTCCCCTCATCTTTAACAAAAAGTACCTTGAATGCTGTGGGAATACACTGGTTTTACTCATTACACCAAGGGGTTTTTACTTGTATTGAGGGTCTAAAAAGTTAAATGTACAACTTGCAAAAAAATCTGAATTTTCTAATTGGCTGGGATCGAGTTGTCCTTGAGGAAACCTTGTCATGGCAAAAACGCTTGGGTAGTTTTTGAGGTAAGACTTGGGATTTCCATGAGATTTTTACCCAAACCTGCATTAAATGCATCCAGTGTCTCTGTCCTTAGAATTTGAATCATGGCATTCCAGAGTTTACAGAAAATTTGGCTTTTTGCTCCTTGTGCTTTTCCAAACGTGTTGACACCGAGTACTGATGCTCTCCGGGATATTCGGGTGTTGATTCCCGCTGTTTCTCCTGTTGCAGCTGTGGCAGAGAAGGCAGTTCCCAGTGAGAAGCCCCCGGGCACGGCCCCTGCAGATGCCCACGAGGAATTTGTGGACGATTTCAGGGTCGGGGAGCGCGTTTGGGTCAATGGGAACAAACCCGGCTTCATCCAGTTCCTTGGAGAAACCCAGTTCGCCCCGGGGCAATGGGCAGGGATCGTCCTGGACGAGCCCATCGGCAAGAACGACGGCTCCGTGGCCGGAGTTCGCTATTTCCAGTGTGAACCCTTGAGGGGAATATTTACCAGACCATCCAAGCTGACCAGGAAGGTTTTGGCAGAAGATGAAGCCAACGGTACCCAGACCTCCCACCCTTCCAGAGCCACCTCCCCCACATCCACATCGGCCGCCAGCGCCGCCTCTGCTGCGCTTCCACCGTCAGGGATTCCCCAGAAAACCTCCCCTCTTGCTGCTAAGGAACACCCACCTCCTGCTGCCATGAGCAACCTCTCCAAGACTGCCAGCGAGTCCATATCCAACCTGTCCGAGGCTGGATCGCTCAAGAAAGGGGAGAGGGAGCTCAAAATTGGAGATCGAGTTCTGGTAAGATCCCCCTGCAGATCCCTGTGCAGCCTCTGGGGCTGCTTGCCATTGGTTCAGTAGAACTTCCCTGCTGTTTCCTGGTGAAGGTGATGTCAATTTGTGCTTTGCTTTTCTGTTCTTTACCTGCTGTAGGAAGGTCTTGGCAATGCCAAGAGAAAATGATTAATTTGGCAGTTTTCAATCTGTTGTGGTTCGGAGTATTTAACAACATATTTGTAGCTTATCTTTCCATATCTCAGAGAACAACGTGCTAAATAATAAACCAGGCATGTGAGGCTTCCATGCAGCTCTTTTGCCCTGTCCAGGGCAGTGTCTTTCGAAAGCAAACGGGTCAATAATTGATTGTTCCTCAGTGGTGATGGGCAGCAACAGGAGCAGTCACATAATGCCACTGCTCAGTCACATAATGCCACTGCTCACCCAGGAATTCCGTGTCTCCTGGTGATGTGCCACGTTACTTGGCTGCCCTTCCCGAATTCAGAACCCTGAATGCTTCTGCTGATGTCTCATTTCACCTTTTTAAAGAGGGAGCTGGGCTTTGGTGACCATTTTTATTTAAATGCTTAGCCCAGAGTGATGGTGGAAGCCTGGAATTTGGATCAATGCAATAGGGCGTGTGGAGCATTTGTGATGATTGATCTGATATACACCAAGAAAAGTGGGAAACCCTGCCTGGGAACTGTGGGCTTTGCTGGAAGAGGCAGTGGAAAGCTGGTGGTGTGTTGGTTTGTGTTGTATTCTTAATTTACAGACTGTGTGTGTAGCTTCAGATGTACCTGGAATGGCCCTCGTGTGCTCAGCAGATCTCTGATCACTGGCACACATCTGAGTTGTTTGATTCACTGCCACGTGTCACTAAGCTGAAGAGTTGTCTCCCTGTTATTCTGACACAGTCTCTTTGTTATTTACAGTGTCATTTTAAAATCTCCAGTAGGTAAAAGCAAGGGCAGGTCCAGCTGTCCTGGCACAGCAAATATTTTGGGGTTATTGGGAAGGACGTTGTGTAGAAAAATCTCTCGTGGATTTTATTGTTTGTCCTGCATTGCCCCACCAGACAGTGACTCAGCAGTAAAGGTGGATTGATATTTAAATTGTATGGTATTTTTAAAGGAAGAATTTGACTCCTCTTTCTTAAAGAGAGTTTAAAACACAGGGCCAAGTTAAAGAAGGAGACAAAGGTGAAGTGAGGGCAGGGGTTGGCTGACAGCTGGATTGGGGCTGAGATGTGTTTTCTTGGATGCCAATGGAAACAAAGATTTACCCTTTATCCCTGGCTATTTCTGGCAGAGACTCCAGCCCTGGTGTCCTCCAGACAGCATCAGGGTTTAACCACTTGTTGGCCTTTTCCTCGAGGACCTTTGTGAATCTTTCTCAAGTTTCTATTTTCCTTGGCTCCTCTGGGGTGTCCTCCTTGGGTGGGACAATTCCCTGGTGCCTGTGAAGGCATTGCTCCAACTTTCCTCTATCTAATTAGTGCAGATTCCAGAAAAAGCACATTCTAAGTGCCACAGTTTGATAATAATAAGGTCCCAAATTCTGTTTGTTAAGTAGGACAGGTTAAACTTAGTATTTCATCCTCTCTGCTACCTCTGGTTGCCTTAAATATTCCTCTTGAGTCATCAAATGGTAGCTTGAGGTTTGGAGGCAACAGCATGTTGGTGATGCACATCTGTAATTGCTGTGCCAGAGTAAAACACTCAGGAACAGGAATGTTAAAGGGACAGGATCCTTGTCTGCTGCTTTTTAACACTTTGGGACCTTGTGCTAATTATTTGTAGTAGATCCCAGACTCTGCTCTCACCATCTAGCAGTAATCCAGATGTAAATATATTACATCAGCAGGTTAGTGCAAATAACGCTAAACTTGGCTGAGTAATCCATTCACCTGTTGATAATTTCATTCCCTGCCACTGAACTCTTGTGCAGTGCTGAGGACTGGAGAGCTGAGGTGTCACTCTGGAAACTGTCCTGGAGCACTGGGTGGTGGGAAGGCCCTGCCTGTCACTGGCTGTAACTTGCTTGGCCATTCCTGCTCCAACAGAGCTACAAATGCAGCTGGAATGCTGGATTGCTGCATGTAATTTGGGTGTAGTTGTGCTGACAGCAGTCACTGTGCAGTGAGATGTTCCACAGGAGGAGGAGAGGCTGGATGGAGTTGTGTCCTCCCCTCTAAGTGACAGTGCAGTGTCACAGCCACCAGCCATGTTCCATTCTGGCTGTACCATTGCAGGGCTGGAGTGACTAAATCCTGCAAAATTCCTCAATTCTTGCAGCTTGGAGCAGCTGCTGGTGGATATTTTGTGAAGGTTCTTAGTAATGACGGTTATGGACGTGGGGGGAAAACAAATATTCCACCTTGGGAATTCCACCTTGGAAATGGTGACCCTCCAGCTGTGCAGCCCTGCAGTTCAGCAGAACACTTGGATTCAGGAGAGGCAAGAGCTCACTTGGGAGTCTTATTTAAACAGCTAAATGGAAAATGATGGCCTTCAGGGCACATTTGTAGATGGGAAGACGTAGCTCATAAGCCAAGATTACATTCCAGAATGGACTTCAGATGTGGCTCAGGGTTATTGATCTCGGTGTGTGATCTCAGGGTGGGGAGTGCTGACTGTTACACCAAAGTATTTCAGACTGTTAGTTTTTCCCCTCTAACTTGGATTCTAAAATACACTTAGGAGGAGTTACCTTGAATGGAGCGGTTCAGTTGTTTTAAGTTTCTTTTAGTTGTCAGTAACTGGCTGGGTTTGGCTGATCACTCAGTGGGAAAGGTAAAATCACAGCTGGTTTGCTCTGCCCACTCTGGGTTACCAAGAAACCAGAGGCCGTTCTGCCAACATTTACTGATTCCCATCTCAACCTGCCTTCCTTTTGGCTTTGCACAGGTGTAAATGTGGCAGAGGTTTGAACCTGAAATGTTGGGTTCAGAGCATTTCAGGCTTGGCCAGCTGATGTTTCCCAACAGCTGAGCTTTGCGGGGACGTTTTCCTGTTGCTCCCCATGAAAAGAATCTGTCAGCTCCTCACATTTACTCCTGTGTTGTCCCAGCAAAGGCTGCCTCACTGCTGTTGGGGTGAGGTATTTTGATGAAATGCTGAGGGTTAAAGCTCTGGTGCATGTGCTGAATTGTTTTCTGTGGGTAGAAAAGATGTCTTGGGCTAATTTTGTTATTTCTTTGATCTCAAATTGTTTCACCACTGTTTAGTGCACTTAGAATTACCTGATGCTACTTTGCTCCCATCTTGGAGCCCCCTCAACTGATGTCTTTAAAAAACACAAAGATTTCAATAATGAACTCCTTTAAAAAAAGGAACCTTCCAGTGCTCTTATCCCTGATTTATTTGGATATGAAGACAGGTGCCCTAAATGAGCTTTCCTTAATTCAGGCAACTTAGGAAGAATAGTGGTTACATACAGATTGTTCTTTCCCTCATTCAGAGGGAAAGAAATCCCAGAGAAGAAAAGGAAATAAAATTTCCAGATGGGGGGAGGGAAGGGGGAGGAAAAAAAGGAAAAGAAATAGCTGAGAAAGGAAATTCCACTGCAAAACCCAAATAAAGCTTGGAGGCGATCACCTGGACATTCCCAAAAGCAGGCTTAGGGAGTCACAGGTGAGGCTGTGCTGAGCAGTGTAGTAGATGTGGAGATAAAAAAGATGGAAAACAAGCAACCTTGCTTTTTCAGGGAGCAGAAAACCTCTTTTCCCAAAAGACCTTGTTTATTAAAGCAGAAAACTTTCATTGCCATGAAAACAGAGGGTGCTCCAAGGTGTGGGATGTGTCAGCTGAGCTGTCTGTGGATGCCTGTGGGAAAACACTTGTAGATATGCAGCAACCACGAGCTACAGCTTTCCCTGGGTTTTCCCCTCAATTTGAAGATGACATGTTCAGTAAATTGGCTGTTAAACTGAACTGTAAACATCAGAAAAATAACTCCTGGGAGACATCAATGCCCCCGAGGGAAGTGTAACAATCGAGGAGGAATTCCCATTGTCCTGTTGTCTTAGGATTTCTCTTTCCTGAGATTCCAGAGGAGTCAAAGCAAATCAAAACCAAATCAAACTAAAGGAAATACACAAGCTGAAGTGTTACAGCCCCAAATGGGTGTTCCAGTGGGAAGGGGGAGATCCTGTGATTTCTGTAGTTTACTGTCAAAGATGATTAAGTTGAAGCAGCACATTGTGCTCTGCTGTCTTGGGAGTCTCCCAGGATAAATCTGTCTCCCTCAAATCCCAGTTTATCTGAGCCATATTCAGCAGCATGTGCTTAATTTCCCTTTCACCAACAAGAAACTAATAATGCTTCCTGTTAATGCGTGGAAATGATGGTAGATCCAGTGGACATTTCCAAGAACTGTGTTTTGTGATGTGGAACTCATTATTAAGCTTTTCATTTGGTGCAGTGAGGTATGGCTTTTACTGGATAAAAATATGGTCAAACTAGAGGAGAGTTATTAATGCAAAGAGTCATTCCAAGAGCTCTGTATTAGGCATAATTTCCATTCCTAACATATGATGTATGTTGTGGAATCTGGATGGGATTGAGCTGTTAGAACATTAACTCTGGGCAGGCTGAGGGGATTCTGTAACACAGGAAACGTTGATGTGGAAACCTGCACTTCCCTCCTTGCCCTGGGTTAATGACACAGGGCCAGGGGGATTTTTTTTTGCTGCTGAAAATCAGGCTGCAGTGGCAGCACTTGAACTTGTGTGAATAAGAACTGCCAGTGGCAGTGCCTGCTGGTGCTAAAGCAGCTGGGGAAAGAACAACAGGCAAGCAATTCAGAGAACAAATGACTGTCAGGCTCAGCCAGTTTGGCTTTCCTGGCTGAGCTGCAGCCAGAGAACCTGTTTGTCCTGGTGTTGGGATGCCTTAAGAGCCCAATGCAAAGGTGATTTCCAAAACAAACAAACAAACAAACCCCTCTGAACTTGCCAATGAAACTGTGGAATCAAAGGGGAAAAACTGCCCTGCACCAAAACTTGAAGCAGCTTTGAGAGCTTTTTCCTGAAGGGGCCAGATGCTGCATTTTAAATAAATAAATAAATAAAAATCTTATCAACCTAAAGGGCCTGAGCCTTCTCAAGGGATTAAAGTGCTTTCATTCATTTAACCAGTTACAGCTTCATCCCAGGCTGCCAAATCTGCTGCTCCTGGAGCTGAGCTGTAAAGCTGGGCCTGGGCCTCGCTCCATATGGTCACCGACCGGTGCAAACTCCATTTACAGGCCTTGCTGCTCTGGCCTTTCTGCAAAGTTCCAAAGTGACGTGGAATTTCTCCTCCTTCCCTGTGTTCTTCCTTGCTCTGTTATTCCTTCCCGAGCTCTGTGGGGATGGCACAGGCAGGGGTTGACAGCAGATTACTGGCAGATTTGTTTCCACCCCTGTAACCTATCTGGGAGTAAACATGACGTAAGGCTGCCAACTGATTACATTCCAGGGCTCTTAAAGGCAGGGAAGGGAAAAACAAACTTCACATGAAGGGAGGAGTTTCTCCATGTAGCAGTAATCCTGTGTTGGCCACGTGGAGCTTTTAAAATCTTCTTTTTCTGTGAAAACCCACAAATATTCACTGGTGGTGTTGCAGTTAGAGCAGGGCAAAAAATACCCTGCACAAAGCACGTGAGGATGGAAAAGGAGGAAAAATGTGGAATTTGAGAATGTGTGGTTGTTTTGAACTAGTGACTGAGCTGCTCAGTCACGGTTTGCTTTCTCCTGGAGCTGGGGTGGCTGTGCCAGGTGTTTTGGTGTCTTTGTCATGTCAAGTCAAGATGAAATAATTCTGATATTTCTGTGTGTCTGCTTAGGCACAGCATTTGGGTGCTGAGAAGCACAACGTGGATTAGTTTGCCAAGTGGCTGCCACAGCCTGAAAAATGGGAATATGTCTGAGGGATGAAGGGTGTCCAGAGGCTCTGTCTGCAGCTCCTCAAGGGGTGATTTTACTCTGGGCAAACCTCAGCTCTCTTTAATGTTACTTGTCAGCATTTTCCAGGAGACATTGGTACCTCTGTGCCCACAGAGAAAGAAGATGTTACATTTCTCTTGCCAAGCGTGGGTTGTGTTCACCTGAGTCATTCTGTTGTGGCAGCTCCTCGTTTTAACTTCCAGCTCCACGGCAGTTCCTGGGATGTCACGACAACAATCCCTGATGTTTCCACGTGCTCTGGGAATAGTTAATTCATTTGTGTGTTTGTGGACTCCTTGGCTTCCCTTTTCCCAGCCTTCCCGAGGGGAATGAGATCCAGGAACATGTTGTCCTAGGTCACTTCAGCACAGGATGGGCGAAGGAACAGTTTATTTACTTAATTTGAGCCTTTTTTTTTTTTTTTTTTTTTTTTTTTTTTTTTTTTTTTTTTTTTTTTTTTTTTTTTTTTTTTTTTTTTTTTTTTTTTTTTTTTTTTTTTTTTTTTTTTTTTTTTTTTTTTTTTTTTTTTTTTTTTTTTTTTTTTTTTTTTTTTTTTTTTTTTTTTTTTTTTGTGGTGCTGAATTCACTTGTAGCTTTTGTACTATGGAATTCCTGTGAAGTTTTGGTGGTTTTTTTTTCTTTCTTTGATTGATTAAATAACTTGAATCTCAGTTGCACATCAGCTGTAGTTGCTGCCCTGTTTCCTTGTGGGATTGGAAGGTTGTGGTAGCACAAGGGCTGTGTGAGTGTCTTATTTTTGCCTCACTTTGGAACTTTTTATTGCCTGCAACCAAATTGGGCAGAAATAGAGAGGTTTTAAAAAGTTCTCCCAAGTTCCATGGAAACAACCCAAGAGAAGGTGGAGGCTGGAAACCACCAGCTGTGGAAAAGCTGCAATTTGCCTTCACAGAATTTTGCACATCAGAGAATCCACATGATCCAGGCTGGTCCCAGCACTGCTCCCGTCAACAGAAACAGCATTTTTAGGGGCTGAGGTCACTCAGACATGATCTCTGATGCCACAGGACAACTGACACCCTTAATCCTGCTGTTCACAGAACTGCTGGGCTGAAAAAGCTGAGTTAGGGAGGCCAGTTGGAAGTTCAGGAGATGCTCTAGCACTGCTCAGTCGTGCCTTGATGCAGTGTCAGATGTTATATAGAGATTTTTAAAGGAAACAGGATGATCTGAGGCGAATATCTGTCTGATAGCTGTCTAATCTCCAAGAAAAAAAGACAGGCAAAAACTGGCAGAGGAACCAGGTGTTGACAAACTAAAACATGGCAGGTTTCTCAAACACATTTTGCTTCCTTCTTTGAAATTATAGATTTAATGGAGAGAACTCCACTTTATGGTGGGATTAATGTTATTTTTTAGCTTTTGAACACTATCTAACAGTAACTTCCAAATTAATTTGACCTTTATTGATATATTTAAAACTCTGTGTCGTTACATCCTTAGTTATTTGAAAAAAAAAAACGCTTTGAAACGTTGGCCAGGATTTAGAGCAGAGCTGCAAAATGACTCAGGCAAGAGAAAGGATCTTGCAATAAAAGATTTGAGGAACTTAAGCTGTTAATTTACAAAGGGAATAATGGAGGTGCCCTGCCTGGAACATGTGAGGACCTGCTGAGGAGCTCTGTCATCTCCCAGCTCAAAGCCAGGGGCTGAAGGCCACAGGCAGATTTGTTTTATTTGAAATTTAAATGTGTTTGCAACAATGGAGAGATTAACTATGAAAATATCCTGTCAGTGGAAGTGTTTCCTGATGGGTATCAGCTCTGGAATCAGTCCCACACAGAGCCCAGCACAGTTCCAGGGTTAATTTACAGGTGGAACTGGTGCAATGAGGGATCTGTTCCAGGAGAGCCTCGGCAGATGATCCTGGGCCTCCCCCTGGCCTGGAATGGGGGAACAAATCAATTCACTGCAGTTTCTTTTGCCAGCTGGGAAAGGTTCTGCTCAGTTCTGAGAACCAGGAGAGAGATGATTCTGCTCACAACCTGCTGGGTGATCCAGGCAGCACGTGCTGGGGCTGGGTGGGCTTTGCTTTTCCAGGCACGTTGTGGGTTCTGGATGCTCCTGGAAAGGCAGAAATATCCAAGTGATGCTTTGCAAGAGTCACCTCAGGCAAAAGGGGAGACAGAACAATTGTTATTCACCTTTTCCCTCTCTCAGGGTGTAAATGATATTGTTACCCTGCCAGTGTTCAGTTTTTAGACCATCTCCCTCTTTTTCCCTGGATTACACTGGATTGTTTGTTTGTTTCCTGCTTCTCCTTATCTTTGGAAATGTGGCTCTGCAAAGGTTTGCCCAAGCTTTGACGTGGTCCTTTCATCAGGCAATTTTTAACCACTTCAGGTTTACAAACCCACTTTGCTACTTCACTTTACCTTGCAGCAAATTAACGTTGGCTTAGTTAGAACGGGGTAAAATGGAATTTAATCACTCTTTTTTTTTAATGTGTTTGATGTAACACCGGTGAATTCCAAGCAGATTCCTCACCCCACAGTGACCTGTGGTCTAACCCAGATTCTGTGCTCTCTTATTGATTTATATTTTACAACTTTGTCTGCACTGAGTGTGGCAACTGAAAAAAAACCTCTGGCAGTTCTTTGTTATTCAGAGGAGTGAAGGTCATGGAAAACTGTCATGGTAGTGATGGCCCATTTTTTTATAACTTTTAGGAACTTTCTAATAAACCTTTTTTCTCCTGTTTCTGTTAGAAACTGGGCTTTTTATTTTTAGTCCTTCATGGCAACTTTGATCACGAAAAGCCTTTACCCTCCTGTGTTGTCCAACAGCCCCTCCCATTGTCCTACCCAGGGAATAAATTCTGATTGTTGTGTTGTGACGTGCAGGGCACTAATTGCAGCTGGAGATAATTAATAAATACTCTGGGAGTGATTGGAAGCCTTGAGTACTCTCAGCAAAACTGCATTTATAGCCCTTTGCTGATGCTCTCGGTGAGGGCACACAGAAAACCAGCAGAAAATGGAGGAGCTGGTTATTCCAAAAAGCAGGATTAGGTGTGGAAAAAAACCCACCAATTCCTTGGCTTTTTTCCTTGCATCTTGTTCTAAAATAAGGCCGTGCCGTGGGGACAGGACGAGTCACTCGGCTCTGCCTCCCAGGAGCTCCTGCTGGGCATCCCCATATGGTCTGGGACAGAATTCCTGCATTTCCTCCCTCCCACCAGGCCTTGGGTGACAATTCCAACACCCAGGCAGGTCCAAGGGCACTGCTGATTTCTTCTTCCAGGCCATTTCCCAGTTTGGGATTTGACCGGAATATCTCTGAACTAAGGCTGGGCATTTATTCCTAAACGTGGGAGATGAGCAGGGCCAAGGGATGGAACCCAAAGGGGTGAATATTCTGCCCCCATGTTTCATCTGCCTGATCCTGGAGTCAGCATTCCTGCTCTGTAGTTTATTTCCAGGGTGGGTTGGAGGGAACAGATTGCAGCCGTTTTTCCTGTCCCTGGGAACCTCTGCTTGGAGTGATCCTATTCCAGTCATCCTCTTACCTTGCCTGCCCCACTCACCTGCCCAGGGAAAGGTGCCGAGTGGGTGTCTGTAGGTAATTAATTTATGTTGTTTATTACCAAAAATCACCACAGAACACACACTCCACAAAACAGCAATAAAATTCCTTGGCCTGGCTCAAGGATCCTGGAAAAGGAGCTGAGGAATCCTCTGTGTCACCCCAAACCTGACTGTTGTCTTTGAGGGGATGCTCCTTCTCTGGGCCATTGTTCTGGTTTTCCTGCCTGATTTCTTTAATGGCTTTTTAGAGCTTATTTTGATTTAAATTTGGGGTTTTTTTCAGGTAGAAAACTGTACAAAATTGAACAGGGAAAGAGTATCCAGCCAGTCTTTTCACCTAAAGATGTCTTCCAAATTCACCTGTAGAGAAAAAAACACCTAACAAAACAAGACAAAAAAAAATATAAAAAAACCTGCCCAAACTTACTAGAAAAGGAATAAAGAGAAGGGAAACTTGGAAGCCCCATGTTTTTCTCTCACACTACTCAGTTAAATGTTATTTTTACATTTATACTTAGGATAATGATATTTATCCTCCAGAAAAAGTCGATTATGTCCGATGGGGAATAACACATCCCTCCATTTAAGGCCTGGTTCTTCCCAGGAAATCCTTTAACAGTATCCCATCTTCCCTCTTCCCCCCTGTGCCACATTCTGGGGAGCTCTTGGGCTGCTTACAATTCTCTTTTTTCTGGTGCTTGTTTTCCAAGAGGGGAAGTTTGTGTGTTCTGTGCCAAGAACACCAGATACCAAAGGTTCTACGAGTTACTATATTAGGCTGAGTCATGATAACTGTAAACTTGGTGTGTTTTTATTCCATGGAGAGTAAGAATTTGCTACAGAGCCACTTAAAGCAAGAGCTGAAGGTTGTTTTGAGATGGTCTCTAATGAAACAGAGGGAGCTGCCACCTTAAACAGGGACAAGAGGTGCCTCTGTCACCTTTGCCACTGGAGTCACGTCGAAAAAGGGCAATTTTTCTCCCTGTTTTTCTGGGCTTTGTGTGGAAAAGGAACTGCCAGACTTCCCAAATGCGTTTGTGTGAGTTCTCTGCTGTGCTGTGATCACTCCCCTTAATTTACAGCACAAGCAGCTCCTCGTTCTCCTTTAATCCTGGGAAGTTCCCCCCAGAAATAGAATGTCCATGGAAAAATGCTGTGCAATCCTAATTCACTTTTTAACCTCTGTTTTGGTAGCAGGTTTCCAACAGGCCTCACAACATTCCTCACTGGATAAGGTGTGCTGGAAAACACCAAGGAATGTTTCCAGTGCTGTGCTTTCCATGGGGAATGCTGGGAGTCTCTGGAAGACTTTTCCTGACCTTTTTCCCTGTTTTTTTTTTTTCACAGTGCTGGCTTCAGGCTGCACAGATTGCCACGGATTCAGGGCACAGCAGATGGTCAGTGGGACCTGCAGGAGCCCTGCAGCTCTGGCTGCTGGCCCTTCCTGGGAAATTTTGGCCACAAAACCCCTTTTTCCTCCTTCACCTCATTTCATTCTTCCCTCCCTGCGTGTTTATAAAAAACTGCAGCTCAAAGACACTGCAAGGAATTGGAATTGCTGGAAATAGTTCAGGTTGTGAGTTTGAAACCAGCTGATTTTGAGTCTTTCCTTTAGGAGTGTTTGGGGTTTTTTTAGGTGAAGAAAAGACTAAAGAAATGATTTTTCCCTTTTTAAGGATTCACATGGTTATGTCTCCAGTTTTGCCAAGTGCTCTGCATTGTGTTTTATATCAGATTTAAATACAAGAGGGTTGTTCTGTGTATTTTATCTGAATTATCCCTCAGAGAAAATATGAAAGGATTTTTTTCTCATTTCATTTTTTTTACTTTTCCTCAGAGACTTTGAGTAAGAAATAAGCAGTTCTTAGAAACCCTTATCTGCTGATAGAAATTTGTGTGAAAAAAAAATCTGCTGTATTCAGTATATTCAGTATTCAAGTTCTACTGACTCTTGTTAAATGTATTTTTAGTCTTGTAGACCTGTCAAGTCACCTACTGGAATTGTGGCCTTCAGTCATGACAAACTTTGAATACCGAATTGGACACAACTAAATGCTAAGAAAGTGATTTTTTGTTTAATTTTTTTTCTTCTTTGACCAGTTTGGTTGTGAGGATCTTTGTATAAAAAAAAAAATCTGCATTTTGAGATCGGAACTGGTCCCATGATTGATGTGCTTTGTGCTCGTGGTTACCCCATAAGCTTTATCACTGTATTTGAATTTGGCAGTGCATTAAATACTGGTGTGTTTTCCTGCTTCAGGTTGGGGGGACAAAAGCTGGAGTTGTGCGTTTTTTGGGAGAGACAGACTTTGCCAAAGGCGAGTGGTGTGGAGTGGAGCTGGATGAGCCCCTGGGAAAGAACGATGGAGCCGTGGCTGGAACCAGGTTGGTCCATCTTCCATTTACCTTCTGAGGTTCTCCTCTGTAGTGTCTCTTGGTTTTTGGTATCTCCCTGAATCTCCCAGTGGAGGCAGAGAGGCTGCAACCCCCATCGTCTGCTGATGGATGGCTGGAATTCTGTGCTGCCTCCACCACTCTGGGAATCCGGATCAACCCCCCATTCATGGGATGAGCTGATCTCTCCTACTCCCATGTGGGTTTTATTCACAGCCTGGGGATGGAAAGCCCAATTTCCTGCATTTTGAACACCTGCTTGATTTCTGAATGCTCAGTGGAGGAAATCTCTGGATAGCTGAGAGCTGTACTGGAGGGAAACCTTCCTGAATCCCAGGGACTCAAAGCTCCTGGACAGCAGTTGCCTCATTGCTGAGGTTGGGAGCAGTGGAGCTGCTTCCTCCAATAAGTCACACTTAGCATTAATTCCCACCACAGGGGGACTTTCTTTCTGATTTGCTGCAAGGAACAGTCTTTTACCTCCTTAAAAAGAGGTTTTACAAGGATTGTGCCACCTTAACATGGGGGATCACAACTTAAAATTATAAAGGGTGTTTCTTTATATGTAATCAAAATTCTGTATAATCAAATATGTACAAATAGTATGCATGTAATATGAAACTACTTGATCTAATTAAAATCTGCTACTTATTTCTAACTCTCAGCCATCACATATTGTTGGCAACTCAGAGGGAGAGGAAGGTAAAACTTACTCTGAATGGAACTGCTTTAGCAAACAGAGCTACAACTCAAGTGGAATTTCTGAAGTCTGATATAATCATCCTTCAACCTCTCAAAGTCCCTTTTCCAAAAAAAAAAATTTGATTGCAGTGCAGTGTAGATGAGAGACACCAACTGTCCCGTTGATGCTCTCAGGCTCCTCACACGGAATTCTTCGTGCAGCCCAACCCGTGTGCGCGAAAAGAAGTCGATTTACACTCTCATCTCTCTCCTCTGCTTTTCGGAAGGTACTTCCAGTGCCAGCCCAAGTACGGATTGTTTGCCCCGGTGCACAAGGTGACCAAGATCGGCTTCCCCTCCACCACCCCCGCCAAGGCCAAGGCCGCCGTGCGGAAGGTGCTGCCGATGCCGCTGAAGCGCAGCCCCAGCGCCTCCTCCCTCAGCTCCCTCAGCTCCGTGGCCTCTTCCGTAAGCAGCAAGCCCAGCCGTACAGGACTAGTAAGCTCCTTTTTCTGTTGCATGCTCCCCATCCCCTCAGGAATGCGCGGGAATCCACGGGAATCCACCGTGCCCGTGGTCGGCGTCGAGATGAGAGCACGTTGATTGTGCTGGTTCCACCCAAAGCATGCACGAGGGAAGGAAATCTTAGCTAGCCCTGGAGACTTGACTATCAGCTGAATGTTTGAATGTTTAATACCTAGAGAAAATATTTGGAGTGTTTAATTCAGGCTAACGGAGTGATTGCAGTAAGAAAGGGGCTTATATGGCACCAGCAAACTGATCTCTGGCTGGAATCTCCATCAATTGCTCATTTCCACTGCCTCTCTCCTAAGAGGTTTGTGTTTGAGCTAAAGCTTCCACAGATCTCACTTATTTTATTAATCAGGAGGCTTCAGATTGTCTAAAATGCTCCAGATTTTAATGGTAAAGAAAGAAAATTTCTTTGCAAAAGAGATTGAAAGAGATGAGTCAGCTGAGAAATGCAGAAGTAGCAGTTGCTGGGTCTTTGCTGACAAGAAGCCTCTTTCTTTTCTTTTAGGTTTGGTTTTAATCTGTGAATTCATAAAGGTTAATGTTGCCAAGTGCAGTGGCTCAGGTGAATTCTAACAGTACTAATTCCACCTAATACACTTACTATGGGTTCCTTTGAAGTTGCTCTGTTACATAAATGTTCTAATCTTGGGTTGCAGCAGGAAGATGGAAATCTGGGAAAGCTGAATTTTGGGAAGTCTCTTATAAGGCAACGAAAAGCGTAGAAATAGTTGGGTTTTTCCACAGTCACCTGAGGGGGTTTTTATTGATTTTTTTTTTTTTTTTTTGAAGCCAAAGTCCATAAGTGCATCTAATTAGCAGGAGATGACTCCCAGTGGTGTGGAAGTGGCTCTCTGGGCCAGTGTCCCACTGACCAGCAGGTGCAGAGGTGACTTACCCTGGTCCTGCGGGACTGAAGCAGATTACAGAGGTCAGCAGCTGGTCAGGCCAGTGGGGTTAATACCTGACCACAAAAAGGATTTTTATTTGGCACAAACACTGGGACTTCGTTTCCTAATCTCGTGTGGAAGTTGCACTTGCAGCTGCAGAGTGCCCTCTAGTTTGGGATCACTGCACTGACACGTGGAGCTGCCTCAATCCACGAGGAAAAGCAGAAATATGGACTTGAGTGTTTTATTCCATATGCTGTGATCCTCTAAGTTACACCTTGTAAAGGTCTCGAATATATTTGCTTATTTTGCCTCCGCTGTGCTCCAGGGATTTTGCACGATTTGGGCCACAAAGCGCAAAGCTTCTGTAATCCATTATTTCTGGAATTCAAATCCCATCTTTCTTCCAACTGTTTCTCTCAGGCAGCGTGAACATTTGGTGGCCATTCAAGTTAAAAGGATTGTCTGAATAATTGGGGGACTTTTCCTTTAAAAGTTAAGCTGCTGGGGAAACAAGATTTCCTGAAACCACTTCTGGCACAGCAGACTTTTTGTGCATCAGCTTTTAAGAAAACTAAAACTTCCCTGAAAACTGCTGGGCTCTCACACAGTCTGCTCAGTTATTCAGGGCTGTTCTTCCCGTGTAAGAAAAGCAACTGTCGGGTGATTTAATGGTAAACTGGGGAAAATAAAGTCATTTAGGTGGAAAAGAAGGAGGTCCAGCAGGTCACAGGAAGCATTTGCTTTACTAACCCCGTGTTTGGAGAGTGTGCAGAGATATCCCAGTTTCCTTCCCCTGGAGGCAGAGTGGCTTTTAATGCTTTTCCTTTGTGAAGTTGACAGAAACCTCTTCCCGGTACGCCCGGAAAATCTCGGGAACCACGGCCCTGCAGGAGGCCTTGAAGGAGAAGCAGCAGCACATTGAGCAGCTCCTGGCAGAGAGGGACCTGGAGAGGGCAGAGGTGGCCAAAGCCACGAGTCACGTGGGGGAAATGGAGCAGGAATTGGCCCTGGTTCGGGATGGACACGACCGGGTAAGGGGACAGGGCTACTCCTAAACGGGGAGTAAGAGGTGTTGTTCTAAAAGTAAAGTTATCCATTATATCAATATCTATCTAAATAATAATATCCATCTATATCAATATGATATAATAATTACCCCCGTATCTCCATAATCCTTACCATTCCTCCCTGTTGCTCAGCACGTCCTGGAGATGGAGGCCAAAATGGACCAGCTGCGGGCCATGGTGGAGGCAGCTGACAGGGAGAAGGTGGAGCTCCTCAACCAGCTCGAGGAAGAGAAAAGGTACCCCCAGATGTCTTCAGGAATTATGAATTCTGTTAAATCAGACCTTGCATTGGTGACTTTCAGATGGGAAATGAGTTTTGAACAGTGGGCAGTTATTGTGTAAAATCATACTGCAGTTTGGTAAAGTTAATAGAGGAAAAGAAACCACCCTCCAGTTTGAAGAGGGGAAGCCAAAGAAAATGGCTTAAAATGATTGTTTATAACTGATTTTTGTGCAACTCAGTACTTGTACTGTTGTTTTCAGCCATATTTTGTTCCTCCTCATATGAAATTAATGGCTGGTACCTGATCTTTTTGAAACACTTTTCTTCCACTTCCAAATGAAAATTGTTATCATCTCATTTCCTGACAGTTCTGGATTAGGAATTTACATTTAATTCTCTTGTGAATAATTCATCACTGTTAGTCGTGTCTGTATAGGGTCTGCCTCTTGCAGGAAAATCATCAAAGCCATTAATTCTAATGCCTTTTCTAATTCCCTTTCATAACCATTAGAGGAAAGAACTGAGATTATCAAATAGGTGAGGTGGGGTTGGGAAAGGAAATGGTCTGATAAAATTGTGGGGTCAAGGTTAGGTGAGGAAATTGTGATAAATTGATTTAGTGGGTTTGGAATGCTTTTGAAGAGTGAAACCTGTTTGGAAACCCCCTGTGAGTGTCCCTGGAACCAGTCTGTGTTGGCCTCTCTGAGGGGCTTAAAACTGGAGATCACAGGTGAGAAAATGCAGTGTAAAAAGGGCAATTCCTTTACAATTTTCCTGCTGCCTTTTCATGGGACCCAACGGAACAGAATCTGCAAAACAAGCAGTCGAGTTTGGTCTGGAATTATTTGTATATTCCCCCAACCACTCCAGGCTTATTTCCTGTGTGTTGTGTGTTCAGGTCAGTCTCAGCAGTGACCCAAAGTCAATCTTTAATCCCCTATTTCCCAAAGCCCTGCTGAGACCCACTCCCAGTCCCAAATCCTTATTCTTTTATTTTAGACTCCCATCACTTGTAACTCTGTTTGCAGCAGTGATTTCTGTATCTGTCAACCAAGCTCTGTGTGTCATTCCAAGGAAAGGAGACATCCTGGGATATACCAGTCAGGGGAAGGGATCAAAACTCCTTACAAATTTGATTTTAAGTCAAATTTTGGCTTCTCTCCTCCGTGATCCCATTCTAAGACTCCTGTGTGGGCAAGGCAAGGCCTGTGCTCCCCTTCTGCATCTTGCAGTTCATCCTCACCCCCAACATATTCCTCTGTCCTGGAGATTGGATTTAGTGTGCCCAGCACACTGCCAGGCCTGTGGATATTCTGGAGGTGTCCTAAATTTCTGCCTGTTTTTTAGATGAGTGGTAGAATACAGAGAATATGAGCCCAAACTGCTCATTTTGGTCACCTGTTTTGAGGACGAGCAGGAGGGTGAAAGAATGAGAGAACCAGTGATGACTTCAAGGGTAAAAGAATGAGAGAACCAATGATGACCTAAAGGTTTTCTTTTTAATTCCTCAGAAAATAGAACAAAACACATTTTGCAGAGTAGCAGGAAGGCCGAGGCCCCCCTTTGCCAGTGAGGGTGTTTAAAGGACACCATTTTCCTTCCCTCTGGTGCTCCCTGGCAGAGATTTCTCCTTCGTGTTTCTGGTAGTTTTTGCTGGGTGACGTCCCTGTAGTTCTGATTTCCACTGGGAGTGAGTTGGAAAGCATTTTTCTTCCAAAGTTACCAGGATTTTAACGAGTTGTCCCCACAGGAAAGTTGAAGACCTTCAGTTCCGGGTGGAAGAAGAATCCATCACCAAAGGAGACCTCGAGGTAAAACATCTCCAGCTTTGTAAACAGGATATTGAGGGGGGCACAGAAATGCATTTAGTTTGGGTTAAGAGCACTTTTCTCTGGAAGAGGAAGGCAGGAATGATTAAAAAAATGCACTGCCCAGTTCTGCAGTCCTTGAGTAAACTAATTGTCCTAAAACTACAGGATTGCAGCCCAAATTCCATGCATTTCTGCAGTGGCTGTGCTGTGCAATGGCTGTCGTCGTTCAGAGTAATTAAATTAATTCCTAGAAACTTCAGCCTTTTGGTATTAAACCAAAACAAACACAGAGTCATTCTGAAGTTCTGGAATTACAAGTTAATATTTGGGCCTTTGAAAATGAATATTGAAGGCTAAGTCCTGTTTGATCAAATTTTGGAGTGATCCCTGTGCTTCCCGTAGGGAAGCTGGATTGAGGAGGAGTGTTTTATGCTGACAGGGTTGCAGATCAAATGTAAACAGCAGTGCATGTGTGCAACTTTCATCCTCCTACTGCTGGTATAATTATAATGTTGGGCCAAACACAGTGTGTTATTACACAGTCAGAAGAGAAAACATTTCATAAAGGATTGCTCTCAGATACTTGAACACTGCCAATTTTTATCCCAAAATTCAAAATAAAAAGCAGAATACTTTTTAGTTGTTCTGTTTTTGTCTAATTAGAAAAGTACAAGGATTTCTTGCACAGCATAAACTACAAATGTAATTAACTTGTGCTACTGTAAAACATTTATGATTTAAGTGAAGCCATATGAAAATTGTTCATTTCATATAACATTTCTTTTATTTTAGTCTTCCATTCATGTTAAGATACCTATCTAGACTCTTCATAGAACACTCCTTTTATTGTTTAGTCCGTGGAGATATTTGAGTTTTTTATTTTCTGGTAAACCAGTTGATAGTTGTGACAAACCGTCTTAAAGCCTCTGGTTTGTCAAGGTGCATAAGTGGGAGTTTAAACCGAATTCAGGCTGATGAAATGTGTCCTGTTGCTTGTGTTGGAATGTCAGTGCTGAGTCTGCAGGTGAAACATTTCTGTTTGTTTTCAATTTCACTGATAGCGAAAGAGGCAGATTTCGGAAGACCCTGACAATGTAAGAGGGCACTTCAATGTGCAGAGACATCCCATGTTAACAGATTGTGTGCAGAAAATGCTTCTACTGATTCACTAACTGCATAATCTGTTATTGAAACCTCGGCTCTGGTATTTGTTGTGTGCATGTTGTTGCTTCCAGAGCAATTCTGGCATTTACTGGAAGGGTTGTGTGGAGTGACTAAACCCCTGTTAACTGAGGCTGAGTGTGGCATTTGGATTCTTTAGGGTCCAACCTGTGCCACCCCCTGGAGAGTGCAGGGCCATCACTGCCCAGGAACCTGAAACAGCCTTCATCTAAAAGTAGGATTGCAGGTGTTTTCTTCACAAGCCCTGCCTGTTTTCCTCTGAGCTCCTGCTGCTGCTCAGTGGCATGAAATGCCAAAGGGGAGAGATGATAAAACCCACCTGAGCCATTAGTGTGCAAAGCTGTCTGATTTTACTGTAGCTTCTCTTGAATTCTGTAGGAAATGGCCTGGCCAGCCCTGAGCAGCCCCTTTGCTGCCACAGCCCAGGAGAGAGGAGGCTTTAAAGGAAAGTTTCTCCCAGGTGCCTCCTCTGCTGCATCCCCAGCCAAGATGGGAAGTTCTCAAGGCTGAAACTGCTTTCCTGGGCATTCTTAGTGTTTTAATCTCCACTAATGATGATGTGTCAGGATAACTCTGCTTGTGCCTTCCTCTCTCTCTGTGCACTCCTGGATTAATCCTCTCCTGATTTCACTGTCCTGATTTTTCCATCAAAAATGGACGTCTTTGCCCTCCAAAGGAGAGAAGTGGGTGATCACTTGCTTTTTTAGGCTGATCCTTCAGGATCTCAGTGGTGTTCTGTGACTGTTATCCCAGCCCAGAGGGACTGGAGGGGTCTTGCTCCATCCTGGAAGCGATCATCAGCATTTCTGGCTTCAGCACAATTTCCCACTTTGGGAAACTAACAGTGAGGTTTATTCTGAAGAGAAAGAGCAGCCATGAGTGCTGCAAAGAGCTGATGTCCAGTCTCTGAAGTTTGGGTGGAATTCTTAAAGGTTCCAGGCAGAGAAGAAAGCTCATCCCATTCCCACATCACTGATCCAGCTGCAAAGGTTGGAGAAGGGGAAGATGATTCCTTTGCTTTCGCTGTCTGAGTTTTTGTTTCCTGATTTTCTTTGCCATCAAAGTTAAGGGTTTTACAATCAAATTCTTCTCTTTCTACTCTTCTCATTCACTGTGCTCTGGGTTTCCTCAAAGAGAACCATAATCACTGGGAATTCCTCTCTACATAATGATCATTTGGAATGATTCAAAATCTTGCAGTGATTTTTACCTCAGGGAAACTGGAGCCTGTCCCTTGGGAATCAGACATGATTAAAGGATAATCCCTCATGCTCTAAATGGGGAAAAAGGTGTCCAGCAAAGATCTCCAGAGTATTATTTTTTTCAATCTTCTATTTCCATTTTGGTAGGATTTTTTAACTCGTTTTCATTTATAAGAGATGAGTCTTAAAAGAGCTTAGTAATCAGTAATGGTGTATCTGATCTTTGCAGTAATAAAACAGTCTATAAAATTACTGATCAAGGTATTTGGGTTTAATGTAGCATAGAAAAACATATTCAGGGAGAATTCTGCAACTATCAGGTTTGGGATTTCTTGGTTTTTAGTAGATCCTTTGAGTCAGAGCAAGGAAGGTACAGATTTCCAAGTTTTAAAATAGATTACTTTTCATACTTATAATTTTGGTGTAGATCAGAACTAATACTGACCTGTCTCAGAATAAAAACCTGAATGTAGCCACTTCTAAAACAATTATTTCCCTTAGAACACTTAATTCCATTTTCAGAACCTGTGGGCAGCAAAAAGTGGTTATGTTCTTGTGGAGCATTTCCCCCCATATCCACTGAAGATCTTCTGAGAGAGAAACAGAGTTTCATAAAACAGATCTAAGAAGCAACTTTCAGACTTTGTGGACTTTGGTGTCTTTAAGTAACCAGGTAACTCCATGGTAACACAGCCAGCTGCTTCCAGCTGGGAAAAAGGTTTAAAGAATTAACTCCCCAGATGTCTGCATGCTTTGGGAAGGGGATAACCTGCTGCTGTCAGAAGGAATTCTGTCTTTGGAGAACAGACCTGGAGAAAAAGAAGAGGCTCCTCCCATCCCATTCCACTTGCTCTGCAGGGCCCACAGGAGGTCCTTGGCTGCTGGGCCTGGTTTGGGGACAACACTGATGAACTTTTCCCTGCAGATCACACAGCTCTGCAGGGTTTGGTGTCACTGCAGAGGTGGGAGAAGCAGCAGGTCCTGCCACCAACACACACAGAGCTGCCCTTGGATTCCTGAATCAATCCTGTTTGGGTTCACCAATCCCACGCTCCCAGTTCAGGTTCCAGGGTTCTCCTCTGTCCATCCTGGTTCAGTTGTGAACTGTGTTACTTGTTCTGCAGTGAATTACCTGGGCAGTCCAGCTGAGTGGACAGAACCTTCATCAGCACCCATGGGTGCAACTTCTTTGGTTAATAAACTTTTCAGCTTCGCTCATTCTTCTGGAAATCCACCTTGTTCCCACCGTGGCCCAGCCTGGAAAGCTGCTCTGTTTGCAGAAGACCCTGAGAAGCATCAACAGGTTTCCCCAATCCTTTTCACTTGGGTTGTTCAGTAAATTTAAAGAAGGGACAGTACTTGAATCTCTGCACTTCAGAAATAGGAGGCTCTTTCCTCTTTATGTTCCTCTTTCTTTTTTTCCTCTTCCTGACTTCAGAGAAGAAGGTGCAGATCAGCTGAAGGTGCAGATCAGCTCTGAACTCCCTGCTGGGCTTCACCTGCACCTCCCAAACCTCGGGCTCCCTTGCAGGCCTCTGGCACTCTCTGGATATCAAACCAGAATATCCAATATTCTGTGTTCTTGCTAAAAATTCCACCTGTTGGAAGTGAAAGGCAGGAGGTACCTGCTCTCTTGGTTTCATCTGTGTCCCGCTCCTCTTTGGGAACCTCTTAGAATTCCAAAGGTCTTTCTTTTTCCTTACTTCCACATCTCGTTGGATATATTTAGACTTCCGTGACTGCAGAGCAACCAGGCTGATTCTTACCTACTTTTGGGGAAATCTTGTGGCTTAAACAAGTACTCGTTACTTGTTTCCTTCCTGGAAGAGGTGAGGGAAAAACCAGGAGGGTTTTGGAGTTCTAGACAACCCCTCTCTTTTTGTTTGAATAATTCAAACCATAGTGGCAAATGAACCTTCATGTTCCCAGGTCTTGGCTAAAAGCAGTTTTATGGCTGGGACTTGAGGGACAGCTACTATAAAAAACCCCAGGAAGTTAAAGTTTGGATTTGTCACATGAGCTTCAGTGTGGAATTTGTGTCCCCTGGTTGATAAATAAATTATTTATGAAATAAACCCAGCACGTTAAAAGGGACGACAAGGAAAGGGACTGACCATCCTGTTAGAACAGGCAGAGATAGATATGCACATATATATATTTTTATTACATAACTACTCTAATTGGTGCTGAAAACCTCCTGTACTGATAAATAACTCCTACTCAGCTGCATGAACCCTTCTCGCCCCCGCCCCTCCGTTTGCCATTGGTTTCCATTTGCCGTTTCCATTTACCGATCGATTGATTTCGCCACCGTCCATCCGTCCGTCCATCCATCCACCCATCCCTTCCGCCCACGTTCCTCATCCGTAGCATTTCCCTGTCCATTCTCTCCACTGCATCCTCTCTGCTCATCACTGGTAGAGGCCTCTGGCAGCACGGCCTGCATGTGGCTCCCTCCTGTCGTGCTGGCATGTGATGGTGGCACCGTTGTGTCTCTTCCTCTCCCTTTTCACTAACAGACGCAGACCAAACTGGAGCATGCCCGCATTAAGGAGCTTGAACAGAGCCTGCTCTTTGAAAAGACCAAAGCTGACAAACTCCAGAGGGAGTTAGAAGACACTAGGGTAATGGATTTCACTCTTTGGATACCGGCACTGCTTGGTGTGGGGGACGTTGCTGGTGGCACGTGCCGGGTGTGACACTCGGCCGGCGTTCCGTGGAGCTGGAGCGCTGCAGGAATTAGCTTTGATCTTGTGGGGGGGTGGATGTGTGTGCCTGTACACGGGGCCTCTCTCCTGGAGGAGCTCAGGTAAGATGTCTTCCCACTCCAAAATTCACACTCAGTTCCGAATGTAGCAAAATGGGACCGCGAATTGACATAAAACAGCAAAATGGGACCGTGAGCTGACAAAAAGGAACCTTCACTGGTTCATTTTAAGATGTAGCAAAGTTTGTGAAACCCCACCCCCCAAAAAAAAGAAGATTAAATGTGCCAATCCTTTTAACACAAACTCAGTATTTGGGGCTTGGTTTCTGAGGTCTTGAGGAGTTGCTGTGCTTCTTGCTTGGCTAAATCGAGGTTTGCAGGGCCTTTTTAACTCTTTTTTTTTCCCCACCAGTGACATAATCCCTTAATGGATATCCTAGTAGCATTAATAATACTGCTGCCTGCTAAAATACTACTGGATATTCTTTATCCCAAGGCAGAAGTTCAGCAGGTGTCAATTCTAAAGGACATATATATATATATTTACACACACATATTTGTGCTCACACATGGGGATTTTCTTGAAGTTGAGGTAGGATGAATAAAACCCCTCAGGATGAATATAAACCCCAAAACATACTCTGAAATAAGTACTTTTAAAGAGCAACTGCAGGTAAGTAATATTTTTTTTCAGGATGATGAAAAAATTATTCTAATTATATTATAATTATTATTATAATGAGGAGGTTGAAACAGTAACTTTCTAATTAGAGTTAATTGTGGGAGCTTTGCTGTGGCACAAAGTGCTTCGACAGCCAGTGGAAAGCTCAGATAGTGAGGACGCTTTTTCCAGGACAATTAAGTGGATGTGGAAGGAATTTCAGAGGATTTATAGGCTGAAGATGTGGTTGTAATTTTCCCTGACAGAGCTGGGATGAGATTAATTTGGAGGCCTTATTTCAACAACTGAAGACCTCAGGGTTCTGTGTTCTTTCCCTGTCTGCTTAAAATGGTTCTGAGAGACACTTTGCTAACCATTGCTAATACACAGCAGTGCAGTTTGTAAGTTGTTCAGCAAGTTGTCATCTCTGAGTGACTTCAGAAAAACGGATGTAACTAAATTGCACCCTTGGAGAGAACATAATCTGTATTTAATACAAACTTGTGGCCGTTTTTCCTTTCTCGAGGCAATTTGCGACACTCGGTGGATTCTTTGCAGCGAGGCCTGGGTGTCTTTGTGTTCAATGTATTTTTGATAATTCTTTCTTCTTTTTTTAAAACACTGTTGATCACAGGTGGCCACGGTGTCCGAGAAGTCCCGTATCATGGAGCTGGAGAGGGATCTGGCCCTGAGGGTGAAGGAGGTGGCCGAGCTCCGGGGCAGGTTGGATTCCAGTAAACCCGTGGATGATGTGGACACTTCTCTGTCCTTGTTACAAGAGATCAGTTCTCTGCAAGAGAAAATGGCAGCAGCTGGCAAAGAACACCAGAACGAGGTGAATTCCCTGAGGGAAAAGTTTGGGGTGAGTGAGGAAGCCCTGCAGAAAGAGATTAAATCCCTGTCGGCCTCAAACGAGAGAATGGCCAAAGAAAACGAGTCCTTGAAATCCAAGCTGGATCACGCCAACAAAGAGAACTCCGAGGTGATCGAGCTGTGGAAATCCAAGCTGGAATCTGCAATTGCCTCCCATCAGCAAGCCATGGAAGAACTTAAAGTGTCCTTCAGCAAAGGGGTGGGGGCTCAGACGGCAGAGTTTGCCGAGCTGAAGACTCAGATCGAGAAGATGAAGTTGGACCATGAGAGCGAAATGTCCACGTTCAAAGCGAAGCAGGAGAGTGAAAGGTCCCACCACCTGAAAGAGGTGGAGGCCCTGAAAGCCAAACTCTTGGCAGTCACCGAGGAGAAAGAGCAAAGCCTGGAAAGCCTGAAGAGCAAACTGGAAAGTGTGGAAGATCAGCACCTTGTAGAAATGGAAGACACTTTATACAAATTGCAGGAAGCTGAGATAAAGGTAAAGGAGCTAGAGGTACTGCAAGCCAAGTGCAGTGAACAAACCAAAGTTATTGATAGTCTTACACCACAGATCAAAGCTGCTGAAGAAAAGCTTTTGGACCTTGCTGCACTTCAGAAAGCCAATTCTGAAGGTAAATTGGAAATCGAGAAACTTAGCAAGCAGCTTGAGGCAGCTGAGAAACAAATTCAGACTTTAGAGACTGAAAAGGTTGATGGAATTAGCCAGGTTTGTATCAACATCCATCCTTTTCTTTTGCTTTTCCTTTTGTTTGACATCTGCACCGTTTTAATCTGCAAACACATCACAGGAAAAAGGAGCTTTACTGTTTGTGTTTCTTGGTACCATCTGAGGAGGTTTAGGAGGGAGTGTTCACTGGGTCGGGTCTCAACAGGTTTTTTGTGCTCAGCAATGAGCAACAGGAAAAATTCCTTCTGCTCCTTCTTGCTGCAGGCTGGAAAACTGAAAGCTTCCTGTTGTGGGAAAGTCACTTTGTTGGCTTATCTGGGAGGAGATCCCACACATCCTGAGGCTCCAGCTTCGATGACAGGGACACTCAGACAAAATGGGGAATGTTCCCTCTGGGGCCTCGCCCCTCATCTGAGCAGGTGGTGGAAGAGGTTGGTAAAAACCAAAGGAAGCAAAAAAGGTCCTGGTGGAGCTTTTCCTCCAGCCCAGGGTGTGCAGGGATGTTGTTGGCCCTGGTTCACAGCAGTTTGAATCTGCAGTAAGATACATCTGACCACTGACCATCTGATACACTGGGATGGGTGAAATCTCTCCTGGAAGCTGAGTGCCAGTGCCTGCATGTTGTCCCACCACTGGAGCCAGGGACAAAAGTGCTGAGATACCATTTAATTTTTGGGGTTCTCCCTCAATCTGTGCATGACCTGACTCTTGTTGTCAGAGTAGTGGCAAAGTGACTGGGAAAAGCTTTCCTAAACCTTCAGAGATGGTTCCAAGATCCCAAATTTCTACCTTTGACTCTCCTTTTTTGAGGTCACGCTGGGTTTCTGCATCACCCCTGGTGGTCAGAAGCCTTTGGAAAAATCCCATCCTGCTGTGTGGATTGATCTGAACAACCAATTGAAGCCCAAGTTAATCAGTTTAAAAGAAAAATCAAAACAGTAAAGAACCCAAACTACTGATTGAACTGATGCTGTGACTTTGGTTTGAAATTTTGAATATACTTAAAAGCATCTGACATTAAGTGTCTTTACCATTGATTCCAAAAAGCCGCATTCTAATAATTTGAAATCTCTTCCAAGATGCAATCAGTGCTGTGATGTTTGTGTCATCAGTGGAAATCAGCTCCACTCAGTTATCATTTTGTTTTCTTTTTTTTTTTTTTTTTTTTTTTTTTTTTTTTTTTTTTTTTTTTTTTTTTTTTTTTAATTTTTCATCTTAAAGTGATTTTAATGTTACAGTTTCTTTCTTTCAGATTCACCTTTTAATTTTCCTGAGTTTTCACTCATGTTTGTCATTTTATTTTGCTCCATTTCATCCCCTTTGTTAGGCCAGTAATCTGGCCACAGAACTGCAGGGCAAAGAGCAAAAGCTTCTTGACCTTGAGACAAACTTGAGTGCAGTAAATCAAGTTAAAGATTCTTTGGAAAAGGAACTTCAAGTTTTGGTGAGTAAAAACCCCCCAAATTTTGACTTTACTCTTTGAATTTTGGGTTTTCCTGGTGAGAGTGTTGTTGAAATCTGTGGGTCAGCTGTGAGCAAAGCCTTTCCAAAGCTGTTTTCCTCAGGGAAAGAAGGCAAGGAAAGGGTTCATGGATAATGGGATCTGAAAAGAGCAGTTCCCCTGAGCCAGGTGTTTTGAGTAAATAAAACTCACCTGTTTATGGATTGCAGAATTGAACTAAAACTAAATCAAAAGCAGCCTGGAGTTCTGGACTGCTTATTAAGGAACACATGGCCCTTAATTATAAGTGTTTTAATGATTGTTACACACTTCTTACGAGTGGTTTTTTAAGACATTTTTGTTCTGATTTCTTGTTTTGTGAATTTAACTAAATTTCCAAATATTCTTTCCCTGGGTGGGATTTTCCTGAGGAACTGCATTGGAGTAGTAACAAAAAAAATGGGCTTTTTGTTTTTACTTTCCATGGCCAATGGTAAAATAATTCACACTTGTCTTCCTCAGTATCCCCCTTTTTCTTCCCTGTCTGGCATCAATTCTTGCTGGAAAACACTGGTGGGAGGTGGATCACAGATGTCTCTGTGCAGCCTGTGAGCAGCAAGGGTAGAGACCCCAAAATCAGGTTTCTACCCCAGAGAAGTTGTTGGAATGTCGAGGGACTCCCTTGCAACCAAGGCCAGGGAAGATCCTGCTTTGTGTTGCTGAACAATCAACTTCAGATCTCTTTGTGCTGGGAGCAAACGCTGTTCCATTTTGGGCCTGACAAACACCTAAAATGAATTCAGTGGTGGAGCTGTGCTGTCCCCACCAACCTCACCCTGGGTTTTTATCCCTTTTGCAGAGAGAAAAGTTCACCAGTGCAGCCGATGAAGCGAAAAATGTCCAGCAAGCTATGCAAGGTACGTGCTGTTTAAATGACCAGAGCCACAAACCTGCAGGGATTTCGTGCCAAATAAAGAGGATTTAAAATGCTCTCAGATTTACACCTGCTGGCACAGCACTGGCAGGGGCTGTGGAAAGGCCAGGGTTACTTGCAAGCCTCTAAAGAGCAGCAATCCTGGCAAGCAGGTGGAATCCTCTGCGTCTAAGCAGTTATTTACTAACTTTTACTCTCAAAATTTGCCTTGCCTTTAGAAACAGTGACAAAACTGACCCAAAAAGAAGAGCAGTTTGCACTCATGTCTTCAGAACTGGACCAGCTCAAGTCCAGTCTGACAGGTAAGGAGGGCTACAATGGGATTTTTGGAAAACTGCAGCAGCTTTGTTGTTTGTGCTGTGCCTCCTGGAGTCAGTAAAATGCTTTCTCAGTGCCTGTGCCTTCAAAGGAAGGGCTTTTGTGTGGGCTGTGAGGAGTGACCCAGCATTGATGATGCCAGTGCTCAGGAGATGGTGCAGTGAGGCCCAGGATTTGCTGCCTGAGTGTGTTTAACTCAATCCTTCAATTCTTGTTTGACATCATTGCAACAAACCCACCCTGTGGGGATGGTCAGACACCAGGCAGAGGCTCAGGGACCACCCTGGGGGGTTCCAAACACGAACAGTTCCCTCTCAGCCTCTCTGGCACAGCACAGCCTGTCCCCACCTCTCCTGGCCTGATGTGACTCACTTCTGAAGCAAAGAGTTCATGACCAGTTGCTCTTTACTGTTCCTGAAGGGTTCTTAACCTTTTGCTTCAGTTCCAACAATCGCAATTTTTAATTGTAAGGGGCGATTTGCGAGGTCTGGACATCAAAATTGCAGTTTGGGGCTCTTCACCATAACCACCCTTCCTCTTACATTTCCCAGCCTAACGAGCTTTGTTTTGCCCAGAGATGGAGAGGAAGCTGAAGGAGCGAGAAGAGAGAGAGCAGCAGCTGGTGGAAGCTAAAGCCAAACTGGAAAATGATATTGCAGAGATCATGAAGTCCTCAGGGGACAGCTCTGCCCAACTCACCAAGATGAACGATGAGCTGCGCTCCAAAGAAAGGTATTCCCTGCTATTTCCTCACTGCCAGGGCTTTGGGACATTAATTCCTCACTCCTACACTCCCAGCTCCTCATCTGATTTTCCTGTAAATATCTGAACAAGCTGCTCCCCAGTGTCACATTGATATGACAAGTGAACTTAGTCCAGCAAGCTAAATTAATCAAAGCAGGCTCCTGGGAGTGCTTTGAAGAGCAACAAACATTTATAATTCCAAAATTCTTATGGAATGTCTTCTCATTGCCCAGAGTAAATGACCTTTTTAGTAACCTAGACTGTTTTGTCACCGTGCTTCAGGATTACTTGATTACCTGATAAGCTTCATTTATTTGGATATATAAAAGACCTGGGTCACATTTTTTCTAGCAGGACAAAACTGTTTTTTTTTCCAAATAGAAATTGTTGTTCTTTACCTTTTCTCACCCCCAGACTGGGGGTTGCTTTGGCAGCTGCTCTGCACGTGAGTGAAGAGCAAGTGCTTGGTCTCCCCTGTGTATATTGAATTTAGCAAAACATTTTCTTTATGTTAAGTAATTAAATCTCTTTCCCAAGTGCTTGGACAGGATATAGAACTTCAGCATAACTCTGACTCTTTCATCTCTGTGCTTGTGGTGCTGTCAGCAGCAAGTGATGTCCTTTCATTTGGCCTTTCCAGGCAGTTGGAGCAAACACAACTTGAGCTCACAAAAGCGAATGAAAAGGCTGCTCAGCTTGAGAGAAACGTGGAACAAACAGCCCAGAAAGCTGAGCAGAGTCAGCAGGAAACTCTCCAGATTCATCAGGCAGAACTGAAGAATCTGCAGGATCAATTAACAGACATGGTAAGGACTCTGAGAGCACCAAAGAGGCGGGGGGGAGGGGGGCATCATCCCACTGCTGCCTGACCTGTGCCTGCTTTGTCTGCCACCAGCAAAAGCAAATCCAGAGCAGCCAAACCGAGTACAGAGATCTCCAGGCCAAGTATGAGAAGGAAAATTCTGAGCTGGTGGCCAAACACGATGCAGAAATCCAGGGGTTCAGGCAGAACCTGCTGAGTGCAGAGGAGGCTCTGAAAACTGCCCAGAGGAAAAACAGCGAGCTGGAAACACGGACTGAGGAGCTGAGGAAGGAAGTGGAACAGGCCAAAGTAGGTGGATTTTGTTACTCTGGGAGTAATTTAGGGTTGAAATCTTCCTGTCTCAGTGAATCCCTGGGGGTTTTTTCCTGCTTCAGCTTTTCCTAGCAAGAGTTTTGCAGTGTTTTCCTCTTTGAACTCTTCCAGGGTAGGTGGATGTGGGCTGGGGAGGAGAAGCACACAGGACTAACTGGTTGTTAATTCTTCTCTAAATTACACAAGAATTGACAAAATTCAGTTGTTTGATGTTAACAATTTATGCTCAGAGATATGTGGCTCAGCACAGTCACTTGGAGCCAAATGTAATTCCCTCTTTTTTTAAATGTTGAATTTGAAGATAAATCATGAGCTGTTTCATTCAGAAGTGCTGCACCCCTGGACTTTCATTCCGTAGTCCCATAAGATCTGCATCTGTTGATTATGTAGATTGACTTCAGTAATTTTAATTTTTCCTCCTGTTCCTTTGACATTTACTGCTTGCTTTCATCCCTCATCAGTTATTTGCTATAATCTTTGGTTTATGCTTTAGCAAAGTATTTAGTGTATACATTGACACACAGTGTTGCCACCACTTCTGTGGGGGTTCAATTTAAGGGGGTTTTAACAATATATTTTTGAGAGAATCATGAGAATTACCTACAGAAATTGAGAATTGGAATATCCAATATCGACACTGAGATCTAATACAACTCCCTGCATTTAAATTTACTTAAGAGTCTCATTAAATAATTCTGTGGCCCTTCTTTCGGAGTAATTTACATTCAGATAATTTGTTGAGAGTAGTTTTAAAAACAAGATGAAATCTTGCACGGAGGAACTTTTAAACCATGATATTTTTATTATTGTTATTATTATTCCACTGAAAGCTTCTCTTGTGGATGGGAGGTGTTCTGTGAAGTACCAGGGGGCTCTGTCAGCAGCTGAGTTCACACAGGGACTGTGTGTCAGCATATACACTTTTCAAACTTGGATTAAAATTGCTCTATTTGCCCTTAAAGCACATTTCTCATTTGTCTGCTTGACTTGATTTTTGTTTTCCCTTCTCCCTGACTTTATTTCTTTAGTCCCTGAGCTCTGTGTTAGCATCAGCCAGAAAAGAACTTGAACTAATGTCAGACCAGATGAGGGGTTTGATGGCAGAAAAAGAGACCTTGGCACAGGAGGGCAATGCTTTAAAATTAGAGAGAGGTTCCTTGTTATCAGAACTTAAAGAA
Source organism: Empidonax traillii (assembly GCF_003031625.1). Classification (NCBI taxonomy): domain Eukaryota; kingdom Metazoa; phylum Chordata; class Aves; order Passeriformes; family Tyrannidae; genus Empidonax; species Empidonax traillii. The sequence continues at coordinate 1,654,241 of NW_020955236.1, read as the reverse complement.
CTGGAATCAAAGATCTCATTAATGCAACGAGACCAAGAAGAGCTGAGGTCAGAAAATCAAAGAATCCTGGAGCAGAAGGAAGAGGCTGAGGCCAGAAGGCAGCAGGAGAGCACAGAGAAGGGAGCGCTGGTGTGTGAGAAAAGCAAATTATTGTGTGAACTGGAGGCGGCCCAGGGAGAGCTCCTGAAGGCGGCTGAGGAGAACGACGCTCTGCGCTCCTCACAGTCAGCTTTGTTCCTCCAGCTGAGAGAACTCGAGGCCAGCAGAGATGCCCTGGGTGTGGAATGTCAGAAACGCACCCAGGAATGGGAAGAACTGGGGAATCACCAGAGGAAACTTCTGGAAGAGAAAGACGCGGTTATAAAGGACAAAGACGATGTCATTCAGAAGCTGGGAAGCTCCTGTGAGGCCTTGGCCCGAGATCAAAGGGAGCTCCAGCAACAACTATCAGCAGTGACTGCAGAGAGAGATTCAGCCCTGGGGGAACACTCAGCCCTTCAAAATACCCTTGGAGCCCTGAGAGAGGAGCTGAGCAGTGTCCTGCAGGCCACTCAGAGTCTGCAGGCGGAGAAGGAGACGCTCCTGGAAAACCTGGAGGAGCTGAGGGTGAGTTTGGACAAGGCGGTCGGTGAAAACCAGGTGTTAAAAGTGAAAGAGAAGGAGATGCAAACACAGCTGGAGACGGAGCACGGGGAGCTCACAACCGTGAGGAAAGACAATGTGGAGCTGGAGAATTCCCTTGGGAATCTCACTCGCCTCCTTGAGGAAACGGAGGCCTCGAGAGAGACGCTCCGTTCGGAATGTTCTCGGTTACTTCAAGAGAAAGAGGCTCTTTCTTCATCGGAACGAGGGCTTTTGGCTGAGAGGGAGGAGCTTCGAAATGAAAACAAGGCAATTGCTGAGGAGCTTGTGAAGGCCTCAGCAGAGGCTGAGCTGGCTCAGAGAGTCTGCACTGAGAAAATAGAGGAACTGGCCTCAGAAAAGGAATCTGTCCTTCAGAAGTCGCTGCAGTTGGAAAAGCACAATGAAATTCTTCTCCAAGAGAAGGAGGAATTGGAGAAAAAATACTCAGAACTTCTTGAGGAGAACAAATCTTGTGCAAAGGCAGTTGGTGATCTGAGGAGAGAACATGAACTGGGCATCTCGTCCAGGAACGCTCTGGCCCAGGAGAACGTTGTGCTCCGAGATTCCATTGAAGCCCTCAAGGCAGAGCTCAGTGAGAAGGTTGTGGAAAATGAAGAGCTAAAGGCCTGTAAATGTGACCTTTCCAACCTGCTGAAGGAGGCCCAGGGTGCCAGAGGTGTGTTAGAAGGTGAGCTGGCGGCTGCATCCCGGGCCGAGCAGGTCCTGTCGGCCTCCTTGAAGAGCTGCTCCTCTGACAGGGAAAAGCTGAGCAGGGAGAGGGATGAACTGCAGGAGAAGTGTCAGGAATTACATGCAGAGGTGGCTGCTGTGAAAGAAAACTTGACCATGGAAAAGGAAGCTCGAAAACTGGAGAAGGAATCGTTCCTGTTGGAACACGTGGAACTTCAAAGCACCATCAGCTGCTTAGAGAAGGAGCTGGAATTGCTGAGAGAGAAAAACCAGGGATTTCTGGCTGAGAAAGAACTTCTAGTTCAGGAGAAAGAAAAATCTGATATTAAACTGGTGGAAATAATGAAAGAGAAAGAAGCCCTGTGTGCAGAGAAGGAGCAGCTTGTTTCCAGCGTGGAGCAGCTGAGGGGGGACTTTGATTCCATGTCCAAATCAGCGATGGAATTCCAGGACCTGCACGGCCGTGTCTGCCAGAGGCTGGATGAGCTCCAACCCAGGCTGGAGCTGCTGGAGGAGGAGAGAACAAAGTTACTTGAGGAACTGGACAGTCTGAGGGCTGAGCAGAAGAGTCTGGTCCTGAGTAAGGAAGAAATAGGAAATGAGAAGGAGAAATTCTCCCAGGATTATTTTAAGCTGTGTGAGGAGGTTATGCTTTTAGAGCAAACTAACAGTGACCTCTCAGGCAAATTGTTGGAGTCTCAGGGCAAAAATGAGATGCTGCAGGAGGAGATGAACAATCTGGCTTTGAGGCTAAAAGAAATTGAGACTCTCCAGGCCCAAACAGTAGCACAGAAACTGGAGGTATTGCAATGTAGTTAAACAGTCAAGTTCTACTAATCCTGAGCACTAACCTGTGGTTTCCTCTGCACCTCATTGCACACTCAGCACTTCACTGCAATCCTGGGCTCTCTCTCAGTACGTTACTTTGGGCTTGTCACAAGTTGTAACTGTGAGCCTGAAAGACACTTTATTATTATTATTATTATTATTATTATTATTATTATTATTATTATTATTATTATTATTATAAATATTTTAACTTCAAAAGCCTCTTTTGGTGCTGAACGGTGCAAGAAACAACATAAGCTGTGAATAAAAGGAAGGTCTGTTCCCTGAATCTGGGAGGGGACACTGAGCAGCTCCTTCTGCTGGAGGACTCTGCTGCTTTAAGTCCAGAGTAGCAACAGATAAGGTTTAGATTAGATCTTTATGTTAAATTCCAACAAACCCCAAATTTGAGTCACTCCAAAAAATATAAACCAGTGTGCTGCTCCTGGAAATGTAATTGGATAAAAGTAGTGGAAGGGACTGGGAAAGACAATTGACAACTCTGATGTTCTTTTATTCACAGAAGTGTTTTGTATTCACCACCAACAAATCGTGCAAAGGATTTTGAGTGGCAGTTTGTGTGGCTTGAAGCCCAGAAAATCACTTTAAATACAAATTGGAATCAGGATGTCCTATAGATGACACCTACCCGAGTATTTTAACACCCTTGGGAAGTGTTTCCTTTCACGAGGCCATAATGAACAACAAAATAAGTCCCTGATTGGCTTTATCTCCTGGTCCATCATTGTCCAAATTGTTGAGGTTTTATAATTCCATATTTTCTGAAAACACACCAGACTGTTGGGAGTGAATATCTATTGAACTACCACTGTCTAAAGAGGTCAGAGGGCTAAGAGCAGCCACAGTGGTGGGAATGAGAAATCCAGGAATGAAAACAGGGAACGGATTTCCTCAGTGCTGACACAAGCATGGGGTTATGATCTGTCTCTGCATGGAATTGAACCTTCTCCACTGAAATTTATACTTTATGCAGCTTCAAAATGCAAATAAATTCCCAGTTGAAGTCCTTATTTAACTGGGAAGCAGCTGGCAAACCGTGGAGCTGTGCATGAAGTACTGGGGTTCATCTTCTGCTGTCAAAGGTGCATTTGGTAATAAATGCTTTTTTTCCCCACTGCCCTTTATTTTTAGGCTGCCAAAATGGCAGAAGATGTTTTCCAGGCTGTGGAGCAGGTGACCAAGGAGAAGGATGCCATTCACAAAGAGAAGATCGAAACCTTGGCCTCTTTGGAGAACTCGAGACAGACGAACGAGAAGCTCCAGAATGAAGTAAATCACATTTTAATGCTTTTCTATGAAAAGTTTGGCCTGGTTTGTAAGAACAACTGCTGAATTGTGGAGAATTAGATGGGGCAGGAGAGGATTCTGTCATCTGCAGCTCCATAATTGTGGTAGGGAACAGCTGGGCTGCCCTAAGTGTGCTGAAACAGGAACGGTTTCCAGCGAGATCTGAGGGCTCGAGAATTAGAAATGGTGACGTTGATATGGGAGGGGTTCACTTTCTGGATTAAAAAACAATCCCCAGGGCCCTGTAATGCCATGAGAATGGCTGGAGATTATCTGTTATATAATATCATGTGTGGCTGGATGGGAACAAATCAGGTTCACAAGCTTGGGGTGTTTCCCTGGTGGACACCAGCCCAGGGAATAGATGGACCACGGTTTGTCCTGTTCTGCGAGGAATTCATTTCCTGGGCTTGCAGGCACAACACCCACCCTACTGAATCTCAGAAATTAAGGTATGGAAAAGCAGAATTTAGTGGTTATCTTAGAGGAATAAAGATCAGGGAACGGGTAGTTTTAGCAACAAGCTTTACATTTCAAAACCACCGATGCTTTGAGCGGTGCAGCAGCTGGTGGAGCTGAGGGGCTTTGGGCTTTACCTCTTTACACCAGATTCCTGTAAATTGCTCCCCAGTGGACTTGGAATTCTCTGTGCTGCTCAATTTGGATGCAGAAAGTCTCCTAACATCCAGGCTGGCTGAATTTAAGGGCTCAAGATGGAACATGGAGCAGCTCAGGCCCCATTTTGCTGGACATCCCGTCCTGAGAACTGTGGGGTTTCCTTGGTGTAATGAGGGTTTTTTTCCCCCTGAAGTTGGACATGCTGAAACAAAACAACCTGAGAAACGAAGAGGAACTTCATAAATCCAAAGAGCTGCTGAATCTGGAGAACAAGAAAGTGGAAGAACTTAAAAAAGAATTGTAAGTATTTCCGTGTCGGATCCGTTAATTTTGGGGGTTACATTTACCTTCGGTTGCTTTAAGAGTTGCCTCTCTGGGATCCTCACTACAAAGCAGATATTGGGTCAGAATTAAACAGCAGTTTGGAGAGTGTAAAACTTGACATCAGAACGTGGCTCCTGAATTGCTGAAGGGAATCGAAGCAAATCCTTGGAGCTCTGTTTGAAAGAATTGGTTTGTTGGAGGGTTCTGCCACCTGAGGGCACGAGATGATAAAATCTTTATTTACAGGAGAATTGTTTGATTTCATCACAAGTGCGCTCAGAGTGTTGTTTTAAGTGGGTTTGTTTATAGAATATTTGGGTCTACTTTTATTTTTCATTGGTGGCTTCATGCAGTTTATTCCTGTGCATTTGTTTCCTGACTGGTACAAAACAAATGCTATAGATAAAAATACATGTTATGTATTTTACATATATATATATATGTATATATACACATCTTATGTATTTTTACTAAATATATATAAATGCACACAATATATATAATAGATATTAATATAAAATGTATGTAAATACAGGTAAAACAGGAGCATTTCACAGCATTTCCACCTGGTGAGACCAGGTACAAGAAATGGCTGAAAAATCTGAGTCACAGGAGATGCTGAACTCAAAGTTCATCAGAATTGTGTCTAAATGTGCCCAATAACAGACCACAGATCCTTGTGTTTTGAAGTGCTTGATTAAGTTAATGACTTAAGGGCTCTTCTACCTCCCACTGTTATTAAAGCATTTTTACTATTCCAGTCAGGATTTAGCTCTGCAATAGTGGCACACAGGAGTATTAGAAAAACAAAACAGTCACAAAAATTACTGTTCAGTGAAATGAAGGGGATCTCTTGTGTTTTTTGAAAGATGTCAAATCTAAAAACTCATTTTAGTCACTTGTGTCAGAGGCAGCTTGCAAGATATTTCCAAAAATTTGTTGAAAAATGAACTTCTTTTAAGGGAAGCACATTTAGTAGCAGCACAGGCTGATGGAAGCTGCAAAACCTTTTTTTTCCTTCAGCTTATGTCTCATTTTCGGGCTTGTATCTGTTAAAATAATGGAATAGATGAGAACCTTTTCCTGATTTGCTTCCTGTTGTCCTGAGTTCCAACATTCTTGAACGTTTGGATATCAGGGAGCAGTTAAATCGGTGGAACTGGAAGGGTTTTTCCTGTTCCCTTTTTTTCTAGCTTTGTTTTTCCTCTTTTTTCTGCTTTTTAAGCAATTCTGCTGTTTTACCTCTGGCTGCAAAATTCCCTTCTGTGAAAGCCCAGGCTGCAAACCTTGCCAAGACTCTCAGTCCCTCCCCTGTGCTCCCAAATCCGAGCCTTGCTGGCCATGGGAACGCGCAGGACTTGCAGTCTGAGCTTCCCTCGCGTTTCCGAGAGCCCGACACAGAGAGGAAAAGGTGTTCTGTGCCGGGGTTAACCCGAGCCCTGGGTTATCCCGCTATCCCAGCTCCCTTCCACACGTGACCTGGACGTGTTTTTCCAAGCTGTGGAGCTGCCTCTCTCCCCCAGTTTTCCCTGCCTGGCCCGTTCCTATGGTAACGATGCTCTCTGTGTCCTCACAGCGAGGAGCTCAAACTGGCAGCAGCTCACAAGTCCCAGCAGCTCGAGGCTCTGCAGGAGGAGAACGTGAGGCTGGCCCAGGAGCTGGGCCGGAGCAGGGAGCAGGTCACGAGCCACCAGAAGGTGAGAGGGGCCGGAGCCTCCCCGGATCCGGGCGGGAAGAGCCGCGCGAGCTGTCGGTGCCGGCGGGATGAGCCGTGCTGGGAAGGGTTGGGATAAATGTGGAAGCCACCTGCACGGGGAGGTTGGAAGTGCAGCTGACAGAAGGTTATGTAACCCCGGAGGGATCCTTGGGAGGCTTGGGAATGAGCATAAATTAAACGTGCTTTAGCCGAGGGAATTAACAGGCACTCGCTGTTTCTGTCTGGAGGGGGAATGGCCATCGAGCAGCTCTAAGGAAATGGGGCTGTTTAATTCTCTTATTCCTGCTCTCCCCACTAAAACGAGGAGTATTTAGGATGTGCTTCAGGATACTGTTTAAAGCTGCTGGGTTGGGCTCTGTCTCTAAGAAGTGCTGTGCCTGTGTCTGCTCAAACTTCACACCGTGCCTGGCCTGTGCTGCAACCAGGCAGGGGGTGCTGGGGCACTGCAATCCATGGAAATCCTTTCCTGCTGGCAGTTTATGGGGAGAAAAAGACTCTCTTAAGTTTATATTTTTATTTTTTGCTCTTATATATTGAACGTGTTGTTGGAATTCTTAAGTATGGGCTTAGTTACCCAGCTTGGATCACTGGTATTTGCCAAAAAAAAAAAACCACCAGATTTACAGCCCCCAATGTGGTGGGTTTAATCCTTGTGCAGCAGTTCCAGTGACAGGCACACCTTGAAGGAATCTTTGGAAGATCTTGCCCAGAAGGAAGAACATGGAAGACAGGGCTTTGTGAACTGCCTTTCTGAGGTAGCAAAGAAAAGCCAAGAGGCTGATTTTTTTTCCCCAAGAGTCCTGATTGGAAGTACTGAGGATCAGTGACTCCAGATCTGGCTGGTTCCTACATCCTTTGAGCTGCTGACAGGAGTAAAGCTCAGGCTCCTTCATCCTCAGGAGCTGTGCAGATGATGAGCAGAGTCCCAGACGTGTGGGCTCAGCACTGACTCATTCTGCATCTGAGCAGTGGGGTGCTGAGAGAACGTCCTAAACAGCAAGTGGGAGCTGCTCCCCACTCCCACAGGCTTTCCTAAATTATTTCAGGATCTTTGAGGCAACCTGGTATTTTCAGGGAGAGTTGTAACTCGGCAGCACCGGTCACATCTTCGAGCATTTGGAACACAGAAAGCCCTGAGGGAAGGGACACCCCCCCCACACACACAAAGCCCTGGGCTGGCAGCTCAGTCCGGGGCCTCCTGGCTTTCCTGAGCTCCAGCATCCTGTGACTGCATCCTGTGTGTGTGCACCCTGTGTGTGTGCACCCTGCTGCCTGGGGATCTGTCAGCAGGGCCCTGCTCTCTCTGCCAGGACAGACAGCTGGAATCTGGGAAGCACAGGGATGAATCCATTGCCTTGCAAACCGGGATAGTGCCAGTCCAGTTGCCCCACAGCCTGCTGTGCCTGGGAGGAGATGGCTCCAAGATCTGCTGGAGCTTGGAGACACAGATTCTTTGCCTTCACCCGTGAGGAAGCTGTAATCTGAATCTTGGGATCATGGGAATGCTGCCTGTTGCATTTCCTAGATGTGCCATTTGGGCTGTGGTGCCTTCAGGTCTGGTGAACAGCAGGGCCCCCCAAAAGCCTGGGAGAGTCCTTTGGTGTCCCAGGTATCCCGACCCCTCCTGTCACACCGTGCTCAGGCACAGGCTCTGGGCTCCCTGGGTTCAGGCTGGCTGTGGGGAGCAGGAAAAGTGTTCCCATGAAAAATGGGATTTGGAGGAGGAGTGGCCGTGTGCCGGGGAAGGGTTTGACACAGCAGGGTGGCCCAAAGTGAGGGCAGTGAGGAGGAAGCAGAACCCAGCAGAGCTCAGGTTGTGCAGGGGCTGTGCAGGTGCCTGTAAAATTCATCAGGAAGGGCCAGCCGTGGGTTTGGGAATTTTGAGCCGTCGCTATGGAAACCACATAAATTCTGGCAAGTGCATTGTCGGCTGGGTTAGGGAATGTGTGGCTGCATGTGACACACTGTGCAAAATTAATGAGTCCTGTGGCATGAATGATTTATCTGCACATCGAAAGGTTAAAGTGGCTCCCTCCAAAGAAGCTTTTCTGTATTGATCCATAAATAATTAGCTGATTGTAATTAGTCAAAGATTCGCATTCAGGCAGATACCGAGCTCAGGGAACTTTGCTGGCTTCAGATTGTTTGTTGTGGCATTTTGGGAGCCTCAGACCTGCCCAGGCATTTGAAGTTCAAGGGAGGAAGTGTAGAAATATCCATGTTTTATGACCGGTGTGCGGGGTCTGCTCTGAGGGGACGAGCGAGGGAGCAGATCCTGGGAAAGGCTGGAGACAGAAAGGGGGTCCCTTCTCCCACAAAGCTGCTCAAGACTTGTGCCTCCACTCAACCAGGGGCTGTGAAACTGCACAACTGCCCAAATTAACTGCTCTAAGAATTTTTTCTATTGAGTCTCTCGACACCCTTCTGGTAGTCCTGTCTCACATCACTGAAGTCGGGTGATTACACCCAACAAAACACTCCCGGTTCATCTCAAAGCTGAAGGTTTAAGAGCTCTGCAGCGCAGGAGGGGAGAAGGTAAATTGTCAGAAAATGTGGAGGAGAGGCTTTCTCTCTGAGAGCTGCATTTAGCTGAGAGCTGGAGGCTGGAGACAAACCCGCCTGCTCGTGGGAACTTGTTTAACGCCTTCTGTGCCTGCGATCTGAGTATCTGCAAAGAACTCGCTCAGGAAGGGACCAGGAGCTGTTGGCAGGGCTCTGAGGTTTCCATTGTAAATGGATGTCCTGCTGACCTCGTGGATGAACCCTGCAAGCTTGTGAAATCCCACCAGAGCCTGTTCTCAAGCCAAGGCTCAGGGACATCTGCTGCAGACAGTGCTCAGGGCTGACTTTGGCCACTGAGTGAGAAGAAAGGAGGAGATGGTGAAAAATAATTATTTGGCTTGGAAAGCACTTCATTTTTTCAGTTGTCTCAGTGTTTCTGGGCAGTTTGGACCCCAGGAACCTCTGCAGCAAGAGTATTTTCAGCTGAAGGCCTTGCTGGTTGTGAGGGCTGAAGGGTGGCCTTGCCGAGTTACAGGGCCAGGGTATGGTAACAAACACCCACAGCTCTGAGATCAATAATTTAACTGTAAATAAAATAAGGGGGCAGTAACAAATACAGGTCAGGGGTACAATTATCCAGGTCAGGACAACAGCAAATCCAGGAATTCCCCAATACTGGCCAGGCACACAGAAGGTTCTCCTTGGTGTGTGGGGGGGCCTGGAAATATCCTGTACCACTGATCTCACACATTGCTCTGTGCACAGGGCGTGGAAATACTTTATTTAATTATTTTTATTTAACAGTATTAGCCCCTCACTACCTGATACTCTTGGTCTCTGAACAATTCCTGTTTAAGTGCATGTCTGTGCCTGTGGAAAATCTGTTATTCTGAGGATTTTTGGGCTCTGTAGCCTCTCCCATGTTTGTTTTATGATGATAATGGTGCTCTGATTTATTGTACTAAGGAAACCATCCTTGGTGTATTAACTGGGGTCTGTTTGTACTTGTGTTTTAGCTGGAAGAGGAGAGATCAGTACTCAATAACCAGTTATTAGAGATGAAAAAGAGGTAAGTTGTTCCACACACAGTCCCACAGAAAATGTAACCCAAAAGCCAAGAGCTGTTCTGTTCTGTGGTGTCCTGGTGAAATGCTGAGGTTGTCACACACGTTGGGTTAGAGATGGAACTGTCCATGTCTCCTTTAGTTCCACACTTCCCCACTGTGGCAGTTTTGACCTGCAGTGCCCAGTTCAGTGTTTGGTTTCAGTCTGCTCTGCACTGTTGGATTGTCCCCCAGTCTGATAAACTCGTTTCCAGCTCTGACACGTCGAGTTCTAAAGGAATAGTGACAAAATGCAGAGGTGCTGGTTGGAAGGAAAGGGGAAGGAGGAGGACTCAGCACTGCCTGGCTGCTCTCCTGGTTTTGTGCAGCTCATTGTGGCAGGGGCTTATTGCAGTTCATTCAGCACTGCTGTTAAAGCCCAGGAGGTTTGTCCTGGCTGACTGGGGCATCCCTTTGGAAGCTGGAACAGGCCCAAGGCACAAAACTGACTGTCCCTGCAGGGGCCAAGTGCCACAGTGTCCTGGGGAAAACGGAGGCTTTTCAGCAGTAGTTACATAAATCCTTAAAAACAACAGGGCTCCCCATGGCACCTCCAGTGTTCCAGGAAAAACCAACTGTTACATTGCCTGGATTTGTAGTGGTCACAACAAAGAACAGTGAGTGGTGCTTGAGTATTTATGCCCATCCTTGGCTACTCACTCATCCCTTCTTTATTCCCTAATTGTTCTCTGGGAGGTGAGTTGTGCTCTGTTGTCTCTCCCCCCCTGTCCTGAAGTGCTTCCCAAGCTGATGCTTCCCCAGGGAATGTCAGAGTTGGATCAGCTGTACCCCAGAGAGGCCAGTGAACAGCTGACCCTCCAGCTTTCACCAGCCTGCTGAGCTGCATCACCACATTCTAAAGCATGTTCTGAGCAGTGAAACTGCTGGAAGTTACTTGAGAAAGGGAGGATGAAGGGGGGGATCAAGAATCCTTCAGTGCTTCCCAGCAGTTCTGTTTCACAGAGGACGTTTTAAAAGACAAACTCTTCAGTAAGTTCTAAAAAGGAAGGTCTGTGGCACTGATCTTCCTTCTCCTTTTTTTTAACTCAGCTGTCTGAAATAATCCAGACAGTTATGGAATAACTGGAGTGAATTTTACCTTCAGTGGGTTACACCAAGATGCCCAAGTTTGTGACGTGGCTCAGCAGTGGTGAATAAACTGCAATAAAGGGTAAAATGAGGAACAGGAACAGCCTCCAAGTGCAGGCCCTGGGGGTCAGGACATGCCAGCACATGGCATCAGTTGCTCACAAAAAAAGGCTGAATAAAGAGCTAATTAAATAAAAGGAATGGGAAAACTCTCTAAATTCCTGAATTCCACTGAAGCTGGTGGCAAGGGGAGTGATAATTTCCTCCTGGTGTCTGAAGATTTTGAGGTGAACCAGAGCCACCTTTGTGTTCCAGTCAGGTCAAATCTCTAGTGGTGGTTTCCTCACCTTCCTTCCACCCCCAGGAATTCTCTTCCCCTATTTTCGCATCTCCTTGTCTGGAACAGCCCAGCTGGGAGTGACAGGAGTGTGGTGTTTGTGGCTCTGAGGGGGTTCTGTGTTATTCAGCTCTTTGGGCTCACTGTGGGTTGATGTCTGACTGTCTTTGAGCTTCGCTATTTATCGATACTCATCTCATTCCTCTCTCTTCCCTTTCCTGCCCTTGCTTCCCTTGCTATATCTGTGTGTCTTTAATGGTAAGACTCAAGAAAGTCTATCCACGTTACAATAAATAATTTTTTTTTTTTTTAAGTAAAGTTGTTGTACATATTTTGGCTGCCTTTGTCCCTTGGTGTCTTGCTTTTGTTCTGTAAAACACTCAGCTCTCTCTCTCTATATATATATATGTATTATGAAAAAAAAAAGCCTATATATTTTTTATCAAAACAAAAAAGCCCCTGGGTGCAAATTTTGTTCTTCCTTACAGTATTTTGCATTTCTACTCCATGTTTCTAACGTGGTTCTTGTTATCTTGCATTTTTAAAGCTTACCCAGTAGCACTTTAAGGTATTTGCTTCATTCTTAGAATTTCTTATTTTTGTAGTAAGGGAAGAATCTGGGTGACTTTTTGTAATGTTTAAACAAAACAAAACCCTCTGCCCCACGACTTCCACACGCTGCTCAGAACGTGCTTTAACCTCCTCAAAAAAGTGTGGGTTTCAAATGGCATCTGCAATGAAAACTCATTTTTATTGGTTGTCTTTATGTCCCTGCTGGCAAGAGGATGGTTTGGACTGGAGTTGGCAGGGAGAAAAGTTTAAGTTCCCCAAATCCTTTTTTTTTTTCCTAATAAAATAAAGTTTCCCCAAGGTTTTCCTTGCAAGCTCAGTTATTTCCCCAGCAGCATCTGCTCCTTAACACTGTGAGTCCCACTGCATGTGGTGCTTCCAGCACCGTGCATTTCCAGCACACTGAGGCCTGGCAGTGGACTGTGCTCCCTCCTGGATCAGTGAGTAGTGCCAGGCACCTGCTCTGCTTGGAGCTTCTCCAGCTCCAGCATTTTTGGGTCTCCCCCTGGAGCGGCGTCCTGGGAAAGGAAAAACCAAAGCTCCAGCACAGGGAGCTTCTTCCCATCTTGTTTTCTCTCCTCTTTCCTTCTCTCGTTTCTCTCCCCTTGTGTTTTAGTACTGGAGGCTCCTGTGCTGAGTTTGGAAACCTCTTCTTTCTGTCCTTCCCAACTGTTGCCTTTTTCAGCCCCTCAGTCTGTGGTGCTGAAGCCAAGCCCGATAAATGGCGAATGAACAGTGTTAGTGCTTCTCTTTGGTCCTGATCATTCCACGGAGATCTGGCCAAGTGGAAACATTGGCTAAATCACAAGCTCTGGAGCAGGAGCTGAGTCACTGGGCTTTCCATCTGCCCTCCCACAGCTGTGTGTTCAGCACAGGGGAGCTCAGGAGGAGTCTTGGGGACGGCAGAGCTTGTGAGCAGCAACTCCCAGATGTGCTTCCCAGATGCACTCCCAGTTTACTTCCCAGTAAATCCTGGATTTGCAGCTCTGTGGCTTGGAGAGGGCAGCTCTGCTCTGTCAGCAGCAGCCCTTGCACTGGTGGCACATTCTTTCCCCCAGCACCACGTGCCTTTGATCCAGCTCAGCAAAGCACTGCGAACCAGGGGTTAGGTTGGAGCATGTTTGGAATTCTGCTGAAGGACACGCACACCGCTGTCCTGCTTTCGTGCTTTGCTGACTCAGGGTTGGCTAAGGGGATCTGTTTTGTGCCGGTGCCCTGCTGGATTTTGTTAATGGGATGATAACTTGGATTTGAAGGCGAGATTGCTCAGTCTGCAAGTTGCTGTGTTTCTGCTTCTATTGATTCTCTCATTGTGAAAATGCACCAAAACCAAATCAACCAGAACCAAATCAACCCTCTGGTTCCTGTTTGGTCGCTGCCTCAGCTTTTCTAAACCCCAGATTCTCCACTTGCTGCTTCCATTCCCAATCTGAACAATGAAGGAATTGCATTGATTGTGCTCTCGTTGCTGAGTTCCCCTTTCCCTCGGGTGGGGGACATTTGTTGTGTTCCATGTCTGGGTATCGTGGCTCTCACTAACTGTGGGTATTGTAGAGGTGAAAACTTGGCCGTCTGAAGTTGATAGCTGTGCCCTGAGCATCCCCCCCAGGATCCTGACCCCTGGAGAGAGCAGTGTGCTTTGGGATCCCTGTGCCTGCAGGCTGGGGCACGGCTGGCTGTGCTGGGAAGGAAGTTTCTCCTGGAGAAAAGTAAACTGAGTGTTTGAAGGGACTTTTGGGGGGCTGTTTTAACTAAAACCGTTCAGCTTGTAAGGAGTTTGGTAGTGATGCTCCTCACATCAGAGGACAATGACTCACCCATGGTATTGTGTCAGGAAGACTCACTTGCACCAGTGTGGGGATGTCACAGCCATGGTGCCTTGAGGCAGGAATTTTAGGCAGAACTCGATTAGATCCATGGAAAAGGTTGGGAAAACTGGAGATATGTACACAGAAGGGGGTTGTGCCTGCTTGGGAAAATTTCTGTTTAACCCTTATCCCACAGAGCAAGACAAGTCCCATGTGGTTTCATGCTGAAACTGTTGTTGTTAAAGGCCCAGAAACTCTCTAAGTCAGTGGGCAGGAAATGATGATGTCACTGAAATTAGTGAGGACCAGCTGATATTTCCAGCCTCATCCATGCTTTGCATGACAACTTGTACAATGAGCTTTGCATGCCTGTTTTGTTGCTTGTTAATAATCTTCAGGAAGTAACAAAACTCTCAAGTCAGGTTTTGTGGAACATTGTGCAACATGTTTGTTTATCCTGTATCTCCCCAGTCTGTTAACTTGCTCCTTTAAATTCAAATGGATACGGTGCTATGCAGATTCTGGCATGTACTTCCTAGGTAAAGTTTTTGCTTTGTTTCCACAGTTGTAACATCTGTTTATACATATTTAAAACCTTAGTCAAGTAGAGAATTGTAATTTCTTTTTTTAAGAACCACTTCTTACTAAACACAACTCGTTTAGTACTTGGAATTAAATAAAACCACTTTAGGCCACTCCAGTTATCCATTCATTAGATGATTTCTGGTTGTATTTGGTTTTCTTTTAGAGAATCGACTTTAAAAAAAGAAATCGATGAAGAAAGAGCATCCTTGCAGAAATCCATCAATGTAACTAGTGCCTTGATCACACAAAAGGATGAGGAACTGGAAAAACTCAGACACGAGGTAAATGGGGAACAGCGAATGGTTCCTAATTTTGATCAAGTCCCAGGCAGAGGCTTTGTGTGCTGCCTGATTGTTCTCCTTTAATGTGGCACAGTTAAACCTTAGCATTAAACCCTTGGATCCCTGTGCTGAGTTGGGTGACTCCTGGCACGTGTTTTTGGGGCTCTTTAGCCCTGGCTGTGAGGGCTGTGGCCTCGGTGCTCTGCCTTTGTGCTGCAAGGCCCTCCCTCAACTCCTGCAGATCACGGTGCTGCGCGGAGAAAACGCCTCTGCAAAAACCCTACAGTCGGTGGTGAAGTCCCTGGAGTCTGACAAGCTGAAACTTGAGGAAAAGGTGAAGAACTTGGAGCAAAAACTCAAGGAAAACAATGAGCAGCCTTTAAATGTAACGAGCTCCTCAGGTAAAGCAAAACCTGCCCCACTGTCTGTGCCTTCAGCTGGAAGGTTGGGAAGAGAGTCTGGGACACCGTTTCAGTCTCTGCCTGAGCCACCCCCTGTGTCCCATCACACCTGGTTTGTTTTTTTTCTCTTTACAGGGGACGCTGCAAATCTACTTCAGGAGGAAATCGCAAGAGAGAAGCAGGTACTGGATGTGGACGTGAGATGCTAAACCAGCAGTGGGGCCATAGGGGAGGGAAATACTTTTCCAAAGACAGTTCCTATCAGGTTTTGTCAGTCAGGATTTTAATGGGCCTTCAGCTTCTGCAATGCCAGTAAATACTAAGAACGAAGGGATGAGTGGTACTGGAGAAACGGTTCAGATTATGGGAACGTGAGGAAGCAAGGAATCAAGGGTGGCAAGGGGTGACCTGTGAGTGAGGTACAGCCCAGCAGAGCACACTCACTGCTCCCTTGCCTTCTTTCCAAGGGTTTCTTGGATGGGAATGAGGGAAAGGTGTGGGCCACCTGAATCTGGTGCTTGCCAAATTGGATAAATGGGCTTCCTGAGCTCCTTCTAAGCTGCTGCAGTTGAAAATGTTGGCCTTGGCTTGTTCCCAAGTGCAGAGCTTGACTCAGAACGCGGGTTGGCTGCAATGGAGAGGGAAGGTGCTCAGTTGGCACGTGCTGGGAGCAGGAGAAATGTGATTCAGAGTGTGATAGTCACAGTGACCACGTGAAGTGCTGCTGTATCACAGAGGCCCGTGCCAACAAATGCCTAGGAAAGATGGTTCGAATAGAATCACCTTCTGCTTGTTATATTAGATCACCAGTGTCAGTGCCAGTGATTAAATGTCCTTCCTAGCTGTGCAGTGATAGGAGGTGTCATGAACATGCACTAACCACCAGTCTTTTTCTGGTTTTCTGCCTCCCTGAATTCACCTGCTGATGGCAACCCTTCCTTGCACCAGGGCGAGGTTGGTTCCACTCCTTGGCTTCCTTTATTTCGTTCACTGTTGATTTGCCAAGTGTTCCTTGGTTACATTTGGCAGTGCTGAGCTCTGGGCTGGGGCTGGGGGAGGTGCCATCCCCCTGCTCCTCTGACTGTCCTTATCCTTGGCTCTCCCAGATTGACTTCCTGAACTCAGTGATAGTGGATCTACAGAGGAGAAACGAGGAACTGAACTTGAAGATACAAAGAATGTGTGAAGCCGCTCTCAATGGCAACGACGAGGAGATAAATAACTATGACAGGTATAAATCCCAAAGGAAACCCGGGCTCGTGTTTTGGGAGCAGTGGGTCGGGAGCTGCACGATGCACCAGCCTGATCTCAGTCGTGAGGAGGGACAGACAGAGATTTCTCTGGTTGAGAATTCAGTGGTTGAATCCAGCCTTCTTTTTACACTGGGGTGTTCCTGGTGGTGCAGGTGATTCTCTGTAGTTTTGGATCACAGACACTCACTCACTGTGACATGTTTGTCGTCAGGCTTGGTGGATCTGCCCTTCCCAAGTGCAGGAGAAGGGTCTTTGCTCTCCAGGGGCCGTAGTTGTGTTGGGATGGGGAGAGAAATAGAACTAAATAGAATAGTCCAGAGAAACAGAACTACAGGCATTTGATATATTGTGACTTCTCAGATCCTTCCAGGGAAAAGAGAAACTAGTTTACATGTGTTTCTTTTAAATGTCTGTATTTGTGCAAATCCTTGTTTAGTAAATATGGCAGTGTAGGGGACTGTGGGGCACTGCAGGGTGGTGGAGGAGCTGAGATCTTCAGGAGGGGTTTGGACTGCTGATTGTTGAGCTCTGTGGCTGTTGCTCAGTCTCAGTAATCACAGGAGCTCACAGTGCCGGGCAGGGCCACAGGCCTCGCTCCTGTGTGAAGGAATCGTGTCCCCTGACTGTGCTGCCCTTGCAGTGAGGAGGAGAGCCTGTCCAAGAAGAAACCACGCCTGTTCTGCGACATCTGCGGCTGCTTCGACCTGCACGACACCGAGGACTGTCCGACGCAGGCGCAGGCGCTGGAGGAGCCGCCGCACTCGGCTCACCACGGCAGCCGGCGGGAGGAGCGGCCCTACTGCGACACCTGCGAGGTGTTCGGGCACTGGACGGCCGATTGCAACGACGATGAGACCTTCTGATGGCAGGGGAGGGCCCGGCCCTGTGCCCCCCCACGGACCTTTCCAACCACCAGCAGCTGCGTGTGCTGAATGTCAGGGAAAGGGACAGCGGTTCTGCCCCTCCCGCTCCCCCTGCCCATCCGCTCCACAGGCAGCGAATGGATAAATATTTTGCTCCTCCACTAATAAATAACCCCTGTCCCTTTTTAACAAACTTCAGTGGAAGGTAAATAAAAGATTTAACAAGTGACTTTATGCTGTTTTTTCCCAGGTTCTGGGTTTGTCCCGCCCTTAACAGGAAATGCCCCCGTGCTGTCGCATCTGTTGATGGGAAAACGTGTATAGGAATGAAGCACTAGAGTTATATTAAAGCTTATTTAAATACCTTAAAAATATGCTGTTAATTTTCATATTTGCACTAAACCATTTTAAGGCTGAATTTGTACATTTAGATTTTTAAGCTTTTTTTTTTTTTTTTTTTTTTGACACTGGACTGAGTTGAGAAATATTTCATCTTTATTTTCCTTTACTCCTTTGACTGCGATGTTGCTCGGTGCCGTGAGCTCTGGGTTGTGGTTTGGTGTGAAACATGGAAACCCGGCGCAGGTAAGGAAGGAACAGAGCTGCTGGGGGGTTTTGGAAACCCGTATGCTGTGCACACCTGAAACAGTTTGTGGGACATCCCTGGTTTGCATTCTTTCTGCTTCTACATAGTGAGTGTGTGGTGTGTGTGTATATATGCATATATATAATAAAGTTATATTTTGGAAAAAAAAAAAAAAAAAGTGTTTTTTTTCCTGCCCTTCTGTTCTGTTTGGAGTGTTGAGGGGTTCTGTGTGCACTGTAAATCACAGAATCAGTTAGGGTGGGAAAGACCTCCGAGATCGAGTCCAACCTGTGCCCGATCCCTACCTTGTCACCCAGGCCAGAGCACCGAGTGCCACATCCAGCCTTTCCTTAAAAACCGACAGGAATGGTGACTCCACCACCTCCCTGGGCAGCCCCTTCCAATACTTGATCACCGTTTCTGTAAAGAAATTCTTCCTGATGTCCAAAGTAAACCTGCCCTGGTGCAGTTTAAGACTATTTTCTCTCATCCCGTCCTTTGTGTCCCTTGTTCCCTGGGAGCAGAGCCCGGCCCCCCTCGGTGCCCCCTCCTGTCAGGGAGTTGCAGAGAGCGAGAAGGTCCCCCCTGAGCCTCCTTTTCTCCAGGATGAGCCCCCCCAGCTCCCTCAGCTGCTCCTGCTGCCCCAGACCCTTCCCCAGCCCCGTTCCCTGCTCTGGGCTGGCTCCAGCCCCTCAATGTCTTTCGTTGAGGGCCCAGAAGCAGACACAGCACTCGAGGTGTGGCCTCTCCAGTGCCGAGCACAGGGGGAGAACCCCTTCCCTGGCCCTGATGTGGCACTATTGCTGACACGGGCCCCATGTAAATCACCATAACTTAACACACCGGCCCAATATAATACACCCTAACTCAACACACGGGGCGCTCCCGCTCCCTGCCCTCACGGCGGCGGGCGGGGCCAGGCCAGGCCATGGCGGCTGCGCGGCCCCGCCCCACGGTCACGCGTGGGGCGGGCGGGGCGGCCATGGCGGCGCACCTGAGCTCGGGCAGGGTGAACCTGACGGCGCTGAGGGAGGCGGGGCGGCGAGAGCTCCGCGAGTTCCTCGACAAGTGCGCGGGCTCCAAGGTGGGAAGAACGCGGGGGGTGGGGGGGAAGCAGGACCGAAGGTGGGAGCACGGGGTCCGAGGGGAGAGCGGGGGCGGGATGGGGATGAGGCCGGGATGGGGACGGGTCGCGGCCCCCGCTGTCCCCGGCTGACCCCACTGTCCCCTCCCCAGGCCATCGTGTGGGACGAGTACCTGACCGGGCCCTTCGGGCTGATCGCGCAGTACTCTCTGCTCAAGGTAAGCGCCGGGCGGGTCGGGAGAGGCTCCCAGCCCTGCCCCGCTCTCGGGTGACGCCCCTGCCCCCGCACAGGAGCATGAGGTGGAGAAGATGTTCACGCTCAAGCCGGGCCGGCTGCCCCCGGCCGACGTCAAGAACATCATCTTCTTCGTCAGGCCCAAGCTGGAGCTAATGGACATTATCACCGACAACGTGCTCAGGTACCGGGGGACACGTGTGGTCTGAACCACCGTGTGGTTTGTTACACCTGGGCAGGGAATGAGGGATCTCGTGCAGACACCAAACTGCAGCACAGCCCCTCGGGGGCTTGAGTGGGGTGCAAGACACGCTGGGAAGAGAGAGGGGCTTCCCTTTGGCTGCCATGCAGAGGATCTGTTCCTCCTTATGAGGATATGCGTTCCTTCTAATTAGCTGGAATGAGTCGTGCTTGGATGGATGCTCCTTTTAGGAACTGCAGGACAACAAAGTCCCCTTGCCCTGGTGCCAGACCTGTGTCTGCACACGGCTGGGTTGTGCATCCTGGACACATGCAAAGCTGGGAGGTGGCAATAATGACTCAGTGCAGTGCTCCTGCTGTGGCTCTTCCAGGGAGGACAGAGGCCGCTCTCCCCAGAGGGATTTCCACATCCTGTTCGTGCCGCGCCGCAGCCTCCTGTGCGAGCAGTGGCTGAAGGAGCAGGGCGTGCTGGGCTCCTTCATCCACCGCGAGCAGTACAGCCTGGACCTCATCCCCTTCGACGGGGACCTGCTCTCCATGGAGTCTGAGAGCGCCTTCAAGGTGAGCACCTTGAGGGAAAACTCTGTGTGGTTTTGGGTTGGCCATTGGTGTCAGTGCAGCGGCTCTCAGAGGGTTCATGGGGGACCTGCACAGCACGGAAAGGCCTTGCACAGCAAAGGGGGCTTGATCTGAGGCCTGAACTGAGCCTGAACTTCCCTGTGTGTTTTCACACACTGAAGGAACAGTCACTACATGCAGTTGCACCCAGTCCCTCCAGCTTTACCTGCTGCTGTTGTTACCACAGATGGGGCATTCCTGAGGCTTGGAGCACTCAGCTGTCAGGTGGAGCCAGCACAGTGTGTGTCGCTGCACAGTCAGGGATTCGTGTGAAGGTTCATCCTGCACTGAGCACTAACAGCTGGCACGTCCCAGCTGTGTGTCCTGTGTTCCCAGAGTGCTGCATCTGGGGAACAGGATGGTCTGGGAGTTTCTTCGGCCCTCTCTGCCACATGAAGTGTAGCCCAGAGGACATGTCAGGGCTTGCAGCTACCATGAGGTGTTGGGTGCTCAGATGGCCTCATTAGCAGCAAGAGGCTCCTTGCACTCACGTCCTGGCTCTCTTGCCCCATCAAACTGGGTTTGTGTGTGGAGTTCAGAAATACTGTAGTGTCTGGTCTGGCCAAATGATTTGCTGTAGCGATGGCACAAATAATGAGGTCCATATTTGCCACCAGCCGTAGTTTTTTCCTAGCCTATGTCTTGTCTGAACTGTTCACGTGAACCTCACTCTGCTGTGGAAGCAGCTGCGTTGGATCAACTCCTCCTAAAAGAATCCTTCTTGTTCTTTAGGAATGTTACCTGGAGAGCGACCAGACCAGTCTGTACCATGCAGCAAAGGGGCTGATGACACTGCAGGCTCTCTACGGAACCATCCCGCAGATTTTTGGGAAGGGCGACTGTGCTCGGGTGAGGATGAAAAAATGCATCTTGTTCTTTTTTTAATCCAGCCACGACACTCACTTGTCCTTTTCCTTCTCTCTGATCAACCTGTGGTTTAATTGGTACCTTTTTGTGGTGAGGGAGCAGCTTGAGGTGAAGGCAGTGCTGTGGCCAGTTGCTGTCTCGCCAAGCTGCAGAGAGCAGCAGAGAAGGACTTTGTTTTCTCTGTCTCATCCTGCCCTGTCCATCAGCCAGTCTGAACCTCCAGCCGTTCTCTTCCTTTTTACCCAGGGCTGTGCCCACGCTTGCACGAGCATGTGCCTGTAGGGCTCAGAGCTCAGATCCATCTGCTGCGGCCTGGACCGTAACCAGGCTGATGTGCCTTCCTTTCAGCATGTGGCCAACATGATGATCAGGATGAAGCGGGAGTTCCCTGGGAGCCAGAACTCCATTTTTCCCGTCTTTGATACCCTCTTGCTGCTGGACCGCAACGTCGACCTGCTGACGCCGCTGGCCACGCAGCTGACCTACGAGGGGCTGATAGATGAGATCTATGGCATCCAGAACAGTGAGTTTTTTGGGGAGGAGGGGCTTTCCCGTGCCCTGGGGGAGTCTCCCCTGCGCTGGAGCCAGTTGCAGTGTGTCACAGTGGTTCCTGCCTCGCCAAATGGCTGTGGGGTGGGAGCAGCTCAGCTGAAGGGAGTGCAGGGTTGGTTCAGTCCCAAACTGGAGCCCATCAGGATCCACTCTGGCCCTTTTTGCCTGGGAAGGGGAGCTGAGCAGTGTGTGGTTATTGAATGGGCACATTGTGGATACTGGCTGGGTGTACACATGGTGTACAAGTAGAAATAGTGTGTGCCTTCACCCTGCAGCCTGGCTGGATCATGTGTCACACTGAGGGGACAGGGACAGTTTTTGGTGGCCATTCAGAGTGTACTCCTCCTCTTCAGGAGGTAATAAGAAAACTCCAGAGAGGCATTTATGGGCTGTAATTCCTCCTGCTGGACTGGACTGGACTGGCTGCAGGGCTCATCCAAACCTCTCTGAAAGCAGGGCAGCTGGCACTTGGGTTCTGATCACGTGTGTTTGTGTAGGTCCCTGGGTGAGTGCAGTGAGACTCTCCTTAATTAACACCCAAGCACTGAGGGTTCTGGGTGTTTGTATTTGCCCTGCTGCTCAGAGCTGTTTCTCTGCATTTGGCAGCTTATGTGAAACTCCCTCCTGAGAAGTTTGCCCCAAAGAAGCAGGGTGAGGGCGGGAAGGATCTCCCCACGGAGCCCAAGAAGCTGCAGCTGAACTCCGCAGAGGAGTTGTACGCAGAGATCCGCGACAAGAACTTCAATGCTGTGGGGTCAGTGCTCAGCAAGAAAGCCAAGATCATCTCAGCAGCCTTTGAGGTGAGGCCTGAATGCAGCAGTGTGTACTTGTCATCAGCTAAGTCACAGTGTGCCCTCAGCAGGGCAGTGACTGGCAGCTCGAGCTGCTGCCAAAGAGTAATGTCCCAGCCAGAGAAAAAACAGTCTTGAGAAGCCCCTCCAGTCTGTTCCCCTGCCCTGGGGTGAGATCAGCTCCACTTGGACTGGGAGGTGTTGGTCAGATCTCCTTTGAAGAGTCCTGCAGTAATGTGGATCCTCTTCCCCACACCTCTGTTCTGGGGCTTTCCTTCTCCTCAGAGCTCCTGCCATGTGAGCCCATAGTTCCCACAACAGGAATTGCTTACCTCAGTCTGCAGGACAGTCAGGTGCTGCTTCCCTCTGCAAGAGGCCAAAGTTCAGTTTTAGTGTGCTGTTCAATTCCACTTTGCTGCTCTTGCTGCCTGTTCACTGAAAGGTCCTTTTCTATTCACTGAGGATGCAGAGAAAAGGCTTTAAGCAATAAAACTCCAGAACAGCTTATTATGGCTGGCATAAAAAACAGTAGGAATGTGGAAAATACAATTGCCTTGCAGAAGTTTTTATTCATGCTCATGTGTCACCTTAGACAGAGCTGGAAAGTTGTGTGGGGCGTGTTTGTGGTTTTGTTTGAAAACATCCTGTTGATGATTCATAAAGAAACTGAGACCCCATATCTCGGCTTTCAGACTTCATTGGGGTTCTCAAGAGAACTCAGAACACTCTTTGATTATATTTTCTTTATGTTTTTTTAATCCTTTCACCTCTGCCACATCTAAGATGAGGTACCTTAACTGAAATACTGAGTGCTCAGCCTCATCTCCTAGTACGTGTTTGCTTCTGCAGTGCCAGTGCTGGAGGAGCTAAAGCTGGATTATTTCTACTGGCTGTTAAAAAAAAAAGAGAATTTTAACAAATTGTCAGTGGTAATAGGTGATAATGAAACAGCAGCATATTGGCAGCAGAGCACTTCTTAAATTGCAGGCTCCATCATTATCACTGTCCTGCCTGCACTTGCCCGTTTAAATCCTTCACATATGAGTCAAATTAGTATTATTTTTATTCCAAGTTGCAGCAAGAGGCAAGTGGCCCAAGTGCAGTGCAGACCTCTGGACTGCTCTGAGAGCTGAACTCTGCAGGGGCTCCAGCACATCCTGGCTCAGAGCCTGGCACGTTGCTGCAGCCAGGTCCAGGGAACAGCAGAGCCTGCCAGCCCAGCTCCCAGCACCTCTCACTCCTGCTCCCAGGAGAAATGGCCCCCAGCTCTGCCACCATTGGCCCAGAGCTCCAGGTCTCCTGGCAGCCAGCAAAGTAATTCCTTTTTGTGTGAAAAAGGCAGTTTTCCCTGGTAGGGAAATGGAGGAGAGCGAATAGTGATGGCTGGAGTCAGACAAAGGTGGATGAAACGGTTGGCAACACTGGTGTAATGGAAGATAACCAGTCTGATGATGCTGTTGTATCATGTCCTGCCTCTTCCAATGATCCAGGTGCTGTTACAGGTAGTGCTGCGACTTTAGTGAAAGCATTTAAAGCCTTTGGTCTAAAAGGCCACGTATCTCCAACTCCTGCAGGTGCAGTGAGTACAGTAAAACAGCTTTCCATGACAAACTGACCTAATCAGTGTTACTGCCGTGCACAAGGCCTAACCTCAGCATGGGTTTCTCCAGGAGAGGCACCACGCCAAGACGGTGGGGGAGATCAAGCAGTTTGTGTCGCAGCTGCCCCACATGCAGGCGGCCAGGAGCTCGCTGGCCAACCACACCTCCATCGCAGAGCTCATCAAGGACATCACCAGTGAGTATGTGCTCAGCAGCCCCTTGGGCTGCTTTCAATGCAGCCAGAGGGCAGGTGACTTGATGGGCATCGCTCAGCCTGGCAGAAGCTGGCTTTGCTCCATCCGGTGCATCTCTGCTGAAAGGGTCAGAGTAGAAAATAAGCTGTCTGTTGCTGTTGGGTTGATTTTCATTCTCTTCCCGAAGCATCTGAAGATTTCTTCGATAATTTAACAGTGGAGCAAGAGTTCATGTCTGGAATAGACACAGACAAGGTAAGTAGATAATGACGATTAGTGACTCTTACATCTTCAAAAAATGGGTTTTTCCCCTTTGGGTTTTTTTGAGAGAGGAATATCTGATGCAGATGATGTCTGGTGATGTGCCTCGCTGAATTAGCTGTCCCTGCCCGCGATGCAGCTGCACAGCCGGGGGGTCTGACCTGGGCAGGGGTGGTGTGTGCTGTGAGGGGTCGGTGAAACGTTGAAGATGGTTAATCAGAATTGTTCCGTGCAGCAGGCAAAGTCTGGCTGCTCACTGTGGAGCTGCCATCCTTCAGGGACAGCCCAGGTGGAACCTGGGTCACTGTTCAGCAGATGGTCCTGAGCTGTCTGGAGAACAGCTGGACCCTCTTTCTTGCTGTTTTGGAGACACTAAGCAAACTAGATCTTTCTTTCCAGGTCTTCTAGGCACTTTAACAGTTCTCTAAATAACAGTTTGTGTATTTTATTTAATAGGTTAACAATTACATTGAAGACTGCATAGCTCAAAAACATCCATTAATCAAGATCCTGCGTCTGGTTTGCTTGCAATCCGTGTGCAACAGTGGATTGAAGCAGAAGGTTCTGGACCATTACAAGAGAGAGATTCTCCAGGTTGGGCTCTAACTTTTGGATCAATAAATTCCTGAGAAAATCCATATCACATCCTCAGCTCTACAACACTTGCATTCTAGGCAGACACATCTTAAAACCAGGGTAGTGTTGAGTTCCAGAGTGCTCAGAGGGAACAGGGGGAGTCAGTCTGGGATGACAGCAGTGAGTGGGGGGGTGCTTGTGTGTGTTACAACATGTAGAGACAGAGGTTTATATCACTGCTCTTTTTACTGTTACATTTTAAACACTCTAAATGGGATACACTCTAGAGAGATCTTGAACCAAAAAGCTTTTTTAAACAAACGTGTTTTTTAAATTAATATCTTTGCCTTTTTTTTTTTTTAACACTCTGGTCATGGGTTACTGACATGGTATTAAAGGTGACTTCTTCATATTGCAGACTTATGGCTATGAACATATATTGACCTTAAACAACCTGGAAAAAGCTGGACTGCTGAAACCTCAGACAAGTGGCAGGAATAACTACCCCACGATCAGGAAAACGCTGCGCCTGTGGATGGACGATGTTAACGAACAGGTAAAACCAGCCGTGAACGCTCTGTACAACCACAGAACTATGTGCAGCGGGGAAAACCCTTTTTTTTATTTCCACATCATTTATTTCCGTGGCCCTGCTCTGCAGCATGAGGTGGCTCTGACCTGCTGCCCCCCCTGCGCTCTGTCCCGCAGAACCCCAACGACATCTCGTACGTGTACAGCGGCTACGCCCCCCTGAGCGTGCGCCTGGCACAGCTCCTGGCCCGCCCGGGCTGGAGGAGCATCGAGGAGGTGCTCAAGATGCTGCCAGGGCCCCATTTTGAGGAGAGGCAGCAGTTACCCACTGGCCTTCAGAAAAAGCGTAAGTTTTGCTTTGTTTTCCCATGTTTTAGAGGGAAGTGCGTCTCTGTTAGGCTGGAACGAGGCAATCTGAAATCAGGGGCCTCAGTGTCTCATCTCCCTGTCCCACTGCAGTATTAGACCTGACTAACCATTCTTTGACAAATTGTTTGAACTTCCCATCAGAGTACTAAAATAAACTCCAACCTGCGATTTTAGTATGTAAAATTACTTTACAAAGAATGTCAGCTTCACTTTCCCAGCATTAAAACTGGTCAGGCAGAAGCACATCAATAAAGAGACTCCAGAGCAGGAGCAGAGTCTGGATTCACCCAGTAAATTTTCCCCCTAATTCAGCTGCTCTCTGTAGTTTAGTTTGAGGTCATTTGAGTTTGGCTGACAGTTGATGCACTCAAACTAAGCCAGCCTGCCCCTTTCCCTGCTCCCCAGGTCAGCACGGGGAGAACAGGGTCACTCTGGTGTTCTTCCTGGGAGGGGTGACCTACGCCGAGATCGCCGCGCTCCGGTTCCTGTCCCAGATGGAAGATGGAGGCACAGAGTATGTCATTGCCACTACAAAACTCATCAATGGAACAACCTGGATCAAATCCTTGATGGAAAAACTGGAGCCTGCCCCTTTCTAGGGTGTGTGGTGAGAGACAGTGAAGCGAGAGGCGTTGTGTGACACAGGCGTGGCTGGTCCTGGCTCTGCTGCTTGGACACTGGAGGAACACGGCAGTGAAAGGAGCTCTCCTGAGACCAGCTCGTGATCCAGTGACCCTTCATCCCTTCTGCACTTGTGTTCCAGCCCTTTGTGGAACATCCTATTAGACAAGCAGTGCTGGGAGGCACTAAGGATGGAATAAACCACGGGAGAGAATGAGGAATCCCTGCTCGTGCTCTGACCTGGCAGCCAAGCCCTGGGGGAGTGGGGATGTGCCCTGGTCCTTCTCTTTGGCAAATTGCTGCTTTTTTTTCTTTCAGTTTAGTTTTGGTGGGAGATGGAGGGGGAGGATGTTTTCTGTTCCTGATTTCATAGCAGTATTCCCAGTCTGTCTCTCTCTGGTGCTCGGTACATTCCATGGCTGCACTGGCTGTGTTTGTCAGAGATCTGTGCCTCTGACCCTTGAGCCTTTCACTTCACTTGCTCCTTGAAGGGATCGTTGTGAGGTGGCTTGTTTGTCCCAGGTACTCCCACCTGCCTGTGGAAAGCTACTCCAGGGTATGAATTACATCAGCGTGGCAGGAGCTGATGGTTGAAGACACACAAACACTCCCAGGGTGGGACTTGGGCCAAAACCAGCAACAACAGGGGCCCAGTAAACAGCGGGTCTAAAACAGACACTTTTTTCACCCCCCTGCTGAGGTTCTAAACTGGTCCTCGCTGTCACAAGGTGTTGTAGAGCTCAAACTTATAAAATGGAATTTTCCACGGGCTCGGTGACTGCGTTGACTGCGCCCTTGGTGTTGCTGAGCCAACGTGTGTGCAAGAGGAATCTTCCAGGGGCTGGGAAGGAGGGCAGGGGTGGTGTTGGTGCCGAGTGGGCACAGTCACTGTTCCCACAGGCTTTAACAGCCCCCACGGGAGAATCCTAATTAGTTAAAGACAACAACAACAAAAAAAACAAACCACAACTTAAATCACTTTCTTACCAAGCATTTCTGCGTTTAGTTATCCTGCATAATATGGCCCAATAAACCCTTTCTTTTTTCCCAGTTGTCACAGTTGTGACTGTGAGGTTTGGCCCGTTGTTTTATTTTCTGAGTTCTGCCAAACGAAGGCCCTTCATTGGCCCCCTCTGTCTGCTTAACCTCAATTATTAGAATAAAATAAAGAGGTATTTGATCTTTTTTTGGAAGTGTTTACACTCTCTGGAATACGAAAATAAATAAAGCAAAACCCTGCACTGTGGTAGCTGTGTTCTTCTGCCTCCTCCCTGAATTACTTAAAATAAATTACCTGAATTACTTAATTTTTTTTAAATATCTGAATGTTTTTTTCTTTACACTCATTCAAAATTTCATTCTGTTTTGCCACCTAACATACTACATCAGAAATATCTGTGGGATTTCTTGACTTTTAAAGAAAAATACAATTTCAGTCTTGGGAGACTTTTTACTGGAGGTGGGTAGGGAACATGCAGATTTAAAAAAAAAAAAAAACTAACAAAAAGAAATCATTCAACTCAGACAATGATGCAAGGAGCAAGCGTGGATTGCCTTGCTCTGCATTATTTCTGCAGTTCCATTTAGAGTAACTGATTTCAGAGTATTTAAAAAGAAAATTGAGTGAGCTATGGATCAAAAATTAGATGTTACTGTGCAAAGAAGAAACAATGTGACTCAGGGCAGTCCTTAAGGTGTCCTTGGCCTGGCCTGGGGGGTCTTTTGAACTATCAAAATTTCCATTTTTTTTTTATTTTATTTTATTTTATTTGTTTTTAAATCTTAAAAAGTGAACCAATCCTGGGAAAATGTCTAGCCCTGATCAGGCTGGTCTGTGAACTGAGGTCATGCTGTGTAAAAGCTGCACCACAGGTGAATAAAGGAAACCACACGAAGTCCCACTTCCCCAGCTGACTTTACCTTCCACCTGGACCAGCAAAACATGTTTGTTAGCAACTCTAGAGGCAAAACCCCAGACACTTGGTAAAATCTGAATTTATCAGCAACACTGCTGCCTGGTTTTTTTGCAGACTTGCCCCAGCACTGAGCTGTGTGGCCACTCCACATAGAGAAAGTCTCTTCCTGGAACTATTCAACAACAACAACAAAAAATAAAAGCCATCCTGACACTGATAATTCCCTGGAGGAGCAATTACTACTTAACAGGCTTCCTGAGCAGCTGATTATGTTCTGCTTCTGTCCAAGGCCCTGCTGACCATGTGGATAATAATTTGATAACAAGGGAGCCTAATTAAATTAAGGGGCCATTTTCTACATCATAATATATTTGTAGGCAAGAGATTTGATCTGCAGAACATGATCTTCCTTCTCTCTGCTGTCTGCGTTACAAGCAAAAAAAAAAAAATAAACACATCACCCAACCTCTCTACCCCCAAAGACTTTCACTTTTCATCCAGCAATATCAGAAAGCGGTTTTGCTAAAAATCAGCATATATCCTGGCTCCCTTCTCCCCCCACTGCAAAGGGGCTGCAGTGCTCGTGGTCTGAAAGGTGAGGGTGGCACCCTGGGAGGGCAAGGGACAGTGATCTGGTGACAGTGCAGGCATTAGGCTGCCCTCAGCCCAATCTTTAGGTAAAAGAGCCAGACCCAGCCTGCACAGTCCCACCCTTGGGACCAGCCCCAGCTGTGTGTGAGCATCCTCCTCCTCCTCCTCCTCCTCCCCGAGTGGCCCACAGAGCACAAGGGAACAGTGCAAGAGGCACAGCAGCCTCTCAGATAACAGAGCAAAAAAAGTGTCAGATGACACCTTTTTGCTGGAGATAAAAACCCCCCAACTAAACCAACGCAGGTTTCGACCTGGTAACACCAAGCCCTGGTGCTTAGACCCAGGCAATGCTGTTGGCTGCAGCCCCTGGGGAAGGGGAGCTGTTTGGCTGCTCCCAGCACGACGCGCTGTGTCGTATCATAACCGCCCTGACCACACCTAGTCCTGCACACACACCCCGCTATTCCCGGCTCCAGAGCGGATCACAGCGGGATCAGCCCACGGCACAAACCCCCGGGAAGCCAGAAATCCAAGGGACAGCTGCAGAACAAAACTAGAGAGAAAGAAGACTTTGACACACCAGAGCCCAGGTAAGCAGCTCGTTTCTTTATCAGTATCTCCCCAGATAACCGGGGATCCCGTAAAGCCCGTGGATAGAAAACTTCAACGCCTTGAACAACGGGGAAACCACGGCGGGTTTAAAAATGAAATGATTCCTATACTATATACATGTGCCTGAGCTTAGAATGAAACGACTGAACTCTTTAACAAGAGCAAAAACTGAACTCTCTATCAGAAAACCTCTTTAAAAAACATTCTAAGTGGCAGGATAAGAATTCAGTTTACTTTGGCTGGCTTTAGACAGCTTAGAAGAGAAATAATCCTTTTGGGTTTGCTTTATCTAAAGTCTCGTTTTAAGATCCCTTTATGTGCTTGACCAAGAGCGTAGATATTTTTCATCAGGCACAGCTGTGATCAAAATTTAAAAGCACATGTAAATTGGAGAGATGATGATAGAATTTTTTAGGTGGGTCTTCACAGCTTTAAGGAGACAATGAGTTTTGTGAAAGAGTTTAGATTTAATTTTAAACTATCGAGCAAGCACTTCCAAAGCAAGTGCAAATATGACTTTAAAATAAAGTTAGAAGATGAATTCTAAAGCATTTTACCCCATGTCTCCCATTTAAAGGTTATTTTTAACGCGAGATATAAATATTTGCCTATTCAAACTTGTATTTAAGCCTCAGTTTTCGTCATTCTTAAACAAAAGGCTCAGTTTGTGCCAGTATTTCCATTAGATGCAATTATAGCATTAAATATTAACGGTGGCTTCCTTGGAGGAATTGACCACTTTGATCAGAACATGCTGTTGGTAATGCACCATCAGTGGCCACTCTGATCCTGAAGCTTCCTGGATGCTCAGGCACTGCCACAGGGGAAAGATTCCAGGAGCCTCTGGCCTCACCCACACGGCCATGCCCACTGCCTGTGTCTGTATTTCCATCTGCTTCATTAACAGTCCTAACTGTGAGACCTTGATCAGATTCCAAACTCTCTTTCAACACTGCACAGCTCGGGAGGACTGTGAACAGGCACACGAGTCCCACCGGACACCAACAACATCCCAGGTGGGCATCAACCCTCCCAATCACAGGCTTTGAGACTGTGAATTACAGTCTCCCTGCTCGGGAAGACTCACCCTGTCCCTGTGCTTACAGGCTGGGGAGAAGCAGGAGCATCCAACCCCGGGGATCCCACCTGCCGGAGAGCGCGATGCCGGAGTCCTTCGCCATCCACGTCCTCAAGGTGCTGAGGGAGCTGCTGGCCTTCGTGCTGTTCAGCTACACGGTGCTGCTGGGGGCACTGCTCCTCGCTGGCTGGACCACCTACTTCTTGGTACTCAAATGAGGGCTCTGCTCCTGCTCTTGCTCCTGCTGCTGCAGCCACCGGCTTTCCAGAGGCAACCAGCTCCGGTACGCGAGATGGACGGCCCTTCCCCCCGCGCCAAACCTGCAAGTGTTTTGTGCCCTTCCAGCCTCACCACAACCTTATTTTCTTATGTAAAAACAATAAAAGGAAAGGCGTCAACTTGCATGCGCTCTGCTGATCTCTTGTGGCTCTTGCAGATTCTTTGTGTCTCCCTGGGTATTTGCCTCTGTTCCCTGAAATGTTTAAAAGCCTCCCAGCAGTTTTCTCCTGAGACTCCCACCCTGCCTAGAAAGGGACAGGAGGGATGCAACACAATTCCAACACGACCAGTATCTCAATAAACAAGTCCTGCCTTGTCCAACTCTGCCTAATTAAGGGTGTGAAGGCAGAGAGACAGAAATTACTCGTCGGTTTATTTAGAAGTCCTGGAAAAAGACGTTTCAAACCAGTACAAGGTTTCCTTCTCCCTACTGTTTTATGAGGTACAGGGGCAAGGAAAGGGCAAACAAAGGAATTAATGTTCATGGGCTACAAGCTTCATGGTTCTCTCATTAATTAGTGTTCTATCTTCTGTTGTTTAATGGTTCTCTTATTTCTCATGTGAATCAGTGGCAGACTCAGCCTTTCTCTTGTTTTGGGTCTGGGGGTTTCTTGGGTCAGTCAGCTTTTATCCCATCGGAGCCGATTTCAGCCCAGTTGCTGAGTTGGGTTTATTGGTTTCTTCCTTCTCTTGAGGGTTCTGCCCCGTGTCTTTGTGGCCTGTAAATTTTGCATTCCTTGTGTCCACCATCAGTGGAAATCCTTCTCCCTTCACTTTGTTAACCTGCCTCAGGTCTGAAATTACTGAAACGTGTCCAGCCCTAAACCTTAACAAGGAATTCTACCCACAAGCCATTTGTTTTTCTAACACCTGGACACCACTTAGAGCTTGTGTGCTGCTGTTTCACAGATTAAATCTCCCTTCTTGCTTGAGGGAGTTGAAGGTTGGACATCTGGGATCTTAAATTTCTGGCCCTTCAAAGACACGTTGGAGTAACCAGGAGATACAAAGGGGATTAAAAAAGACAGCACATCCTGAGAGCTGGACACTCTCCGTCTGAGGAAGAATGATAAGAGGACCAAAGAATGCTGACCAAAATAGCCAGTAAGGGATAGAACACTAATTAATTTAAGGGAACGGTGTGGCTTGGAACACACGCCCTCACGGCCCCTCACGCCGGGCCCCGCCCCCGGTGACGTCACCGCGCTGCGCGTCCCAAGATGGCGGCGGGCGGGCGGTGGGTGCGGAGCTGCTGCTCCCTCCTCAGGTACCGCGGCCGGGCCGGGAGGGGCGGGGGGGACGCACAAGGAGGAAAACCCACCGGTCGCTTTTTTTGCGGGGAGATCGCTGCATCCTAGCAAAGATCGCCGCGTTGCTCCCGCGCTTTTTCTTTCTCTGCTCGAGTGTTTTCAGTGGCAGGCCCTGACCCCCGGGGGGGACGTTTTCACGGCGTGGGATGCAAATAAAACTGTCCGCAGGAGTGCCTCTGGATTGTAACAAATTCCCTGTCACATTTCTCACCTGCATGTACCGAACACCACTTTCAAGCATGTTTTTTAACCTGATTTTCAGTATTACTGACTACCAGCAGCGTGCTCATACCAGATAAGATTTCCTCTCTTAGTAATGCACTACTTATTGTGCTTGTCTTATTTCCTTGCACTTAAGTGACAATAATTCAGTAACAATAATTAAGTAACAATACAAAATTTGAAACAAGCTTACCCACTCACTGTTGAGCAGCTCCATTCCAGAAGCCTGGTTCCCCTAGAGCAGCTTCGAGGGGTTGTTGTCCTCTCAGATTGCTCTTCCCCAGCAGACAGGGGTTATTTTTTGTTCTGAGCTTTTCCCCTTGCATTTCCAGGCACGCTGTCCCAGTGCTGGCCGGGGTGAGGAGACGAGGCCTCTCGGGTGCCAGCGGCCGGTGGCACCAGGCCCTGGGGCTGGGGGTGGCCCTGTGTGCTGTCCCCGTCGCTCAGGTAATGTGGGATGGGGGCACCCCCTCCCTGGGAACAGCTTAATGTCCAAAAACACTTGATTAACCTTGTACAGACCCATTTTCACCCTGCAATTGTATCTTCTGTGAGCGCTTGGCTAGTAACGAGCAGTGAGGCTTTGCCTTAGCTTTGTCTTGAGCCAATATCCATGTGGAAGTGGGTGTGAAGGTCATGGGAATGCCTTGTGTTGCAGCAGCAGGGATCGGTGTCCCTCAGCAACGATGCCCTGATCAGAAGAGCCGTGTCCCTGGTGACAGACAGCACGGCCACCCTGCTGTCCCAGACCACCTACGCGCTCATCGAGGCACTCACAGAATACACAAAGGTAAGCTTGAGAGAACACACACCTGGCACCAGTCACTGCTGGAAATACTGAAGGATCTGGCACTAACTACACCTCTTAAACCGGGCTCAAAATGCACTTCTAAAAGTTAATATAACCGAAGGGGAGTGGGGTGGAAGATGTCGGGTCCCTCGGAAGCCGTGGGCTCACTGTTCAACACCAAACGTGGAAATTACTTTTAGCTTTGTTAAACTGTTGCTTTTGGGTTAAATTGAGAGAATCATAGAATGGTTTGGGTTGGAAGGGACACCTTCTGCTAGACCAAGTTGCTCCAAGCCCTGTCCAACCTGGCCTGGGACACTTCCAGGGATGGGGCAGCCACAGCTTCTCTGGGCAACCTGTGCCAGGGCCTCCCCACCTTCACAGGGAAGAATTTTTTCAGTATCCAAGCTAACCCTGCCCCCTGTCAGTTTGAATCCATTCCCCTTGTCCTGTCACTCCACGCTCATGTAAAAAAAGTCCCTCTTTTTACTTAAGCCAAAATGACCCTGGAACTCAGAACTGGGCCTGAAGAAACTCATAACAGTTATTTCTGTTACCTGTGTACTGAATTCTCTATTCCTGGGTATTTTATTTCCCTTCTCTGCCTTTCTAAGGCCACGAACTGAGTTTCGTCAGAATGGTGTGAGCCACATTTAAGCCTGAAACAACAAGATATGATTTTAATTTTATAAATAAAGTGCCAATTTGAGTAAAGTATTTGCATTCCAGTTTATGCCCTTCTTACTACAGCAAGCACATGAAGAGTAATTTTGTGAGACAGCATCAGAGCTGTTGCAGACTGTGTGAAATGATTCCTCTGCAGGCAGTTTATACCCTGGTGTCTCTCTACAAGCAATACTCAAATCTCCTGGGGAAGATGAACTCGGAGGAGGTGGATGCAGTGTGGCAGGTGGTCATAGGAGCCAGAGTCGATGTGAGTGGCCACCTCCCTTCCCTCGCCCTCTGCCTCTGCAGACCCCGCTCAGCATGTTCTGATCTCTCTCACCTTTTCACAAGGGTGGGAGAGCACTTGGGGGCTGTTACACCTCGTGATGTAACACCTTGTTTTCCCCTCCAGGTGAAGACAAAGCAGCAGGAATACCTGAGGCTGGAGTCCAGCTGGATGACGGCGCTGCGCCTGTCGGAGATGGCGGCAGAGGCTGCCTATCAGTCGGGTGAGCCCTGGCACTGACACTGCCTTTGCCCTTTTCCCTGGGAGAACAGAATATTCACTCAGTTAACTGACCAATCCACAGCTCCTGCCTGGTTTTTAGAGGGGCTCAGAACATACATTCTGTTTTTGGCTGTGAGTCCATAGAAGTGTTCTGAGAACCAGGCTTGGAAACTTCACATGTGGTTTAGGTCAAGACCGAACACAACCAAAGGGATTTGAGGGAAGAGTTTCGTCATTTTTAAATGCAGGTTCAAACACAGTTGTGGGAGCCACAGAAATAAGGCTGACTGGGGGTCCAGCAGGGCTTTCTAGCTGAATTCAGTTGTATTAAAGAAAGAAAAGAGGTTAATTTTGGTCTTTTCTCTGTGTATAGATCTGATAGCTCTGAGATGGAGTTACGGGTTGGTTTATGGTAAACTGGCAAAGTTACTGGAGTGGAGAAAGAGAGGAAAGCGGTGAATATGCAGGGATACCCTGACTTCGGAAGTGCCTGAAAAAGACACAGAATCTGTAGAAGAATGGAAGGAGAAGGGATTCTGAGTTCAGCAGTGCCACAGGAATTCCTGCTGCTGTAGGTGCCAGGACAGGACAAGGACTGAAAGGTCCTGGCACACAAGGACTGGGCTGGGCTGTGATCACAACCTGATCACTCTGATCCAGCTCCAGCTGCATCCCAGTGGGGCAGGAGAATTCAGGGGAGCAATGAAATCTCAAAGCAGACCAATTGTTTGAGGTAAATGCATTGAGCATTCATACATCCCTAGAGCCATCCAAACATAGCAAAGCAGATGCTAATTGCAGTCATTTCCTTAACTGAAGGGTTACCCAGTGGCCCTCTAACCCTGTATTTCCATTCTTACCCCCAGGAGCAGACCAGGCCTCGGTGACAGCCCGCAGCCACATCCAGCTCGTGAAGTCACAGGTACAAGAAGTGAGGCAGCTGTCCCAGAAAGCAGAGACCAAATTAGCTGAAGCTCAAACAGAGGAGCTCATAAAAGCTCAAGGAGAGGAATCTTCGTTGCCACAGGGGATTTTAGGAAATATGGATGCAGGTGATGATCCTTACCTTCGGGAGGACTGAACAGAACTGAACTGTAGCATATCTGGGAGTCAGTCACAAATTGAACGGTCCCAAACTATTGTGTGGGATAGTCTCAAACTGCTGAAATACGCCCATGATTCCATATTTTCCCCAAGCAGGATTGCTGTAGAAATCAAGTCACTTCCAGGTATTTGGAAGGCCTCTATTTTGTTTGTAACTTACCTTGTTTGTAATACTTTTGGATTCATTTATTTAAACGTTTATCTATGCAAATGTGAAGACTGCTATCAAGGACAGCCCGGTGTTAATTGTGTCTCTGCTGGGAAGTTCGATGTCTTTGTGGGAGCTCATTAGGGATCAGCCAAAGAAGTGTATTTAAAGAACCTTGTTTTTAACATGCGAAGTAAATGATTTGTGTGAGGAGATGCCTTTATTAAACTGTGCAAAAGCATCCCATTGTGACCATGTCACCGTTTGGGTGAGAGATTAAGTTTCTAATGTCTGAGTTGACAGTTGCACCAAATTCCACTGAGCTGCATTTGGGGGAAATATTTGCTGTAGAGCTGAGAATTTCCATGGAGTTCCTCAGGCTCTTGGTGAAGGGTTGCAGTTCAGCACAGCATCCTCTGTCACCAAAGAGTCACCACACCTCAGGAGGTTCCCCAGGAAGCAAAAGGAGGTTTGATTGTCAAGATAAAGTGGTTATAAACAAAATTATTTTGGTAACTGCCGCGGGCTTCTGTACAAGGCAGTGAGCAAAAGAGTTTTACTTATTTGAGTGCTTTTGAGCACAAGCTTCAGGAAATAATCTGAATTCTCTCTTTTGCAAGCTTGACGTTTCACTACAGGTTTCAAAACCACAAGTGTCTTTCACTGTGCTCATTTTCTAACTCCACAGCTAATGTGAAATTGGTTTTGTAGAACAGTATCCACTAGAACTTTGTCATTGCTGGCTGGAATCAGGTTTTGTAAGAAAACACACATTATTCAGAGGTTTTTCACAACAAATTACCATCTGATGCCCTGCATCTGTGTCGAGGTGGCTGTTACTAAACTGAGGAAT
Organism: Empidonax traillii; assembly: GCF_003031625.1. Lineage (NCBI taxonomy): Eukaryota > Metazoa > Chordata > Aves > Passeriformes > Tyrannidae > Empidonax > Empidonax traillii. The sequence goes on along the minus strand of NW_020955236.1, from coordinate 1,618,176 downwards.
TTTCTGTAGCATAAGTTGTCTCATTTTGCCTGCCCTTGGGACAAATGCAATCTCAGCTGCACAGCACGGTACATTTATAGATTCAGTAGTAAAAGAATTAACAAACCACCTTTCCTTGCTCCTCACTGGGTGGGTGTTGCTGTATCCAGGGAGGATGGCACAGTCTGGAATTCAGCTCACAGGGAGCTGCCAGTGTCTGCTGTGCCAGGAGGCCCCAAACTCAGCTTTGGGCAGGAGCATGAGTCAAAACCCCACTATGATGAGAGGATTATTTGAGCAGTGGCACAGCCAAGGCCTCAGGAGCCAAATGCACCCTCGGGTCAGCTCTAACCACAACTGCTCTCACTTGCAGAGCAGTTGGAACATCTGCCAAGCCCCTGACCCCAGTGCACACACAAGTTGTGTTCTTTCAGGGTGCCACAGGAACTCCACTCTGATGTTTGCGTGGCAGAGACGGGGCTCAAGGCAGATGAGCACTGCCAGGAGCCTGCAAAGCCAGGAAACTCCCTCTTCCCCTTTTCTTCAGAGCCTGCTCCCAGCCCTGTTGTCACCCCACTTCTCGTTTCACTGCATGCTCTGCACTTCCCAAAAGCTGTTCCCACACACATCCAACCTGACACGACAGAACCAGCCAGTCAAATCACAGTGGGAGTGAGGAGCACGAACAGCTCCACATCACCCCCAAAACGGGGCACAAGGGAGTCCCTCGGCCTTTATTAGGAAGTGAGAGCTGCCAGCTGGGGATTAGCCTGTACACCTAAACCCACAACAGACATGACATCACGCTCTGCGTTCCTGAGTTTGCACTGGGAATCACTGAGTGGATCAGGAAAATGCTGGCACAGCAGCTCCCAGGGCACCACGGCACCCGCCCTGCCCGCTCTCTTCTCCAGGACAAGCGGCAGCACCCAGAGAATTGCGCCCAGAAACTGAGTTTGCTGCTGAGAGTTGGCCTTGTTTACAAAGCCAACGCACCTGAAACCACACACAGGGAATTTCTCAGATGCAGGTAATTAATCCTTGTCAGGGCTGCAGCCAGAAGACACAATGGCAGCTTGCACAGGATCACAGTGAGGATGGGCACCCACCCCTCAGCAGAGCAACCCTTTGAGGCAAACCCTTACTCACAGCTGGCACAGGAACAGCTCACCTGAGAGTGGCACCTTCTGCCACAAGAGCTGGGTCACACCTGGGGCTCAGCCAGACCTGCACTGGGTGCTTGGGAAAGCCAAGGCAGCCCAGGAAACCCCCTGCCCTGAGAGCTCCCCACACCTCTGGCCTCGGGGTGTCCTCAGTGTCCCTGTCTGTCCCACGAGCAAAAACCTGGAAGTGCTTCCCAGGCACCTCTGAAAGCTGCAGCTCCCATCTGGTGGGGTGAACAGTGGGCAGCTGGCACCGGAGGCAGCAATTACAACAGCACAACACAAATGGCTTTGGCTTCTGTAATCACACACTTCCTCTCCACCCACTATATTTTTTTTCCTAAGGCTTCCAGGCTGTTTCCTTGCTCACACACAGCACACCAGTTCTGCTCTAGCAGCAAGACACGCCGGCACTGAGGAGTTCCACAGAAGTATCACCAAATCTTAGTTCCATATTTGATATTTCCTCAAATTAGCAGCTCCAGCACATTCAGATGAATCACTTTCGTGTCAACGCATCTTGACAGGGCAGAGAACAGCAGCTGCTCACTTGAAAGGAAGTGGCATTTCCGCATAATGACTCCTGAATGCAAACACCCAGCACCAGATCTCAGCCTTCCCTGGCTTTTAGGGCTCTTAGCTTTCAGGAGACTCAAGAATATTCCTGTAAAAACACTTTTCAAAAGTGTATTTTATTTGTACCCACCATTACAACAGCAAAAAACCAAACACCTCCTACACAACATGACACGCTGCAGCCCCTCTTCCTACCACTGTGATTATTCAAGACACATTGCTCCTCTCACACCTGATCAGAAAGTCTTTGTGCAAAAGTTTCCAGTGCAAGTAAACCTGTAATGACCTTCCATAAAAGGCAAAGGGCTTGAGTCAGAGCCCAGTCCTTTGGGTCATCATCACTGCTGTGTTAAGGCAATATATTTTTGAGGATTTTTCTTATCCACTCTCTTTCTCCTGCTGTCCAGCAGGAGCTGTGGGATTGCTGCTCTGGACAGTGGACCCAGCAGCACACACTGGACTTTCTCCCATCCCTTCAAGTAATTTCAAGTGCTCTGTCACTTGTCAGTCATCACTGGCCTCCCCACACGAGCCTGAATTTGGCCGGTGGTCAGACATCGGTGTTGTGGAGCCTCCATAGCAGGTGGCCCCTCACTCACATTCCCGTGGCAGTTGTGACTTCCCTGGGAGGAGCTGAGCCAAGTCCCCCGTGCTGTGTCTCACCATCCCCACCATGTGACAATTCAACTGCTTCAAGCAACCCCCCGACAGAAAATGACTCACTGCAAACCAAACCCTGACGGCTCCAGCGCAGTCTGTTAGTAACGGACACGGTTCTACCACAACCTGACTTTTAGTTTAGTACCCTGTGCCTGCCACCAGTCACAACCTCGCTGGGCTCAGCGGGAGCTCCTTTTCCACCGACACCGCACACCGAATGCTGTCGTCCCTCACCAGCGTCCACATGATCCACATCTCCGTGGGGTTGAGCTTGTGCACAACCATCAGCCCTTTGTACAAGCACGGATCGAAAGCGTTGAAAGGTCTCTGGATCCCAAAAGTCTTAAAGCCAGCATGGTTCTTTGGGGTCACGGACATCTTCGCCAGACACATTCCCACAAACACGTCATCTATCGGGAAGAGCTCCGTGTCCTCTGCGGTGCTCTGGAGGCGACGCACTGTCTCTCTAGACATCACATACCCCCCTCCTCCTGCATAGTGAGGATAAAAGGAGGCTCCATACATGGCCTCTGGGATAAAGTATTTGACCTTGGTGTTCCTGATGGGCCGGGCGTTGGCGATCACGTCCCCAACAAAGAGATCCTGTTCAGGGTCCAACTCCTGGAGGAACTCCACGATGTTGTAAGTGTTGACGAACACGTCATCATCGCCCTTCAGCACAAACCTGGCATGCAGACAGTCCTCCATGAACCAGCGGAGGAAATGCAGCTCCTTGAGGGTCAAGTTGAAGAAGTTGTCAACGAAATCCCACTGCAAGATGTCACCAAACTCCTGGCTCTCGTAAGCCAGCAGCTGGTGCAGGGGCTGCACCTGGGTTTTGGCCTCTGAGCGCCCCAGAAGGAACACCAGCCTGATATTCTTGCCCCTGATAGAGATCTCCTTCCCCCACGTGTTCCTGATTGCCACCCTCCGGTCCACGTTGATCGGGGAGGACTTGACGGCCAGCAAGAGGAACATCTCTTTGCTGCACCTGGGAGGCTTCAGCAGGACTGGGAAGCTCCGGCAGTGCTTGTACGTTAAGAAGACGCGGTGAAGCTCCGGGAGCGCCAGGGAAGAATTGGCGAGGGTCAAGTTCGGCAGACACTTGGTGGGTTCGGCGTTGTCCAGAACCAAAGACTTCACTTTGTGACTCACTACATCCATTTTCTGGTTCTCTGACGATTCCGATAGCTTTGCCTCTTTCCTCAGGTAAAACACGCCGGCGAGCAGCGTGATGGAGAAGGTGTAAAGGGCGAGGTTCCTGATCCTGGGATACATGGCAGCCCCCGGCACCGACCGGCCCTGGGCACAGCAACACGAGCCCTTCTCTGCCGGAGTGTCCGCGGGCAGGGACGGGACGCGCCGGCCGCTCCCCCCGGGCGGGGCTCGGTGTTTCCCCCCAGCCGGGACCCGGTGCCGCCGGCGAGGGCCGGAGCGCTGCGGCCGCTCCGGAGCCCCCGGCCCCGCTGACCGGGCTGGGAGCCGCCGGCTCCCTCCACCGTGTCCCCGGCACAGCAAAACCCCCACCTCGCTCTGCGGAGCCGCCGCCGACCTAGCGGAGCTGCCCCGCCCCGCTCCGCCCCTGGGCGGGGGATGAGGGGGCGGCTGGCACTGGGCAGCGTGTCCCGGGCGCTGCAGAACCCCCCTGCATCCCGCACATCCCCCCTACACCCCGCACATACCCTCTGTACCCACACTTCGCGCTCCACACCCCGCACCAGCCCCCGCCCACCGCAGCTCCGGCAGAAGCTCAGCAGCAGCCCCGGACCGCCACAAACCCAGTGCGATCTCCCAGCTCTGGCGATTCGGCTCAACCAGGATCCACGCTGCGTTCCCGTGTGGTTTATTTCCCACTCGGCTCTGGACACGTTACTGGGTTTTCTCCACTTCCACGGCCTCGTTCTCCTGGCTGTGGGCACCGACTGCCAAGGGCCACCGAAGCAGCTGCATCTGGAATTGAACCACCAGTGGCACCGGCTGGAGCTCTTGACCTTCCTCCGGCTCAGCAGTATCTTTGTTTTTTCCTTTTCCTGTGGAAAGAAGTAAATCTGTCACTGTCTCGAGACAGTAAATCACCCTGAAAGCAGTAGCGTGCAGGGGGACTGCCCATGGTGTCAGCACTGCCTGCTGGGCCTTGAGGGAAATCTATTTGAATATGACTTCAGATAAGAAGCCCAAGAAGCATCTTTAGGCAGGCAACTGATCTGGGTGCAGCTACGTGTTTGTTGTTAAATTCCCCTGGGACAAAAGAAAGATGCAGAAATAAACAATTTCAAGGATTCTGCAAAATGGAGCGTGGGGTAAAATGAGACGTACGTGAGACTACTTCTGAAGACATCCTTCAATGTCTGGGCAAACTGTTCACTCGAGACAAAGCTCGCTGCCTTTCCTCTTTGAGCCGTCTGGAAGTGATCCCAATTCCTCTGAGAGGACTTATTATTTGTGTGCATTTGCTGACTGGGGGATGCAAATTAGCCTCAGCTCCCGGCTGGGAGAGAGCTGGTCCCTGCACAGCCTGGCCGGACACACGGCCAGGAGCCATCCCCGTCCCTCGGAGTGTGGGCTCTGCTCTGCTTCAGGGTGGTACGTGGTGCTCAGGGGATGAGCAAGAGCCAGATGGCCACGGTGCACCCTGGTGACTCACAGAGGAGCCAGGAGGTGCAGACACAGCCAGGATGTGCAGAGATGCTCGAGCTGCCCCCCCAAGCCGCAGTCGGGGTGTTCCTGTGAGTCACATCGGAGCACGGGGCCACGGCACAATGAGTAGAGCAAGCTGGGGGGGGTGGGCAGCTCATTTGTAGGCACCGTGAAATTTTGCATCCACACTTTGAAACACGCCCTCGGTGGGCCTGCGGTGCAGCCAAGCGGCCTCCACCTGCACAGGCACGCGGGGACACCAAATTAACCACGAGCCTCGAATGGCTCTGGGCTTCCTGTGTCAGCTGTGCATCCATCTCTGGCCACACAACCCCCCACACAAAGGGTTCACCTCATTCAAGCTGAAAGGAAAACCTCCTACTGACTACAGGACTGGGGTGGAGGAAGGAAGAAACACCAGTGCTGACACTGTTCATCTGTTCGACAGCAGCTGCCTGCTCTGCTTCAGCAACGGGCTGGGTGTACATCGCAAAGACACATTTTCTTGTGGGGAACAATAATTCAAAGGGTTTTCTTCTTTTCAGGTAGCTGGGAAGGCCACAAGCTTCCTCTAGTGCAGACACTACAGGGCTCTGAGGTCCTCCCCAAAGATGGGGACCTTGCTGTGGGTGATGGGGCACAGAAATCAGCCTGGAGCTCTTGGGAAAGGGAGTTAATTGCACTCTTAAATCTGATGCCAGAGCAGGGAAACAAGGCTCCTTTGGTAGCTCTGAGTAGTGCTGGGGAGGTCTGGCCCTCTCCATGATCTCACTGACCCAAGAGCAGCTTTTCAGCACTGCCTGACCACCCTTCCCTCCCCCACTTCCTCCTGCTCTTGCATTACCCCTCCAAAGTGCTGTCAGTGCTATTTTTGCAGTCAAAACCAAGGAAAAATAACCTGCAAGAGGCAGGGTGAGTTTTGTCTCCAGTGGATTAAGCAACACTGCTGGCTGAGCAGCCTGTGAGCTCTGCACTGGGGAGGGGACACCTGTTGGGGTCAGGGTGGTCCTTCACAGGGAACAGCAGCCTGGGGTCTGTTCCCAGCCCTGCTGTGGGGCACCTGGGGCTCTCTGTGCAGCTCATCTCCAAGCCAGGAAGAACAGTAATCCCCTCTGCAAAGTGCTTTGAGATGGGAGTTGGAAATGGATAAGGAGCTTATTATGCATCCCAGGCCACCTTCCCCCTGCTGCCCACGCCAGCCCTCACACCGTCCACACTTGGCAGCCCACACAGAGGGCAGCACATTTCTCACCCACAAATCAGCTGTGCCCTTGTCCCCTGGCACACGGTGCTGGTGGGGGGGTGTGTCTCCCCCAGGACAGCCAGCAGCCCACCCTTGGTCCTTGCTCAGACACTGATTCATGAGGTGTCCAGGCGCGTGTCCATCCTGACAGCCCCGCACTCAATGTCTGCATTCACAGCCCGAGGCTCAGGATGTGAGTAAGTGCCTGCTCCTGCCAGGGTGGCTGTGCCCTGTGGCTGCCTCTGGCTGGGCACTGCTCCTGTTTGCTCTCACACACACACACACACACCACCCTCTCCCCCACCAGCTCCAGGCTCCATCCCTTTTGGGAGACCCCGAGGTTTTCTGGCCGGCCTGACCTTCTGCCTTTGTCTTTTTGTTCTTGTCTTTGCCTTTTTTCTCATCCTGTGGAGAGAGACATTTCCACAGTTAGGCTGTGTTGAAATCCAGTGCCCTCATCCAGTCCTGTGACAGCCATCACCATCGGGGTGCTGTCACTGGGATTTACAGGGCAGGGGAAGGAAGTGAGGGGGAACAGGAGCACAGCAGAGGGGCTGCTCTGAGAGGAGAATCCAGGAAATAGAAACTGTTGGCACAGCTGGTATGTGCTGCCATGCTGAGAGAGAGCACCAGAGGAAGCACGAGTGGTTGCTTTCACATTCTCAAATGGAAAAATCAACTCATATATTTTGCTAAGCCCGTAAAAAGCAGCAGTACTGCTTGCTAACATCAGTTAAATAGCCATGCCAGCAGGGATGGATGGTGGTTGAAGAGGGCTATTTTAGCCCCATTTTAGGGAGGGGAGGACTGAGGGACAGATGGATGGATAGGATGCCCAGGCCACTGAGGACAGAGCAGGCTGCAGGGCAGGACATGCTGAGCCCCAGCCTGCAGCACTGCCCATCCCTGGCAGCCCTGCCTCACCCCCCTCTGTGGGGACATATTCCTTACCTTCTCCTCTGGAACTGGAGGTTCTGGTGGTTTCTCAGTGATCAGGACCCCAAAGTCACACACAGTCTCCACCAGGTCCTCGGTGGCCAGCAGGGCCTCCAAGGTCACCCTGGTGGTACCCAGGGTTCTCAGAATGGGAGGGTCACTGCGGAGTTCTCGGGGCTGCTGCTGCTGCTGCTTCTTTTTCTTGTCCCTGGAGGGACGACGCTGCAGGACACCAGCACAGGGACAGGCCTCAGCAGAGGCTTGGAGTCCCTTTATCAGAGAGAATCAACCCCAACCCAGCCCCTTGCCCACCCCTGCATCCAGGCCAAGGTGTGTGTAACCAGCTGCTGCCTTCCTCCCTTGGCAAGGGGGGACTTTGGGAGAGGTCTGGGATGGAGCAATGACTCTCTGACACACCAAACTAATCCAGGTTCTCTCATCACCACTCTTGCAACTCAGATATATAATTTGGCCATTGTTCTCTCCCAGCACCCTACCTTGGCACTGTCCTGTCCTTCCTTCTTATTGTCTTCTGGGTCAGCATCTACAGGCCATGAGAGCACCTGCCCAGAGAGAGGAGCTGCTGCTTCAGGGGCTGGCAGGGCCCAGGGTCACTGCCATCCCAGCCTGCCCCCCAGAGGGAACATGGTACCACTGCTGGGCCTCCCAGCAGCATTCCCCCCTTCATCCAGCTCTGCCAGACACTCACCTTCTCCTCCACAACTGACACAACCGTTCCAGCTGCCAGGTAGGACTTCAACCCCACCAAGTCCTTGGCAATGTGCTCCTTTGTGTAGCTGCAGTCGATGGTGTCTGCCCAGGGCTTTCCAGGGGTGGCAAACACCCTTGCTGTGTAGGGACACAAAGAAGTTCTGAGGAGACCTTTGCTTTGAGACTGGTGCCAGTTCATTATCCATCAGTCCCAGGCTGACACTGTGAGGGACATGCTGATGCCACCACAGGCCAGGAAGAGCCATAAACTTGCCCTGAGCGATGGGACAGGGGATTTACAACTCCTCATTACCAGAGTGAGTCTTTGGCTCGTCCGTGGCTGCAGGGTCCTGCTGGTTCTTTGTTTCTCCTATGTCCTGAGCAGAGCTGGCCACATCCAGCACAGACACCGTGGGACTCTGCTGGGTTTTTGTTACCTGGAACAGAGAGGGGTCTCTTGGTTAGACATGTCTGGTTTTGTTTGCACTGGGACCAGCTGCCCCTGAAATCCCATTCCCCACCCCACCCTCATGGGAAGAAGGGGCACCAGGGCCAGGGGAGGGGTCTGCCACAGCCAGCAGGAGGGGGGCTGTGAGAGCACACCCCTGTGCAGAGCTCTGGGCTCCTCAAGAGAGACAGGGAATGTGGGCAGCAGGGACTTGTCCTGCCAGATGCAGCCCCATGGGAATTCTGTCCCCAGTACTGCTGCTGCCCCTGCCACATCCATCACTCCATAGCCTGGAGATGGATTCTCCCTTGCTGTGACCTGCCAGGCCTGTTGGCCTCCAGGAGCACAATTAAGGACCAACCTCAGTGTTGCTCTCATCCTCCAGCTCCTCTTCCTCCGCAAACTGCTCCTGTTCCTCCGCAAACTCCTCCTCTCCCTCTGGAAACTCGTAGGTCACAAAGTAGCTGCAGGTGATCACAGGGGCCTCGGAGCCAACCTCCAGCTGCTGGAGAGCGCTGGGATCAGGGACTCCCTTCATCTCCCCAACACTCACAACCACCCGAGCTTCACTCCTGCTTAGCTCTAGAAGAAAGACAATCTTGTCGTGGAGCTGCCACACGTTCTTTCCAGAGCGAGGAAGGAACAGAGCAAGAGGAAACCTCCAGGTCGTGGTGTCCCCTCCGTGCCACCCTGTGCTAATGCTGTGACAAGCCACTGCCACGTGGGGTCACTCCAAAGCCACGCAAACGCCTCCTGGCTTGGCTGCTCTGCCTCCCTGGTTAACATTGCAGTTTCCAAAGAGCACATCCAGCACACAAAAGGGTCATCAAGAGGGGTTTCCCACCCCGGGTGTGCCCAGCCCCCCTGCTCCAGTCCCACACTGCAGAGGCGGCCCCACTGTGTGCAGGCACTGCAGCACCACGGGAACACCTTCCCCAGTACAGATGATCCTCCTTCACCAGCTCCACAGGGAAGCACAGGGTATGAAACCAGGTGGTGTCTGGGGGCAGGCTGGGATTCAGAGGCAGTGCTTGGACTAGGGGGGTGGGCTTTCTCTGAGCCTGACTAAAGCTAAAACTACCTTGACTGTAATTACACCACTGCAGGGTCCCCTGCCTGTCTCCTCACTTGTACTAGCAGGGTAAAAAGGCACAGAGAAGGACCTCCCTTTGAGGAGAGGCAAAAAGGAAGGCAGAGTTTGCCCCGAGGGCTCTGAGCTCAACCACGATGAAAGCCCCTCCTGGGTGCCAGGGTGAGGTTCAAAGGTGAGGACTCACCTGGCTGCCTCGCCAAGCCACGGAACTGCTGCCTCTCATCAGGCCCTACGTAGATGTCATCGAGGAGGGACAGCTTGGGCAGGCTGTCCACGAGGAAGCCTCTGTAAGTGGGGATGAGAGCCAGGGGGCTCCCTTGGAGCACCAGGATGCGGAGCTTCTGCAGAGTGGTCAGCTGGGAGACCAGCCCCAGCAGATCTGTGAGGCTGTTGAAGCTCAGGTCAAGGGAGATAAGGTTTGGCCTGAGGAGAGAAGCCAGGGAAGAATTTAAGGCAGCAAGCACCTGTCTGAGGACAGGGAGCTCCTGCCCTGGGGCAAAAACAGAAACAAAAATCATTTTCCTCAGCACAAACTGGGTCAAACTTGGGAATTCAACGATACAATCCCAAGAGGCCAATTCCAAATTCCTGAGGCATATGGTCCGTTGCCAGCCTGCCCCACCACTCAAAAACATGTCAAGGAAACATTAATGACCCCACTGCATCATTTGGTGATGCAGCCTAACCTTTAGGTTTTTCGCTGGGCAGAGTCCCAGCAAGAGCATTGGGGAGAACATGGAAAAAGGAAGCTGCCCAGGGAAATGGGAACTGTGGTGGGCAGGGTGTCAAGGCAGTTTTCCTGGTGATATCCCCACTCCACCCCTTGGCCATGGACCAAGACAACCTCGGAGCATGTGACAGCAGACACAGACCACTGTGCACAGGGAGTGGACAGAGCAAAGCAATGCAGTGACCCTGCTGAAGGGCTGTGCCTTCCCAACAAAGGCCGCCTCGATGGCTTGAGGCCACATCTGCCTACCTCCCTTTCAGGAGCCCACGGTCAGCCTGTGGCATTACCAGAAATCCCCAGTGAGGAACTTGTCCTGGGAAGGGCCACACAGCCTGTTGTGTCCCAGCCCCAAGTGCTGGAGCTCCGGAGGAGGCTGAGAGCACAAGTCCTCCAGATCGCCCACAGTGTTGCAGCAGAGCTCCAGGACCTGCCCAGGACAGAGGGAACAACAGACACCTTTGCAATGAGCTGTTCCTGGCACCCCTGGAGCTGTTTGGCTTCCCCTGCGTTCCAGAATGGGACCTCCTTCCCCATCCTGCACGAGGCGCTGCTCGCTCACCTTCAGTGTCCGGGGCAGGTTGGCCGAGGTGATCCTGCTGATCTGGTTGGCACTGAGGATGAGCTCCTCCAGCTGCTGGAACTGCAACACACCCTCATCGACCTCCTCCACCTGCAAAGAGCTGGGTTTGGCCAACGTGTCCCTGAGCCACCTCAAGGTCAAGGAGACACGGAGACATGCTGATCCATCCCGGGGAGGGTGGGGGGAGTAGCTCTATCCCAGCAGCAACAGTGGCATCTGGGAAGACCATGGGATGGGGAAGGTGTCCTTTTTCCCAGGACATTTTCCCTCCCAGCAGACAGACAGGGTTTCCTGGCCTACACCTTCACAGCACCAGCAGCCGCACTTACTCCCTTGTCGACCATCCGCAGGGACTTGAGGACCTGGTAGACTTTGGAGCCGTGGACGAGCTCGGGTGCCAGCACGGCCACCTCCCTCAGGAGCCTGTCCTGGGGGCTGCAGTCCTGTGGCAGTGCCCAGGGGCTGTGCTGGTCCCTCAGCAGCTCCAGCAGCGCCTCGGGGGTCTCTTCATCCAGCACGGCCTCCTCCTGCCCGGGCTGGACCCTGCGGGGGCTCCTGCGGCCACTGGGGCAGGATTTGTTCTGCAGAGGGGAGAGAGGCAGTGACAGCCCCGCCACCCACAGGCCCCGTGCCACGTCCCACGCTGTGCCACCCTGTCCCTACCCAGCTGCCGAGGCCACAGGGGAAGTCCTGCAGCCCCAGGTGCCGCAGGTACTCCTGGAAGGCGGCCGAGAGGCTGCAGCAGTTGGGTGCCGCCATCCAGCCCAGCCTGACCGGGAATTCCTGGCTCAGGGACTCGTTCCCCGTCGCTAGGAGATGGTGGTGACGCGGATGCCGTGGAACCGAGCACCAAACAAACTCTCCAAGGGAGCGTGGAGCGAGCCTGGGACAGCACTGAGCTCACCAGGCTGGGAGTAAATCCCTGGTTTTCTGGATCCTCCCCAGGTTCTGGGGGCTGCTCCCCACCAGGGGCCTCGTGCAGTGCTCGCAGGGTACATCGTCAGCCTTCTTCCCTGGCCAAGGAACCATGACATGACACTTGCCATTTCACTTATCTATATCCTGAGAGTTACTCAGGTTCTGTGGAAGAAACAGGGAGGTTTCCCAGTCCGTTGTGAAAGCCCAGCTCTTCACTCATGCCGAGGGCACTGAAACCACAACCACATAAGGCCATCAAAGTTCACAGCTGAAAATACCAACTCACATACTTGGAAAAAAATAGGTGAACTCCAGGACCAAAAGCTACTGCTCTGTCTCAGGTCAGCATCAGGTCTCCGTGCCCTGATTTCCTTTTTCCAGAGATAGGTGTTGAGGCAGTGGCTACAAATTCCGTTTTAGGGAGCTGACAGAGCAGCATGCGTCAGCAGAACTTCACTAAATGAACTGCAGATGTTCTGTGATGTTCGATGGTTGCGTGGTGGAAAGCTGAACTTCTCAGGTGGGGTTTTACAGGAGGGATGCTGACCTGCTCCCTTGTCAGCTCAGCAGCTTTTCACAGCCCTGTAGGGACAGGAAAGGAGGAACAGAGCATGCACAGCTAAGAGATGGTGGCATTGCCTGGAGTGGAATAACCAGGCAACCTGCTGGGTAAAGTCATATCTAACTACCTCTGAAAGACCATTAGCAGTGGTTGGACTGTGTTTCGTGGAAAAGCCAGGATGTAAAAGTGCTGCTGCTTTCATTTGCATCACTGTTTAAAATAACTGCCCCCACTGCCTTCAGTGCTGCACAAAGAGAGATTCCTGCTCTCAGAGGAAGAGCAGCTTCCTTGTCTGTCCTCCCTGGCTGTATCCATCTGGGAGAGCTGGAAGGGAAATGGCTCGTGCACCTTCATCTCATCTTCCTGTGGGGCACTGGCCAGCTGCATCCCTCTGCTTTTTTGGTGCTTTCAAACAAGCATCCCTCCAAGATCACCCTTCTACCTGAAAGGAGCCATCTGTACCCACCATTGTCTTTGTAGGGATGTTCCTAAAAAATGCCCTGCACAAAGAAACATCTATCTTTCTCCTTTTCTCCAGTCTCATCCCCCAGATAATAATAATAAAAATCTCAAATAAATGAAATACCTGCTAGAACCGTCCTTTTCTAGCTCTCCCTCTGCTGTACTGGGTGCTGCCCACGCTGCAGGCCATGTTAACTCATCTCTTTCTTTGCATTATTTAGCATCTGGGAACAGAAGAAGAAAAGCTTCCCAGATGGCTGCCTCTGCTTGGCTCTCAGTGCTCCCTCAGAGCCACCTTCAGTTTGGGAATCTCCTGTGATGAGGCCTCAAGCAAACAACTGAGGGCTGAAGGTACAGGCTGGTGGGACCCCAGTGCAGAGTCCTTTCCCATTTCCAGCCTTGGGAATCAGTTCATCCCAGAGAACAGTCCTTGAACCACTCCCAGTCACTTCAGAGGAGTTTCAGGCACACACACCAAGCTTTTTGTTTGCAGAGAGGGCTATTTCACATGAAAATCAGACCTGATTATTTGGATACCAAGATGCTGCTCCTTGAAAGTCTTCTGGTGACTTGACACATACTCATTTTTGAACTTATGACCACGTTTCACCACACCTGTAATTAGAGGTGGGAAGTACAAGTGTGGATGTGTCACAAAGGTAGATCCACTGGGGTTTCCTCTGCTCTGATTTCTGTCCCAAACCATCAGTAGTTCAGCTCTCCTGAGCTCATGCTTGCAAATCCTGAGGACAAATTTCCTCTGTTTTGGTATATATGAGAATTTCCTGCACTTAGCTACAGGAAACAGAAAATAACCTCAGGGGAGCCAGAGAGACAGGTGACAGCGATGGGGAGGTGTGATCCTGGGCATCCTCTGCTGGGTTACATGAGAGGGTCCCACCTTGGGGAAGGGTCTTCCAGACATGCAGCAAAAGGATTTATCCACTGAACTGGAGGCCTGACCTACCTTGCACACAAGCCTCCTGTAGCTTTCCACTCCCTGCACTGGCCCACTCTTACACTGACCCTGCAGGAGAAGGTCACTGGCTTTGGGCAGCAATAATGCGCTTGCAAACCCCAACCACGTTTATATTAAAAGCACAACAGAGTTTACATCCTAAATCCTACATTTTGGAGAGCCCGAGGACTTCGAGATGAATGGCTATGCCAAGCATCCCAAACTCCTCATCAAACAGATGACACAGGACACCATCTGTGTCAGCTGGAAACTGCACCTAGATCACAATCAGCGAAGACGCACTTGAACCAACTTTTGATGTAATCTGTCGAAAAGGGAAAAAACCCCAAACAATCACCGGCAAAAAAAAAAAGTACTGTGGGGGAGCCACTGACGCAGGACTCCAGGGTGCTTAAATGCAGCCTGGCTGGGCCCAGCCCAGCACTGCAGGCACCAGCAGCTCCAGGGTCACCTCCCAGCCAGCAGCTCTCCCGGCCAAGCCATGGAACGCCGAGCAGGTGGGTCTGCCTTGCCCTCGCTCCTTGTTATCAGGGTGCACTGGCTGATGTTCATCACCAGCTGATGTTCATCACCAGCTCAGCCCCTTCATGCTTTGAAAATGTATCACGCTGCACAAACCCAGAACGCTTTGCAAAAGCTCTGCCGAGGGTTGAGACCCATCATCGTATTCTTTCTTTTCTTTCTCCTTTCGTCTCTCCATTTGAATGCAGAGATCAACAGCTTTGCCATCTTCCTCTTCTGTTTACTGGTTCCTTTGGGCTCCTCAGCACCAACAGAGATATCAAAAGAAGGCAAAGCGACTACAGGAGAGAGGCAGACACATTTTACTGAGATAAAGCCTTTGGTATTAGTGATAGAAAAACAAGCAACTAACCTGTTCAGATACTATGTAAGTATCATTTTGCATGTGCTGTGTCTGTGGAGAAATCTCTTGAGTTACTGTAATAAGATTAGAAAGACCATCAGAAAAGAAATGTTTGGGTTAGAAGCTAGAATAGCCTCTTCTCTGTATTCCATGCAAGAAGAAAAGCACCAACATTGCATTATTTGAGGGCAGAGTCGGAGCAATGGCCAGGGCAGCTGCAGAAACCTTGGCTGACTTTGCCTCAGGTAACTTCCAGTGTTCCTTCTCAGTCTCCAGTCATGCTGGGCTTGGAGCAGGCATCTTTTCGGAGGAACTGGAAACATGGCAAGAATTGCCTTGCTGTTCAATCTGATCCTAGTGCTTGAGCACTTCAGCCAAAACTCCTGCTCGCCCATCCTTTCCCTGGAGATGGTGAAACGTGCACTGAACCCAAGTGTCAGTGCCTCAGACAAACTGCAGTTCCTGGGATTGCATTTCCAAGAGTGTGTTGATAAAAATCAGCATTGATTTTTTCCTCTGAATTCACTGCTGAGATTAAAGCCATCTCTGCCAAAAGAGATGAGAACACACTCGGGCCAAACCAGATCTCTGGCACGAGTAAATTTTGCCCACACAGCAAAAAATAAAACCCAACACTTAGAAAAGCTGCAACCGAGGCAAGCAGGGCACGAGGAGAGGAACTGCACACTCACAGCCACAGCCAGTGTGCAATACCTGCTCGATCAAAGGGGTGTAGGCGTTGGTACAGCTACTGAGCCACAACCAAAAACCCCCAGTGCACCCAAGTGAGAATGAAAACCAAAGGGATCGATGACCTCTCTGCTCTCCCTCCCTCCCAGGAAGGTTGTGTCTCTCCAGGGCTCCAAGGTAAGACCTCGCTGCTTGAGACGTCCGAAGTCAAGGACATGGTGAAGACAATACCCGATTGCCCAGCTTTCCACGCCAACTGCTGTGCCCTGCACCACATTTACAGCACCCTGCAAACCCTGGGGAGCGACATGGAAACCATCTGTAACTCCAGTGCCCGCCGCATTGTCGAGACCAACCTGATCCAGCTGCGCAGCACCCTGAGAGAAAGGGCCGAGTTTTATACCTGCAGGAGCAAGGACCTGGCAGAGGCACAGCCCAGCCAGGGCCAGCCCCTGGGCATAGCAGACACCATGAGCTACATCTGGTTGTTTTTGAAGAAATACAAACAAATCATGCAGAACGCAAGAGAAATGTACTGGGAAGCAGCTGTTTAACACGCTGGGATGAACAGGCACTGCAGACCTGGCTGAATGTGACCTGCCAGTGGTTATGGGATCAGTTTGCCAGAAACAACAACTTGCTACTCTATGTAACTATATAATCGAGTTTAATTTAATATTTAAAGGATGAATGCCTTAAGTTATATTATTTATTATAAAACTATTTATACTATCCTATTTGCAACAGCATAGAAAAAGGATGGACTAATGTGAGTCAGGATGATTTAGTTAACCAATCCTGGCATAAGTAAGCAAAAAACAGGAAAGCATAATTTTAATGTTATTTATATTTTTATCTTGCAAGGTTTTTTTCAAAAGTTGATGGTTAGTAGTTTCTTTACTTCTCTCTCTACTAGTGAATTTTATTTATAAATTTATATAGAATCTATTTTTATAAATCTATTTAAGCAATTATATAGTTGATATAGATATTTATTCATATTTTTAACTATTTTAATACTGAAAGGGATGAATGATGTATTTGCTACTTAGCAGATGCACAGTTTTACTCATTTCCTGCCATTACCTTTGGATAGAACCTGAAACCTAATTAAAATAAATTAAATAAAACCAATGTCAGTGGATTCTCTTTTTACCATCTAATCATTTTTTACACTGTTTTTTTGCACTGAAAGCCTAGCTGTTAAAAGACACTAGAAACAGCACCTCTCCTCCTTTCCCATCTATTTTCATTCATAAAGCTTTCAGCTTTGTCCCTGAAATTCCTGGCTGGTTTCTTGTTTGGATGAACCAGCGGTAGTGGAAAAGCACTCGAGTTTCCCAGGAGGAACAGGGGGACAACCAAGCTCCTTGCTGGAGCCAAGGGAAGAATTCCTCCCCAGTGGACCCAGTTCCAGACACCGCTGTGGAGATGTCACACAGTGGGGATGGGCAGCAGGTGCAATTCCAGCCTCATTCCCTCATTTTTAATGGGAAAGGATCAGTGCCCGGGGGCGTGTTTATCCCCAAGGCAGAAACAACTCCTACTGACCTTTCCAGGTGGGGTCAGCAAACCCCAAAAGGCAGGAGAACATTTGTATCCTGAGGGCATCGACATCACCACTGCCAGTGGTTGACTCGAGCCACTTAAGCCCTGGCTGAACCAGGGGATTATGCAGGGCCACTCCCTGTGGTTTCCTCTCCTCTGCACATCCTTTCTCTCACCTTTTTAAGATATAAATAGCTCCCCAGAAGTGTTTTCCTTGGAGAGGGAAACATTTTCTCAGAAGCTCAAACAAGGCATTCAGGTGAGTCAGATGGTCTGTCCCAGCTCGCATCACCTTCCAGGGCCTGTGAGGAATGAACAGTTTGATGGAGGGGCCACAGATGGGCTTTGTAAGAGGTGTCAGAAGGGCAGGACTCGGGGATGGGATGAGTCTCATCTTTTGTGGGTTTGTTTCCATTTTGTGATGGAAAGGCACTGGGGCGTGTGACACACACACCTTGTTCTGAGACAGGAACATGTTAAACATCTCTCTGGATGACAACAGGGGCTCTTCTGTGTTTGCATAAGACCAACAGCACCTAACAACCATTCTCTGTCTGCCCTGTCACCTCCTGGAGAAAGTCTTGAGGGATGAGAACAGCAGAGAAGAGCTCCTGAGGGTAAATATAGTTTAAAATAAATTAAAAAACATCTAATGAGCCTTACATTCCATTCTTTTACATAGAAAGAGAGCCCTGAGCTGTTTGCCCACTGGAGGGCCAATTCCTTTACAGCAGTGATTTCATTTGGCACCATTTCCAGCAGGTCTGCTTTTGGCAGCGTTTGAGGATTAGCAGAACCAGCCACAGAAAGAAGCCACTTCAAAAACGGTCGTGTGGCACCTCAGCTCAAGTTACAGCAGCCTCCCTGAAATCACCACTGAATCAGTAGTACAGAAAATTTTCTCTCCAGCCACAACTTCCTCCCCGAGAGCTCTGACAGCATCGCTGCAGCAGCTCTGGCATTTGTAACGCTTGGTCAAGAGAGGAGTCAGTCTCAAGTGTTGGTTTGTCACTGGTTAAAGAGCTCTGCTCTTCACTGCCTATTCCTATGAAAGTGCTCTGTGAGATCAAGCTGCAGATTTCTGAAAAATGAAATGCAGAGTTCAAAAACTGCTGTACCCTCTGGAACCGCAGGCCTGACTCATCAGGGCTTCTCATAAGAAATATTAAGTCAAAAGGCACCAATGCCAAGGATAAGATCTACCAGCACAAACTCTCATGCGGTGATTCTAAAATAAAATCCTTCTTTTCACTCATCTGTTATCGCCTTTTACCTCAACTAGAGCCTCAGGCACTCAGTGCTGCTTCTGCTGGGCAAGGAAATCCAAAATACCAACGAGGTGACAACTTTCAGCACAGGGAACTGGAGTGTCCTACCAGGGAAAAACAAAGAGCAGTCGTTAAAGGCAAGGATGAAACGTTACTGATTTCATTTTTTAAATGGGCTTAAGCAGCTCAGTGCATAACACTGCCACCAATCCCATGGGAATACCGTGTTATCCAACCTCAGACTCCGCTGTCCAGCCAATGTGTCAGACTCGAATCCAAGCCTGTAAGAAAGTAAGACCAACAGGGCTCAAGGCATTGGTGCATTGGAGAAATACCAGGGCTGCCTGGGAATTACTGCCTGTTAGAAATGCAGAAATGAAAAAAACCCTGTCAAATGAGCTCACTCTCACTTTTGTTTTCCTGTTCACAGGGAAAGTCACAAAAAAGACTGCCAGGTGCTGGCCCTGGTCCAGGAGCAATTCCACTCAACCATTTCCCCACCTCCAGCTAGAAAATAAAGGCATTGCAACCAGTTTCTTCCAAAAAATATCCTTTATTGTTTTGGTTGTAAATATATATAAAAAAAAATGCATTGCACAATTTAACAGACCTACTGGAAAGTGCTACATATCAACAGCACAACAGAAGTTGTGTCATGCAACAGAAAAGGAAACCTAAGCAAAGCAAGAGCACAACCTGAAGTCCTCATACCTTCAAGCATTTTTTTTTCCTTTTTTTTTTTTTTTTTTTAACAAGAATGAATTCCATTCACTGAAAACACATTTAAATACAAGGTTAGAAGAAGAAAACGAGCAACTTATTAATTGTATTGTTAATTGAAAGGTCTGCTCCTAACACAGATGTCTTTTGATTGATAACCTTTTTCGTGTTGGAAAAGTTCAGACATGAAAGAAGTTCAGACAATGGCTACAAAGTAATTCTATGACATACCTAAGGTGTGTTTCTTTGCAACTGAAGTTACTGTAGAACTCAAGTTTTACAGATAAACCTACAATTTGGTACTACCTCTTCTGCTCTAACACAATAAATGAGCAGGAAATCCAACCAAAAGTGAAACAAAAGGAAACCTGAGGCTTAACTGATGTTGTGGGAAAAATATTGGGGCTCTATAAAAGAAAAAAAACAAGTGATCTCCTCTGAAACTCAAGGGTATAAACTGAGGAGTAACAGAAAAACTCCTGTTGTCTCACCTAATTAAAAAAAACTCCTAGAAGTTATCAACAGTTGTCCATAATCCTCCAAGAGTGGTATGACTGAGTCCCTAAAGCAACCTAAATTGGGTGTCATCAGCCTTTTGTGGGTGTTTTTCCATGCAACAAACGTGAAAAGAAACCAAAAAAAGAGAAAGAAAAAGGTGAACACAGTTAACAACATTCTATTTTCAGCTGCATCTTCTAGTTGGCAACATCAAGGCAAGAATTATTCACTCCAGAAACTCCGAAAGTGAAACAGCCTTCAAATAATTTGCACTACAAAAGCATTGCCTTACTGGATGATCTTGCAGTGAGCTTCCCTCTCTGTTCTCAAACCGTTCTTCAGGAGTTTGGGGTTTTAAAAAAAAACAAAAAATCTAAATTTCCCTGTCCCCTCTACCACACGTGCACAGACACACACACACTCTCACAAAGGAATGTAAAAAACCCTGAAGATGCAAAGGGATGATGATTTTCTCAGTACAATTTGACAGCCCTTTGCCTTTTTCAAGCCATTTCAGATTGAGAGGTTTAAGCCCTTGCATATTTTGTGGTTGCTGTCAAGCCTGTGGTCTGACAGCCTGTACGTGAGTGTGTGTGCTCGTGCGCACGGGACAGCTGAGTGGTGAGTTCAGCAGGAGAGAGGCAACTTTTCCCGTTCACACACACGATTACTCACCAACCTCAGTTTGAAAGGGACACAGATAAAACCTTCTTAAAAGCCAGGGAAGCCCCACTTTGTCCACTCACAGAATTTTCCACAGAGCACTATACTGGGGGGAACAATGCATGAGGTGACAAATCAAATGCAACCATGACACCAAGACCTAAGGCACGGATGGAAACATTCTGGTCAGCCTCCCTTCAAGGAAGCCTTCCCCAGGGGTCCAGAAAAGCATGGAAGAACATTCCAGTAGGCTCAAATGGTAGTAATCAAGATTCCTTTGGTTTTGTGCAGAGATCAGACTGTCATGATGAAGTGTGCACTTATCTCTGATCCTACTACTCATTAATTCCTTCAATCCTAGTGTGCTCCTGGAGTTTCACCACTTACTCCTCCAGCTAAGAGGAGGCTAAAAACTACAACACAAGCTAAGAACTCCACCAGATAATGCCCAGAACCTGTGTTTGGGGTGGGGGCCACCTACAATATTCCGATTAACACAATTCAAGGTCAGAGGAACCACTACACAATCCTAGTTTGACTTTGTGCATATCACAGGCCACAGATAAATCATTTAGCCACTCATTTACTCAGTGAAAGATGTTGGATTTGAATGAATATGACTTGCATTCAGTTCTGGGGGTGTTCTCTGAAAGTTTAGCACCAATTCACTGAAGACAGACGTGCATCACCTGTAATTCTGTGCAGATATAGGCACTGTCTGTTTGGCTTGCTTTGGTGACGCTGAGGAAATCAGAGCCCTTAGATGAGGGGAGAAAGTGTTACTACACTTTTGGAAAAAAAAAAAAAAAGCATTGAAACTCCTCAATGGGCAAGAAAGACAGACTAAGGAGTTCAAAGTGGAAAACTGTGCAGGAACCAATACATACGTGGTCCATCTCTTCTCATACCAGTGCTCAGTAGTTCTACTGCTCAGTGAGCCACAAACCAGCTCTTTCCTCCTGTGTTTCCACATGAAGTGAAATCACTCTCCTCACAAGGCTGACTGATAAAGTAAAGAATTCTGATTTGCAGCAGGAGGGGGACAAAAATATATTGAATCACTGCTTTGAGGAGCAGCCACATCATTTCTGGTAATTGCACTATGTGGAAAATATATTTTCACTTTTCCTTCCCTCCCTCCTACACTCTTGCCTAAGTAAGCAATCTTTGATTTATTTTTTTTCTCTTTAGTACGTTAAGATTTGCAGATTTTCAATAGTGCTTTGAGCTTGATTCTCCACCACAATTTGATAAAATAAGCACTTTCCCTCCAATTGTAACCAGCTCGTGACGCAATGAGCTTGATGGTTTTTCCATCCAGATAAAAACCGTAAATTGACAAAATGTTCAGCAACTCAGTCAAATTACCCTTTCCTGTTCCTTTTAAGTCCCTTTCAGCTTCCAGTCCAGTGAGATCTGGAATGTCAGGATCTGAGCTGCCAGATTTCCCTGGGCCTTGAAGCATTTCTTGCACAGCCCCTTTGCTCGCTGAGACAAAACTCCAACGTCATCGATACCAGAAATGGCAAAAATCACACACGATCGCTGCTGACAAGCAGGAGACCAGAGTGCAGGGGAGGCTCCACTCTGAAAGCTCAGCAAAAACACCCCTTCTTGGACAATGTGCCCACTGATTTCTTGCTAGAAAACAGGAGGTGTTTTTGACAAGCAAACACCCACGTGGTGTCTGTGCATCTCAGGGAGATTTTAGCCCCCTGAGGGAAGGATGGGAGGGACCCTCCCCAGCCCATCACAGTGTTCAATGACTTCACTGGAATCGAGTTTGCAACCAGTGATAAAACCGAAGGATTTAAAGCACTGGTTTAAAAAAGAATTTACCTGTTCAACACTCCTTACCCAGCTGCATCCCAAAAAGTATTGCTTAATTAATTACAACATTATGTATGGAAGATCTAGGTACGGATCTCTCCAGAAAAATCTACTCACTCTTTAATTACAATGACAACCTTTATACACTATTTCAACAAACCATTCCTTAGCTGAGGCTTGGGTTTGTGTTGGTTCTGTCACAGATGAAAACACAGGTTATATGTCAGATTTGCTGTAAAAAAAAGAAAGAAAGATAAAAAAAGCATCTCCTCATCTGTCTGCACAGCTACAGGGAGGCATGATGGGACTCAGCTCTGCCTTCCCCTTCAGCTCTCAGTTCCTCAGCCCAAGGTACCTCTGCTCATGGAGAGGGCCCTGGGGTTCACCTTCCGTGTCTCCTCCTTGCACGTTCCTGCTCACACTGAAGGGAACTCAGCAAGGAAAGCCACTGGCTGCAAAACTTCAGGAAAAATTAAAACCAACCCCACCCCCTGTGCTTAGTTCCACTCCCCAGGATTCTTGTTTCCTTTCAGATTTTGGCCCACCAAGTGGAGGACAGTGGGGACAAGGCTGAGAAAAACTCCATCCCCCAAGGAGGACCCCCTGAGTGCATTTCAGAGTGTGCAACCCTCAGATGTTCCAGCTGCTCCTCATTTTAGCACTGGGAGAGGCTGCAGACCACCTCCAGCAGCCTGATCTTGGAACTGGAAGAAAACTGCTCAGAGGAGGGAGGAGGGAAGAGATCCCCACAGTTTGCATAGCTCTGAAGAGTCAGAGTCAAGCCAGGAGTGGAATTACAAGGGTCACAGGATCATTCCAGACTATGAACTATCAGCTGGAATGACTATTCCAGTGCTGTCTCAGGATGGACCATTCCTGCTGTAACTCAGTTTATCTGCAGCAGAGCACAGTCTGTGCTGAGACTCCAACAGAAAAACGTTATGCAGTGTTTTTGAGCTTTTAATATATTTTTACATGTGTTATAATTCATGCTGAACATAACCCTCCCATACACACCAGGTTTAGCAAAGTCCTTCAGGTTTTTCAGGTAGAAAGCAAAAAGAAGAAAAGAAGACAGAGAAGCAAAAAACTGACTACAAGTCTGTGTGGTTTGATATAGTTTTCTGAGATAATAAAAAAGCCAATTTCTCCCCCTTACAAACTCAATTCTTGCCTCTGAAGTGCTACTACGTTTGCCTATGGGTGTGTTTTATATGTGCACATTTTGTGAGGATGGCAGCTGAACTGTGCAGAGTGCAAGCAAACAGCTCATTGATTAAACTGGTATGAAATTCATAAATTTATCCTAATTGGAGAATTTCTGCAATCTAAACCTGCTTTCTTGCACTTACTGCACAGCCTGCTGCCCCCTTGCAATGGCTGTATCAGGAAAAAGAATAAAAATCAGCTACTTTATTTACTAGAAAATAAAGCACGTCAGGAAACTGATCATATGCAATGACACACTCATTAAAATAAAAAAGACACAAAACACAGCCTGAGATTTTAATTCTAGGATTTTTGCCATGACATCACTGACGGATTTTTCTTCTCCTTTGGTTTTGTCGTGTGATCCTGCTTAACAATTTCCACTATTCAAGTAAAACAAATGGAACTGAACACCAGAAAACAAAATAAAGAGCACGTTTCGCTTCATAAAATCAAAAGTATTTTCCCCTTGAAGAGCACATTCCTCGGTGTACAGGATTTACCCTTCAGAGAGTTTAGTACTCGAAGGTGTTTCTTAGAGATCTGTTGCATACAGATGAAAATGCTGCATTGATGGAGACATATTGCTGCCTGCAGGACTCAAACCTGCTGAGTTTACCTGAGCTTGGTGTTTTTCTCACTGAACGGAGCCAGCACAGCACTGGAGAGGGGTCAGAACGTTGGGACAACGCTGGGTCACTGACAACGTTGCGTCGCTTTGCACGTCGGCTGAAGGCAGAGCCGGACACCCCGAGCGATCGGGGCGATGGAGAGAACCCTTTCTAAAGTGCACAGGCTGACAGGAGCCTCACCAGGCTGGGGCTGGCAGGTTCTGCACCCCTTGGACAAGCACCTCAGTGTCTTTGGTTGTTAGGTTTCTCCAGCTCTCTTGTTCAGTTTGATCACGGCCTCCGTGGCTTGTTCCGGCAGGCGCGACGGGTCCGACAGGATCGACGTGGTTGTGCTGAGGTGCCGGAGGGTGTTCAGCACCACTGCAAAAAACAAAACAGGCAGAAAAGCAGCAAGAAAAGCCATTAGAGTCTGACTGACCTTCCTTCTGCAACCCTCCACAATTATAAATGTAAATTGAATACTTGCTGAACTGCAAGGGGGAACAGAAGGTCATTCCAAAGCTGAACACAAATCTCACACATCTTCCTTCATCGTGAGAGAAATCACACTGCCAAACTTACTCCAATGTATTTGAAATTTAAATGCAGTTTAAGGCTGTTTAAATTCTGGTATATTCAGCAATACGGTTTTTTTTCCTGCTCAGTGTTAAACATGGAACCAAGTGTCTTCTCACTCAGAAGAGGTTCTAACTTTTCCCCTGAGCTAACAAAAAGGAAGTGCAAGTCATATTCATCATGTGCTTTCTTTGTCATCCTCTGACTTTCCAGAGATGATATTATATATGGTCTCGCTTCCTATGATGTGGAATAGCTGCAGGATGGAACTTCGCTTACTTGGCCTCAGAACAGGAAGAGAACAGTGCTGATCCAACCAGGCCAGTGCAGTTTCATTCAGATCCTTAAAGCTTGCTGTGGAAACCATCCCATTGAAGGACTCAAACAATGGCTTAATAATAATGCTGAACTGCAAACCACCAAATGTTAAGGGAGACAACAAAGGAGGAGTTCAAAAACATTCTTTGGGAAAGGCTATTACACAGAAAACACTGGATTTCTTACTGGACTCAACTAGCAGAGGGACTGCAACATTTCAAAAAATATTTGTTCAAACCTACAACACTAAGACACAGGAAAAATTGAACCTCAGTTCCTAATGACACTCATTATATTTTGCACAATCCCTCCATACTCACCTGAAAGGGGAAAAAGGCAAGGGGGAGAAAAAAGGAAGGAAAGGGGAGAAAAGGGGAATGTACAAGTTCGTAATTTTTTTCCCCTGAAGTCTTTGCTATTCTCTGTGTAGGTTTCCCAAAAGACAACATGAGCTGCAGTAACAGCAGAGCCCTAAAGATTTCTTGTAGTACCTCACCTTTGTGTTGCATTTTACTTTCCAGTTACCCCCCATACTTTAGGATGAACAAGTTGTGCCTCAAGGCAGCCTGAAGGCAAGGATTCATATCCATGCACAGATGTGGACGAAAACTGAGGACACTTGTTATTTAAGTAACTTGGCTTCAAGTCCCAGCATCAGAATCCCAAGTTCTCGGCTCTAAATGTCCCAGTACCAAACTCTAAGCTCAACAGGTTGATGTAAAAGGATACAATCCAAAACTTCCAGTTCTGCAGGGTCCTGCTCATCACGTACTCGTCAAACATCTTCCTCATGTGGTCAAACCTCTGGCGCGTTACGGGAACCCCGGTGGCCGGGAGCTGCTGCTGACAGGAACTGCAAAGATGTTCCAAGGTCAGAGTCCCACTAAAAAGGGCACAATTCTCTTCCAGACTAAATCAGAGCACGAGAAATGTGTGTATCCCCACTCTCTCTGATCAAGGGGCTTCCCAGGGCACGAGGCTGACAAAATGTAACTGTTCCAGTCAGGAACACAAACTGTTCTCCCATCAGTTTTGTCTGCATTCAAAGTGGTTCTCAAACTGCTACACACACACTTCTTGTTACAAGCAACAAAACTGAAAACAAAGTATAACACAGGACAAAGTTTTGGGCATCCAATTAGAAGGTACAATAGGAATCAAGGAAATATTTACAGTTAGTCCTGAGCAATGTTACAGGAAAAAATGTTATGGGGATTCTGAAGGAACAGATCAATTTAAAATAAAATTAAACAGACTCCTTCATACTTTTTAAGAAAAATAAAAAGGTTTTGAT
The DNA here is from genome assembly GCF_003031625.1 of Empidonax traillii. Lineage (NCBI taxonomy): Eukaryota > Metazoa > Chordata > Aves > Passeriformes > Tyrannidae > Empidonax > Empidonax traillii. The sequence goes on along the minus strand of NW_020955236.1, from coordinate 1,592,409 downwards.
TTGCTGCTAATTCTGATATTACTCCTAAGCCTAAAACTTCTGGAGATGGAAGTAAAGCCACTGGGGTTCTCAAGGTGCTTTACAATAGTACGTAACAATCATGATCCCACAGAGCAAACTGAGGCAGCAGGAAGGTGAAGTGATTTATCAGAGTTATATTCGACCAGTCCAAACATCTGGAGTCCAAGTCCTGTGCCTTATGTGCTCAATCCTATTTTCCTGTGAAAACTGACATTTGAGAAGAAAACTGCAGCAAAGCCACTGAGAAGAGTAAGAGTGTTTGATCACCAGTGAGCACAGCTTTATAAAAGCATCACCACTGCCTTGTTCTCAGAATTATTCTGACCTGACACATCTTCCCTGATGCTGCCACTGCCATGCATTTGTGCTCAGAGCTTGCTGAAAACCCGCACAGTTTGTACCCACAGGAGCTTTGCCTTTAGTTTGGGGCTGACAGCAACTTCCCTGCTCTTCAGCACCCATCTGCTGCATGGTGTGACCCCTGGGCAAACACTCCCTCTGCTAACCAAAGCAGCACAGAAAGCTCCCCAGGTCTCACATGATCGTGGCGTTCAGCTCCTCGATTTCCTCCCGCAGGCGCTTGGTTTCCTCCTGCATCTGGGTCCTTTCCTGCTGCAGCTTAGCGATATATTCTACTGCCTTCTGGAGTGTGATTGCATGGCTGATCTAGACCAAACACAAACACAGAGCTCACCTTCTGGAACACAGGGAGACACACAAAGAGCTTGTCCCTAACCTGCAAAACACTCACAAAAGCACTTCAGCCCCTCAAGTTTCCTTCACTGTGGTGCAAAAACACACGGCCAGACCAAGCAAAACACTTCAGACACTAAACTCTTCATTCCTCTGACTCCTCTTTGAACTCTAGCACAGAGAAATGTGGTTGCAGTGGTTGCTTTCTTCCAGACATTACATTTCTGCTACTTTGTTGAAAGAAGCATTTTAATAATTTAAAATGTTTTGTTTTGTTATCTGTCCTCTTACAAATATTTACAATTCTTACTTAAGTACTGAAGGCTGTGCTACATCTGCCAATAGATTTATAGGGCTGGTAGAAGTGCTGTTCGAAGTTGACAATATAGATTATTTAGTTTGGGAAACCTGAAGTTATTAAAAAGAAGGTAACACGTCCAGTTTTTTTCAAGTAGACTATTCTAGTCAGGAAGTGAAATTCCGATGACATATCACCTTGAAAAATTATGTAAACAAATAAAAATGCTGCAGAAAAAGCTTTCATATTTTCCAAACTATCCAGCAGTGCTCATAAACACAGGCATTAACTCAGGCCCGATGGCAAGGCACATTAAACCAGGCCCAGCATCACACCAGCAGCATCTCCCTGGCTTCTGGTTAGTTTGTGGCTCAGGCACAGTGAGTTGACAATCCTGGCTGCACAAGGATTGTGCCTTCCTGAGTGCAGCTCTGGGGACCAGACCCACCCAGAACGGGTGTAAGAGCCAGTGTGTCAGAGGAAAGGGGACACCCCAGCAAATGCAAAGTCAGCTTATGCTGCAAACATGACAAACAGCTTCAGTACTGGGGTCCCAAGATCAGTTTTTCTACATTCCCTGTTGGCTTTAAAGCTGCATTATTTCATCAGACAAGACTCTGAAGTTGCACCAGAATGACGACGTCTGAAAGCTGAAGTGCTTGCACACACTCCTGCTTACTATAACTCCTGGATTTCTCCCCTTCCCTTTCCAAATCCCTCAGTTCAAGTATCTTCACTTGATATGCCAGCAGACTGGCATTCTCAGTCAACAGTGAAATGATTAAATTTATTAACAAGTCTTTCAGAATGGCTCTGTTTTACATTTCAAATCAAGCTGTCAGTGCTGCCAAGGTACTCACCGACTTGGAGTTGGCTGACACCAAACTGCTCAGGGCATCGAAACCAATCTTGATATTCACCCTTCTCTTCTGCTCCGACAGATGCTTCATCCTTCGATTCTGCATAAAGAAAACCAGCTCAGTCTGTGCTGCTCTGCTTTCCTGTCCTGCTGCTGTGACTACTTCAGCTGTTCAAAAATCAGTCATTTTGGTTGACCTGTGGCATTCACAGCCTCCCCAGTCAAAGCCACGGCACTATGAATTTGCAAACAATGATTGAGGTTTTTATAAAGGAGCTTTCAGTGTTTTAAATTCAATTCCAAACTTTGTAGGTTTTCTTCCTAAAGTAAAAATTTTTTATTTACACCATTTCTGAAGTCAAATTCCAATTTTTGAGGAATGCAGTTAGTTAAGGTTTTGTTGAAGCTTTTCTGTTTAAAACAGTCCATATCACTTATTCCTAACAGAGAATGCCTACTGATACAACAGACAGCCTGACAAAAAGAAAAAAAAAAAAAAAGAATCCACAACTCCCACCTACCCTGAGGATGAAGGCTTTGTCAGAGATGAGCATTTTCATTTGTAGCCTTAAAAACTTAATTCACAAGAATTTTGAGGGAAACTAAGTTCAGTTAGCTGAAGTCTTTTAACGGCATACTTTTGTCTGAGCAGTTCTTAGCATGAGCAATAAAAGTTGCTGAAGTCTTGGGCCACAAGCTGCAAACTTGTGGGAGACAGAGGGCAGTGCGAGTTGCAAGATAAGGAAGCTGTGACTGTCAGCAGAAGCTGCAACCAGTCCAGATAAACCAGCTAATGACCTGCCTAGAGACAGGGAAAGAATCCAGCAAGGGACAAGAAGATCCTGGACCAAAACCCACCACTGGACCAAGGGCCACAGACAAAGTGTGTCGAGAGCACGTGAAGAAGGTGCTGAGTGTAAGGGAATAAAAACCCAGGGATTTCTCAGCTCTGGGTCCCTCTCCAGAGGCACCAGCTCCAGCTGTTCTTACAGCTGCAGCAACTGTGAGTGATTTAACCCAGGAGGCTGACAGAAGCTCCCAAGGCAGAGGAAGTGGAGTCTATACATTGGCACCCAGAGAAAGAAAAGACTTTCCAAGCTACAAAAGGAGCCTCAGTTTCTGCTCCAGCACTGGGACTGCCAGATTACTCCAAGCCCTTGGAGCTATTTCTGCAGGAGGCCAAAGGAGCAGCGAAGATCCCCTCTCAGAGCTGGCCCACACCGCCGCCCTGTGGCTTCTGCTCAGCTCAGCTGCAGCAGCGAGGAACCACCTCCTGTGTGACAGCCACAGCAGAACAGCCCTCCTGAAAACCAGTCACCCACAGCCTGGAGGCAGAGAAAGAATCCAGTATGGAACAAAACAGCTCCAGACCAAAAACCATCCCCAGCCCAAGAGGTGAGTGCCAGGAGGGTGGAGAGCGTGTGAGGAAGGTGCAGAGATCATAACGGTACAAAAGCCCAGCACTTCTTTGTTCTGGGTTCCTCTCCAGAGGCTCCAGCTTGTGTTGTTCCTATTGCTGCACCCCTCAGTTCCTATTCTTTTCCTGGAATTGGATGCCTGGGACTCTGCTGCAGGAAACCTGGGGTGAAGAAACTTCTTTGTAACATAGTTTGCCCTTTCAGAACACATTCCTGGCAGAGCGAGGCTTTCCGGTGGGAGATCACCGTCACCCCACGCTGGAAGGGAGGAAAAGAGTGTAATAAAGCAGTGAAGTGGCTGCTCAAAACCACAGAAAATGCAGGTTCAAGAGCAGGACCGCTATTTTCAGTGCCCTCTATGCTGTTCCAAACTGAAATAACAATGGTACCTGGCAATACAGAACTGTTGAATTTAACAATGCAGAGGAACAAAAGAACATACACCTAGAGACAGGTAAAATACCACTGCTTCTCTCTTTTCTTACAGAAGAGTTACTAACAATACACATCCAAAGTAATTCCTGTCAGAGCAGGTGAGTTTAAATGGCTATGAAGCCTATTTTGCTGCAGAATTTTTACTTTTAAGAACACTCCTCTATCTAGTGACCCCTTTCCCACCATCAGCTAGCCCTGATAATGTGTTCCTTTGTTAACTTGCTCTTTAGCAGCAAGAACAGGCTGCAGCTACTGGTTGTGGCATTCATGCCATGCAAATCACTGCAAACTTTTATAAGTAACTTGTAGCACGGTCAGCAAGGGCCAGTTCTGATTCTCCTCTGCAACAGAACTAGAACTGAGTGCAATCACAGGCTGGAGGTGCTAAACTTACCTTTCTGCCCTGGGAGTAATCAAGCTGGTATCAACTCACAGCATAAACAGAGCCAGACGGGGGTTGGCACTTGCAAACCAGTTAAGTAACACTCCCTTTCACAACAGAACAAATGAGAGGGTTGCAGCTGATTGTTCTGCATTGGTTTTTTTTTTGTGGATAGGTTTCTCATACCATCACAGAAAGTGTTCTGACAAGGTCAGCTCGTGTGTGAGGCGCAACCAGCGTCAGGTGCTACCTCTAGACCGCCGAGTTCTTACCCCAGTAATTCTCGAAGGGTTTTACAGGTGTAACTTGTAGAGTCTGTGGAGCTGCTTCTCTGTGGAGCAGCAAAGCATCACTGGAGACATGTAAGTAACTCAGCAGGTCATGAACTTCCCCTCCAGCGATGGCCAGAGCCCTGCAGACTGAAGAGCCCCAACAGAACAACGGCAAAAAGCCACGGTTTAGAACACTAAGCCTGAAACCTTTGACCAAGTAAACTGAGACCTGTCACAACACTCCTGTGAGCCACAGCAGGAACTGCTGTCATGACCATAAGGACCTGCAGAGGTACAGCTAAGCCTGGCCCCTCTGGTGACACATCCCTGAGGAACAGAGCAGATCATTAAGGACTGACATTTTGAACTGAACAGAGCAGCACAGATGCAGCAGCAAGCTAAGCCCAACACACGGATATGCTGCTGCCTGAAGCACAACCTTCTCTAGTCCATGCTCAGAAAAACAGCTCCAAAGGCAAAGGAGAAAAGCCCCTCAAAGGAAAGGACACACACCTTAAACGCAGCCATAGTGGGGTCCGTGGCAGGTTTTCCTGAGCAGCTGTTCTGAGGAGACTGAGGGCTGGGGCTCTGCTCAGAGGTGCACGGGGAAGCTTGGCCTGAATTCTGGCAGTCCCGGCCTTCATAAAGGAAGAAACACAAGTCACATTAACAAACAACTTCCTGTAGCAAACGTAACTGCTGAGAAGTTTCTACTCAGAAACGAACTGAAATGCAGTCGGCAACCAAATTACACTGTTTGATGCAGCAGCCACATGCTAGAAAACACCAAGACTGCTGGGAAAGCTTAGAATCTCATGGCACAAGCATAATAGAGCCCAAATAGCAAGATGTAATACTCCTTTCACAGACACATAGTTCAGCAAAGGCATGTTGAACATGTAGGCTGCGACTCCATCGTCCTGCTGGACTCCCCCATTCGACTCCAATGGCCTGGGACACGATGGTGACACTTCACAAGCCATTTACCACCAAAACCAGCTCCACTGATGCACATGCAGAAGGATCTTTGCACTTACCTACTGTGTCTGAGATCCTCCAGTCAGAATTAGGGTTATGACACTGAACAACAAACCTATTCAGCACTTCCTACACAGATGCCTTTCAACGGGTTTAATTTCTTGGTGACTATGACAGCACATCCTTTTAGAAAGGAGCCACTTGCAGGAAGCACAAACCCACAGTTTGTGGGAACACTGCACAGTCATTTAGGACAAAAATTGCCAACAACTGGATGCAACTGAAGCTGCAGGGTAGAAAGGGATTATCCAGGGATCCTCAAGGCCCATTTATACCCTGCCTAACCAACAGAAACACACTTACATGTGCAGGGCAGAGAGAACGCTTAGAGCTTTCTAACTTACTGGGTGTAGGTGAGGGAACTTGTGAACTGCAACTGTGGGAAGGGATGTGCTCTCCTTTCACCAACACATCCTGGACTACACTAGGAGAGAAGAGATGTGAGACTGTGGACTGGCTTTGTTGGCTACTTGGTGCTCGCTGTGCTGGACCAACCAGAATGTTACTACGGAACTCCGTCACCCCGGGAGCCTGGGAACAGCACAGAGACAGCACAGAGAAACACAGAGAGAGAGAGAGCAGGGGGGGCACAGGGAGAGGAGTGAGAGAACGGAGAAAGCGGGGAGAGAGAGAGAGATTAGGAAAGAGAAAGAGAGAGAGAGAGATTTGTTACCTTGCCTTTCACTAAAAGGAGCAAATTAATACATGATTAACAATCTGACGACAAGAAACAAGGGCTTATATATAAGGAATTGGCAGGCACCGAAGTCAGGCTTCTGGCAGGAGACCAGTGTCCTTTCATAGCTTAAAGCAGTATTATAACACATCAACAACATAATATACTACAGTCTATTTCCATCTTCCTGCACACAACATATTGGGGAAACCGACTCACATACTCAAGGCATGCTTTCCAATATGTCAGTGGAAAGGTGACTTTCCTGGCTCCTTCTGGCTTAAAGCACAAGCCATCCCCATCCACAGCACTGTGTACACAGGCCTCCTTGGAACCTTACTGTTGTGTGAGACAGTTTCTGAAGACTATTAAGTGCTTCCAGGCCCACAGTGTAACTAAATTAAAGATAAGCAAAGGTAATGCTGAGTGCACAAATGCATACGCGGGGTAACAGGTCATTTAGTGGACTCGTTACCCTCCTGAGCACATTATGGTTCTCACTGCTTGCAAATAACAGGCCTAGAAAATAAATATATTATTTTTTGTTCTTCTCCTTACTCTGACAATTCCAGCTGGTGCAATTGCAACATTAGACTGAGACGTGGCTGGCGTCAAAATCCCCTCTCTTTTTAAAGGTGCTGGAGTTACAATCACAGCTCTGGACTGTCCCTGAAAGGCAGCTGAAGAACAATAATTCAGTTAGAATAGTTAATGAGACAAAAAACAAAAAGGTGGAGATTATTATGTATGAAATAACTTGTCATTAAACAGGGGGATGGATTAATGAGCACCTATTTGGTACTGTTTCACTGCCACCAGTTTTCCATTAATCTCAACCCCCTTAATCCAGTACAAAGGACTCCAACACATCATTTTTTTTCTGAGGTTTTTAGCATCAGTGTCACTGTTTCCAGGGGAATTTACAGAGGTACACAGTAATTCAGGGAGCTGCATTCTGTCAGAGCTGAGTTTGACAGGAGGAAGATCATCTTCACCTCTCCTCTCACATCCACACTTCTTGTTCTGCTGACCCAGGAGGGGTCAGTGATCCAACACTTCATGCTTCCTTCCATACATATTGAATCCTTTTCCTCACCACTTCATTCTACCAGATTCTTTCACTATCTGGTTTTACAGCTGCCTCAGATGACACACAAGCACAAGACAAACAAATGTGACTGGGAATCAGCACCAAAAATCCAGAAAACAGGCTAAAGAACCAGGAGTTCTGCAGTGCTTGGACAGCTAGAGAGAATTCTGACTAGCAGCAAATGTCTGCACATGAATCTGTGAAGATCTCCATTTAACCAAGGCAAATGTGCTGTTGGTTCTTGCCCAGAATTCAGAGAGAACACGATGGACCCTCCTAGACTGCTATTAAGGGAGGAATCAGGCAAAGACAAAACTTCCATCTGGTTTTTGAGAAAACTGACCCAAACTTTCTCAGTTTCATTCTTGCCTCTATTGGATCCATCCCTCCTTCGTACTAACACAGTCAGGATGCACCAGAAGCGTCCCCACAGCCCAGGCCCTGCAGTTTAGCATCAGGACTCTGGAGGGCACACACAGCAGGACAGGGAGACAGTGCAGGATTATCCACTGTCCCCTTCCTGACCGATCATCTGCGACTGTGTTTTGGATCAAGGGGAGTATCTGCACATCCTTTACCAGAGAGGACTGCACAGACCTTGTGCCAGCCCTTGGGTGGGGCTGTGGGGCACAGAGCTCTGTCACTGTGACACAGGGAGCTCATTCTTTGAGCATTCTCCCCATCTAAAGGCAGAATCACAGCCCTTCCACTGTTCACTGACGTTCAGCTGGACTCACGACATCTCCATCGAGCTCAAGAGCCTACTCTTAGCAGTGCATTAATGCTGCCACACAGGCTTGGCATTCCTGACTTCCACATTTGGGGAACAACATTTAGAAGTCACTTTACACGTTCTATGTTTCTGTCCTACACGTGCATCTTTTGCAGACTTTTCTCTCAAAATCAGCACATTTATCCTGAAGGGGTGATAGCAGACTTCTTCCCCCTGTGAAGTCTTGTACCTGATGAGACAATCTGTACAGATTTGTTGAGTCCTAATACCACTAGGCAGTAAATGTGTTACATCCCTTTCTAACACAAGATAGAATGGCATTTGCTTTATACTCAGGAGATGATTTGTTTGTCCTGAACACAAGTGACAGGCATAAATGCCTCAGTGACCAGTACTGATATTTATTCTGTTGCCAAAAATAAAGCGCTAGTCTTTATATAAAAAGTCTTGGATTTGTCCCCAGAGCTTGGTGTCCCAGTACTTTAGGAGCACTGTGATTCCCAAACACCACCACTACCAGGAATGACAAACAACAACAGTTTTAAACCCAGATGAGAAATGAAGTCATCGGTTGTGATGGTCTAGAAGCAACTGGTAAAGCATTGGGAAAGTGATATATGGGGTGAGGAAAAACCCAGGAAGCACTAAGAGAGCCAGAAGCAAAGGCTTTCTCACAGTGAATTGCCTACAAAGCTTTACTAAGTGAGAAATTCTTGTCTTGACTGCTGGAGGTACATGGACTTTTGGTTTATAATCCACTATAGACAGGACCAGTGCCATTAACACCCTGGAACATTAATCATGGACCAACCTGATTCCAAGTGACATGTTAGAATTAGATCCTTGGGTATGTTATTCTCCTGAACAGTGATTTTATTTTTTTTTTTTAGTGGGTAAGCTCAGTATCAGGCCTCGGCAGACACACCTACTCCCTAGTAAAGCCTGTTTAACAATACTCCTCCAGGCAGGGTTTTTTGTGAATTATTGTTGCTCATTTCAAGTGGCTGAAGTCACTTGGCCCCCAGCCAGCACAAGTCTAAAAACAGCCTGCAACAATCCCAACAAAAAGCTTGCTGTCTGTCCTGCTCTGGCCTTGAGCTTTCCCACAAGAACCACCACAAGCAAAACTCCCTCTGCTCCTCTTGCTATTCTTAGCCTTGTGCCAAAGGCTCCAAATCACACCCAGTGTGGAGGTCCCAGCACATCAGTAGGTGCTCGTGCTCTGACCCAAAACCCACGTGCTCCATTTCAGCATCTCAGGAGTCTGTAGATTGCTCGAGACAAAGATCTCCAGTTCCCTCAGGAGATCTCCTGATCTCTCCTAGGGAAGAGCAACACTCTCTCCCTACCACCTCCTCCTCCACAGTGGCTGAATGCACTGAGGGGCAGAGTTCATCACAACAGCATGACCTGAACCTGAGCTTTCCTGGGCCAGGATCACAGGGCCCATGTGCTGATGCAGATACAGGCCCAGCACTGTTGTTACAAGGAGAGACCCCCTTTTGCAGGTCAGCTTTTCACACTCGCAGTCAAACTGCTCCCAGTCCTTCCAGCAGTCCAGAGCATCCCACTGACCAGTGTGGTCACACCCCAGTGCACTCAGGGGTTCCACGGACACCGCAGCAAGATGTATTTTTACTTATTATGCAAAACAAGAAAAGCAAGGTGGTCTTTCCCTCCTGCTGGTCCCACTCAGACAGGAAACCCATGACCCCCCCAGTGCTGCTCACCTGGGGTGATGAAGGCATTCTTTACCAATAAGGACACTGTTTCAGGCTTCGGAGTAGGCACTATTTTTTGTGACTGTTTGGGCCTTGTCCCAGCACTGGCCAGAGGAACAGCTTTGGGGAGTGCAAATGTCAGCTGGGACTGGAGCTGGGGCCGGGGCTGGCCCTGCACAACAGCAGTCTGGAAAGCCAGGTTACAAGGCACTCCCACCCCCGGCTGCTGCGTGGCCAGGACGACGTTCTGGCTCTGGCTGAAGGTGGTGGCGGGGGCGTTGTGGGTCAGCGTGGCAGAGGCCGTGTGTGTGATCACCGTGGAGTCACAGAGCCCAAACTTGGGGGTTTCTGGTGCAGCAAAGGCAGCCGGGGCAGAGCTCAGGTTGGAGCTCAGAGGCACCGCCGGCAGCGGGGACTGGTGCTGCGCAGTCGCAGGCTGGAGCAGCGGCAGGGGGGGCTGGAACACTGGCATGAAAGTTTGTGGCCCGCTGAGAGACGAGTCCGGAGGGAAGTCCGGAGGCTGGATGAAAGATCCCCCACTTCTAATGGTGGAACACTGGTCAGTGCCAACGTCAGGAATGACGGGAGTAGGTACTGAGGAAGCAATCAGTCCATCATCGATGTTCCCTGCTGGAAGAGTGTTGGGCAACGACCCCGACGGCAGGACAGGAGACTGACAGGAAAGACAAATATTACTGATTCAGACATGTCTAAACTCCTCCAGAGGAGCACATGGCTCATGTCAGAGCCTTCTGTTTTAAACATCAGGAATCCCTCTCACCTGGGAGGAGTGGCTGCTGCTGTCTGTCGTGGCTGAGCTGACAGCGGACGCAGAAGGGAAATAATTATTGGAGCGACTGGGCGTGAATAATTCTGAAATAGGAAAGGTCCCCTATTAATTTTCTACTTTTCATACCCAAGTTACAGCATTGCTAAATCCTAAAATTCACAGGAATATTAGTGTTCTTTAGCAAATAATAAAACCAGGCCCTTTTTGCTTCACACAACTGCTGTTAATTAAGGAATGAATTGATCTCTTCAGGGCAGATTTCAGCCTCCATGTAGGCTGGGACAACACAAAAATCTGCCCTCTGCTTAAGGTTCACCTACACACAGACAGCCAAGAGCTGGTCCCCAGCGCAGTCCCACAAAGCTCAGTTATGTGATGCAGGCTGCAGGCAGGGCCAGAAAACAGATGTGACTTTTGACTTCCATGGAGATCCATAACCATCAGAGTCATCAGTAGCAGTTTAACGTCACATGGAATTCTCGACAGTACCATAAAATGTTCGAAGGCAAACAAAATGTTAAATCTCTTCATCACTAAGAAGTGTTAAATGGGAAAACCTTAGACATCTGCAACATAATTTATCCTTGTTTGAAAAACTAGTTCACCAACCACTACAATTTTAAAGAAATTACTTGACAATTTATTATTCTTACCCTGAAAAGGCTCAAAAGTATCCATAAAATCAAAATTTGGCTGGAGAGGAATAAGCCCTGGTTGAATCATATCAGCATTTCCTAAGTGTCCTGCAAAATTCAGGAGACAGATTACATTAGCTTCCCATCACTCACACAGTAACAGCAGCAGGAATAAAGCATTTGGCTAAAACATGAACACACTCCACAGCCAGGCTTGGCCAAGATATCACAGAAAAACTGCTGCTGAAGTGAACTGAGCATCTGCTTCTCTTCAGAACTACAGCACAGTTCTGAAATCAAAAGCACTGGGGAATGAAACTTTCAACTACTAAAATGGAGGAGGTGAGACATGAAGGCTCTCACTAACAACTGGGGATTGCCAAGCTTGGATGTCTCCTGCTCCCAAACCTGTCCTGCCCCTGCTGCACAACACAAACTTGCTGGGAAGCACAACCTGAACCACCAGAGCACAGTATTTTAAAGTAAATTATCGTGCAGCTCATTTGCCTTGAGTACGATTCACGTAAACCACAGTTGCTCTGCAGTTTCTCAGACATCCCTGCAGCAAGGACGGTGCACAGTTCCCACCAGACAGAACTCTAAAGCTCTTGGAATTGTTTTTACAGATGGGACTTGCACTCATTTTAAGGGACAAAAACAATTAAAAAGACACAGGTGCTCCCTCAAAAACACACCCACAACTGTGCTCTGAGATAAATAACAATGCCTTCACCACTGACAAAGAGAAATATTGCTCATCACAGATTTATTCACAGCAATGTCAGAAGGCAAAGCTGGGAGCAGCACACAAGAAGTTAAGACAGAAGTTAAATTTGGATGAATAGCTGGGATTCCATAACCTATAAAGCATAAGACAGACACAGGCTCTGACCTATTTTTCTCTGTCTCAGCAATATAAGACAGATTTCTTAGGCAAGGCTGCAAGAGCAGCAAAGCAGCAAACCAGGGACTTTCCACAGAGGTTCTCACTGCAACAGAGCTACAGCCAAGAAATACCTATGTCCCTGGAATCTGGCCAGGAAACCAGCTGATGTGAAGACAGTGTGGAGAAGAGAGTGTCGGTGAACTCGGACATGAGCATGTCTGCATCCAACAGGCTGCCTTCCTCCATAGGGACTGGGGTTTCCCTGCCATACCTTCTCTTTTGCCAGAGAACCACGTCATCGTCCTGCCAAAGGAAAGGGAGACGAGTCAGGCTGCCCAGACAATGCTGCAGCAGCCTGCTGCAGACCCGTAAAAACAGTCCTCATTCTTCACATTCTTAGGGAAAGAAGCTCTCTTTGAGGAGTCATCAAATGGACTGAAACAGGTCAGTGGTGTTTCTTACACACCAACAACTTCAGCTCGCTGGTTTGAGCAACAACAGAAAACTTCTGCAGAATAAATACCATGACACGCCAGGAAAGGTTTTTGCCCCAGAAAAATAGATGTTGAGTAGAAGGACATAAAACAACTTCATCAACACCCTCTTGTTTGATTCACTACATGTGTATTTTTGTACCTACACTTTAACAACCCTTTGGTTCGAACAAAAATTAAAAATAACATGAACAGCAAGAATGCAAAGCAAACAATTCCTGTCTGGTGAGAAGTATCTGGAACTCTGCAATGCAGTGAAGTGTAATTGTACTCTGACTTTGCACAAGGTGTGCTGATATTCCTGTGGGCACTTTTAGTCCATGGAAAATACAACATAATGTGACTTGGCTTACCCATCCCTCTCTAAAGGCTGAGCTAAAATGCATTGCCTTGCAAAACAGAAAAGAGAACAGTGCTTCTGATCATCAGTTTATATGCCCAAAGCAGCTCTGATGGGCTTGAGGGGACACACTAAAAGGTGACACCACTGTTCCTTTAAAAATTCTGTCTTTCTTTAGGATCCTGGCACAATATCTGCCCGAGTTGGGCACAGCAGGAAGATCTGCAACATGTAGCTCACACATCCTCACAGATCCAGTTACACAAGCAAGGCAGCAGCACCAGTTACAACTCGGTAACCAGATGAAATCACGTGCCAGCCCTCAAAGAGATTCATCTCTCTGGGCATGCAACACTGATTCTCATTTCTTCTGTCACAGCACTTCACCTTCAACCTCTCCTCCAACCAATCTCAGCTACAAACCTTACATTGCTCTCTAAGGCACAGAACATGAAGGTGTCTAATCTTAATTAAGGCTTAAGCAAGATGCTTGTCTTAGATTTGAATCAAAAGCAAGCTACTGCACGTTACAGCTTCGTTATCTACTGTGGGTTCTACAAGCACAAATGCCATTACCTACCCTGACCAAACTTGAAAGATCTTCATCTTTGTGTTTCTGTAGCTGCAAAAGGAGAACAAAACAGATGGTAAAGTCAGAACAGGGCCGGCATGTGCCAGGAGAAGACCTGATTTTGCAAAACTTTTAAGACCCAATCATGCACAGTCAGTCCCAGCACAATAATTTTTAGTTAAGTGGAACTAATCAGATGAGCGTGTCTGTACCAGCTTATCATCCGGCTTAAGTGCTCCTGCATGCTAGAAAAAGGGATAGAAAAGCCTCAAAAAGCAACAACATACTGATCAAGCTCAAGTGAACCAACAGACCCTTTTCTTGAAGTATGTTCTCCACTTGTGGTATTCCCTGATGACTATTTCGATTCTTCGCTTCCAGTATTTCCCTTCCGTCGCAATGGCCTGAGAACACAAACACATACCACGAATTACACGGGATCACACAAGGCCTGAATGTTCAACATGTTTCCAAGCAAATATTCAGGCATAAAAAATGCAAAAGAAAGCATGCTGATTCTGTTTGAGCTCGTGTATCAGCAGCCCACACTGCCCCGGAGTTCAGCTATCACAGAGCAAATCTGACAGTACCAACTTCATCTTTCCCACAGAAACCAAACACGAGATGATGTCTGGCTGCACTGTCAGCATCTCCCACACCAGCTCAACCACAGCCAACAGTTAAGAAATGGCCAAAAAAAAGTAAATTAAACTTAACTTTCTGAAATATAACGTATAAAGCACAGAATATCCTGTGAATGCCACCAGGTTACATGCACAGATACACACACATAAGCAAGAGCTGCTACAGAGAACACAAAGCAATATAAATTTGATGTCCAGCTCAGGGAGGAATGTGACCCTGCAGGTCACACACTAATGGCAACAAAAGGATCAGACAACATGGTCTTTGATGTGTCACAGAGAGCAGTGTATAAATTGGGGAGAGCAGACTAATGAGAGCCTTAACTTTGTGTTCGAGGGTCACTTTCAACACAAACATCAACACCGTTCTTTTGAAAACCTGAGACAGTTCCACAAAGTCATCTGGAACTCCTTTGAGTTATAAATTATTCTAGAGTTATGCAGTACAGAGAGAGTCACATATTGCCACATCAAGGGCCTCACTGGTTTTCTGCAAGGAGCCAGAGGGCAGATGTTAGTGTTCATTTACGTTTACAAGAGCACAAAAATGAAAGAACACAAACTCGTATTTGCTCTTCCTGTGAAGTTACCCTGACACAAAAAAAAAGAAATTGTTTGTTGTCCTGAAACTACACCTCACCACTTACATCAAATACAGAAAACTCTCAGAGGGTCACTCAGATTCAGTCCTGAAAACAGCTGTCACTCTGATTTCCCACCAACTTCCAGCCAGAAGACACCTCTGGCTGTCAAAATCCTAACTAATCAAATTTCACCTCTTTGACTTACAATTCACTAAACTGGAACATTAACATAAGTTACACAGACAACAAACATCCTTCTGATTGCACCTTGATCACCTTAACGTGATAAACCTACAAAAGCAGGTTCAGTCTGCTTGTAAGGGTTCCTTCTAAACAGAAACAGAGCAAAGATTTGCTCAGCTGCCCTCACTTCTAGCAGAGCAGGAAATGTTGCGGAGCCCAGGGGTCAGCGGGCTGTCCCTCGAGTGTCACACACACCTCTGGCCGGCGATGCTCGTCCACGTCCACGGAGCCGTCCAGCGGAGTCACAAAGTGACACACGGGGTTCTTGCGCTTCTCCAGGTCTGGAACAAGAACCAAAGGGTGAGTGCTCAGCACGGGAAGGGTCTGCCATCTGTCACCTCAGTGGCAACACGTGAAAGGGAGTCTGGCCAGGGCTTCTTCCCAACAGCAGGAGACAGGGAGCTCTCGGTGTGTGCTCGGAGCGCTCAGTGCGTCCTCTGGGACCTCCCTAAGCAAGCCCTGATCCAACGGCTCTGCCTCTGAGACATCAGCCTTGAGCACAGTTCTGAGCTTGCCACTGCACAATCATTTGCACCCTGCTGTTGTTACATTTGTCTCAGGGAAGCTGTGACACACGGGAGCGCGGTACTTACACTGCATGTACCAGGCCCTCCAGATGGCGTTATTGAGACGGATTTTATCTCTCCACTGAAGTTTCAGTCCCTTAAAATTTTTCCATTTTGGTGAAACCAACCTTCCGCTGAAACAAAACAGACAACAAATCATTCTGCCTTCAGTTTTTCTCTCCTTTCAAGACAACGTATCTCCCTAAAACTGCCAAGCTGTCAGTAGAAAAAAATTAAAACAAGTCACACTCGGTCAGTGACAACTTTTGCCATGTGCTGTCCATGGCTCACTGAGCCAGGAGACAGAGATTCATCCAGTTTTCAAGACTCCTTCATGCTCTCATCCATGAGAACTAAAGAACTGTCACAACTGGTCTCACAAGTATCTTCAGCAGCAATGAAATTCATTTCACCCACTCTTTTCTCCTTGCCATTATCCCAGCTTTTCAAATCCCCACCTATGAGCTTCCATCAACTGAGAACAAGGGTACTCAAAATTAAGCCCAAAACCTGGCCTCGAGGTTTTTGAATGTTTGGTCACATATAGCTGTGGCTTGGACTTTTTGAAGTTCATTTCTACAGTTCCACTCGGTTTTCCAGGCTGGTAACACTGGAAAGGAAGAATGAAATGCCAGTTCTGGCCCAAGAAAAACCAAACCCCAACAATTCTACGGTGCTGGCAAACACAGTTGGGCACAAAGGATCACCAACAGGCTGGAAATAGTAAGTTTTCTCCAAGGAAAGGTAAGGTTGGAAAGAGAAATAGGTTATGTATGAATGATCTTGGGAGGTAGAAGGGAGATGGAAGAGAAAAGGAACAAGTAACAAGGATTCCAGTCAACACTGTACAAACACAAACCACCCAGCCCTCAAAACACACCTCTGTGAATCATTAATCCATCCTACTGACAGAGCAGGGGAAGTAGGAAATATTTATAGCACAGTTAACTTTAAGCCAGAGACTAAAGCACTATCCCAGGTTCTCCCTCTCGTTTTTTGAGGGTTCAGCTGCACATCTTCCCAGGCAAAGGAAACAGCTTCATCTTGGCATGAGCATCAGGTCATGGACATCTGCAGTAAAATGTGCACAAGGGAGTGACAGAACAGTCACCTCCAAACCCTGTGCCCTCTCAAGGGAAATCACTGAGCACCTGGGCAGGGGGGAGTGATTTCTGCCATGAACTGCAGTGGCACTGCAGGGATGCACCAGCACAGGAAACCTGCCACCACCCACTCGGTACAAGGGAACTCACAGATGAATTATTTATCCTTAAAAGCCCCTGTTTTACACGTAAGCTCTAAAATCACTCTGCAAATTGGAAGTACATCCTACAGAAGCGCCAGGAACTTTCCTATTTGGTCTGGGAAACCTCCTGACAGCAGGTCTTTTTGAAGAAAACTTTTAATAAAACTTGTAATGCTATAAACAAGTAAAAAGTCCTCACAGCCTAAACAAAAGCAGCCAGGATGCCAGACCTGCCAATAGCAGGATATTAAAATAACACTTTCTTCAAGTATTTGGCTCACCATTTCTTTCCTCCCTTGTAAACACCACAGTTGCTCTGGCCACTCCAGTACTCCCCCAATCCTAACAGTAACAGAACAGTAAATGCCAGACTGCAGCCAAGTGACAGGTAAAGAAACCCAATTCTGCTCTTTTAATTTGACTACTGAGTAAAATGCCAGTTGTAGCAACAGGCTGTAGAAATGCACCATCCAGGGAGTTGTTGCCCGACTGTAAAAACTTAAAAAACATCTCCCCAAACCCCATTTCCAAGTTTCAAGACTCTTTTAGTTTATAAAAAGATCCTCAAATTAAGTATTAATGTCACTGTTCTCCAGCTGTTGTATGTCAGGGTAGAGAGCAGATCTCTCCACCTGTTTAATATTTCCCCCCTCACCTTCAGTGTTCACTGAACACCTTGTCTTATCTTTCCTTCTAAACCCAGACAAGCACATAGTTTCCTATTTTTCCCTCTGTACATTAGTAGTTTGGAGATGGGAGATTAACTGATGATGCATCACCAACACCAACAAAGTGCCCACATGCCTTCCACTAAGAAATCTGTCAACTTAATGTTCATCTTTCAGGGCTCTGTGTGACAGTTTGCCAAAGCAGCCAAACTCTAATAATCTGCACTAGGAATAGAGAAGAGCAAATGCTTTTCTATAAAAAGACTAAAAGGAACTGTAATCAAGTCTGCTACACTCCTTGCATCTTCAAAGAGCTAATTAAAACTGGAATTAAAACACAAATAGTTTAAAATATTTTCTACTACATTCTTAGAAAATGTTAAACAAAAGTAGTGCATCAAAAGAAGGAAGTGATTAAGAACCTATTCTTAAAATAATTATTATTTTTAGTTCCCAAGGGAGCAAAACACAAGTCCAGCTTGAGGTCATAAGTGAAACGACTTCAGGCTCAGTGGAGAGGAATCAGCATGAAGCTGACAACAATGTTTAGATACTATTCCAAATTCCAAAGTCAATGGAAAGTCAATTACTTCGGACAACACTGGGACTGAGAGCAGCTGCTTAACTGAAACCAGCCTTCAGATTTTAAAGCAGCAAAACAACAAGGAAAAACCCCAAAAAACAGGAGAGCCCCTCAGGCTGCTGCTCCTGCCAGCTCGGTAAGAACACACCAACTCCTGCAGCAAATGCAGAGCAACCTGCCCGACACCGGCACGGTCAGCGTGTACCTGGCAGTGGAAATCAGCACACACGTGGTCCTGCCTCCCTCTGCCACGGCTGCTGCAGCTCTGCAGAGGTGCTGCTTCCAAGGAGGGGAGCAGGAGAACATCCCAAGGGACAGCTGGGCCCACCAGTGCCCGGCACAAGCCAGGACAGCAGCACCCACAGCATGGGCTGGGGATGCTGGGGCTGCACAGGGGGGGCCTGGGCAGAGCAGCACCCACAGAAACAGGCTCTGGGCACAGCTGATGCAAACAAGGCTGGGGGAATAGGTGACTTTCCTATTTTCCTCACTGTCACACACACACACATCACATCAAAGCAGCTGAAAACCATCTGGTGGGTAAATGTGCAGTGCATTCCAGCAGCTCAGCTCAGTCTCCCATGAAGAAATCTCCTCCTCCTCCTCCTCCTCCTCCTGCTGAGACCAAATGTCCTCAAGTGATTTGATTGCAGCAAACCAGCCAAAAAAGCTTCCCCTGCACAGCCAAGAGAGCTGGAATTCCCCCTGGACACAGTGGCCCAAACGTGCTTCAGAGAGTCACAGGGCTGCCAGCAGAGAAGTTGCAGACACTCGAGGCTGCCACTTCCATGTGCTGCAGCTTTCACCTGCGAGTCCTGGATACACCAGGAGAGCTGGAGTCCTTTCCCAAGTTTTTTCACGTACTTTTTCCCAGCTCAGGAACTGCCTGAGCCAACAGATACAGGTGGGCAGACAGATTTGTCACAGTGACACCACCCTCTCCATTTTTAAAACTCCAGGTTAAGCAGTTGTGTTTTAGAAACAGTTACAAACATTCAAATATCACAAAATTTGCAGCAAAGTACAAGAAATAGATGTCCATTGTGGGAGTGTGACCTGATTCCCTTCAAGGTGTTTTATTTTTTTCTTCAGTCAACTGAAGTGTAATTAGGAGAAGGTTTGTATTCTAACAGCACAAAACCCTGGCAATATCTACCTACATGCAAGGTTTTGCCTCGGAGAACCTCATCATTTTGTTCTATATTAATAAACCCAGCTAATGAATGACCTTGCAGGATATTTTAGCCGTGGTTTTGACTCTGCAGGGACAAGGCAGATGGGTGACCTTCTCTCTTAGCAGGTAGAGGGCACACGAGATGCCACTCACAGCTGTTAAATTGACTTCAAATTTAAACCAGTAGCTCTTATGGCACCGAAAAAAAACATCCAATTAACAACCCAAATGAAAAAAACTCCTTGCAGCTTCTGCAGAAGCACAATCAGGCTCTGATATGAGATGACTCAACAGCAGAAGAATCCCCTGTTCTCTTCCCTTAACCAGAGGATTTTAAGAGGGACTTCACTCAGCATGAAACCATATGACACAAGCACCGTCCAGATTTGGGCAGAAAGGGACATTTATTTGTGTGCAAACCCAGAAGAATTTTGGTGGTTTGTTTTGTTTTTTTTCATTACTGATCAGCCTCAAGGAACACCAGCATTTTAAGAAACTAATTTCTACAAAGAACACTGAAGGGGCAGACAAGGAGATGTCAAAATAAATTCTACCCAAACCAAGCCAACCTCCAAAGGCTGGTCTGGTCGGTTTATATATTCTCCACTTAACAGGTGGTTTGAATTCCTATTGATTCCATGGAAACTGTAGGTATAGTATGGTAGAACTCATGGTTTTCATACAGCTCAAATGCTTCATTAAGCTGGTTCTGGTTCCACTTGCTGTTCCCCCATTTTTTTTCTCCCTCAGAAACGCTCACAGCAGCACCACAGCCTTGTGTTTAAATCCCCTTCTAACACAAGGCAACAGGGAAGACTTTGCTGTGAACACCAGCCTGAGAAATCCCCTTTTCCCATTCAGAAAAATGTAAGTTCATTCTCCACACCACGACACGTAAATGTTGCTGAGCAGGACTTTCAGCTGGCAAGGGAGCTTGGGATTGTAATGAATTAAATGCTGCACAAAGCCAGAGCTCTTTCAAATGCCCTGGGAGGGATGAAATGCAGAATCTTGTGCTTAAAAATAAGTGAATTGCATGCCAATGGCTACAAAGTGGGGCGTGGATTTTTTCGATGTCCCACTGAACTCCGCACATAAAATCCTCATTTCCAGCCTCTCATCTTTCCCTTGTTGTGACTGCAGGAACAAGGAAAATCTACAGCTGGCTCTCCAGCTCAGGAGGTGTTATTTCTTCTTCTGCACTCAGAGACCACCTGGCCAAGACCTGCAGATGGAATTTAAACACAAACCTCCCAGCGCTGCTGTTTAGATTCCATAGGCCTGGCCCTGCTGCCCAAATATGTGTTCCCAGCCAGCACAGCACATACTCTGGAAAGCAGCTACTGCAGACCTGCAGGAACCACTTCTCCAGACCACTGGGGTCTGGTGTACTATGGCTGTAAACAAACTGTTTTGTTTTCAAAGCTGAATTTTGTAAATTCAGTTTACAGGAACAAGCTGCAGAAATGTGTTGTGTTTCCTGTTTAGGTAACAGATTCCCACTGCCCTTGTGCTAAAGCACCTCTTTTTTGCCTTGTTAACCCCTGGTCAAAACCCACTTCCTCTGTGCCTCCCCCCTCAGTTCCTTCCTGAACAGGATCATGCAATTTAAATAGACTAAGAATTTTCCTTTTACTACAGGCAATGGTAACGAGGCTCTTAATTTAAGCAACAGAAAGAGAATCTGATTTGATAGTACAGTAGCTAAATAGATCAGCTTTTTCAGCAACACAGAAAAGGAAGTGTTTGGCTTCTCCCCAGCAATTTTTTTTTCGAAGGCGTGGTTTTAGTTTGTTTTTTAATCTCTGATCTGTTTTGTTGGGGAGTTGGGCCTGTCAGCTCAGCTATCCAAGAGCCAAAACTAACAGTATTTCCCCAAACAAAGGTTCATTCAGAGAATCAGATTATATGCATTGTGTACTGGAGCAAAGAGGCAGGGGAGAGGAACCAAAATATTTCTACACCAAGTGGATGCGTAGGACCGGTGAGGAGACCACACTGGAGCATTTTCCTATTTGCACCTACAAAGTTAATCCCATCTGCAGCTCCAGGATACTAATCCCAGCCAGAGCTCATTTTAAAAGCCAGATTTAGGGCAGGTCATTTGCTTGGTTACCTGGTTCATCCTCCTTACCTGAAATCCTCCCTCCAGGGATGTGCAAGGGGAAGGATGTTCTACTGCCCACACTCCACACAGGAGAGAAGGGAGCACCATGCTGGAGTTACAGCAAACATTTTAAACCAACCAAACCATCCCCACCGTTTGATTAATCTCCTCTTAAAAATAACACTTCAATCTTGAAGACAGAGACGCTGGGAGAGACAAACGTTCTCCCTCTATCACGAGTGTTATATATTAAGAAGTGCCAGAAAAACAAAAACAGAAATCAAAGCCAGCCACTGGCAAATGGAAATTGTAACACCTGCCAAGGAACATGTTATCTCAACTGATTTCACGTAGGCAGGCTCAGGTATGCACCTCCTGAGATGGAACAGCAAAGGGAAAGGTTACTTGTACACCTGCCCCAAACACACCATAAACCTTCATTTATTTATATTATAAGTTCAACACTATTTGAAGCAAAGTCTGGAAGTTTAAATTCATTTGCATAAATGAAGGTTCACAGCGCCTGGGCTCTTGCTCTGATAACACCCTGTCTGTGCTGGACTCACAAATGGCCAAGTAGATGTTGTGCACACAAGCGCTCCCGTGGCAGCAGACCTGTGCTTTGCCAAGGAAATGTCCTGCAGCCTCCTCAGGCTGAAGCAAGAGCTGAAAAACTCCTGTTCTGAGAGTGTTTTCACATCTCCCCTGACTGCTCTTCATACCACCACCACTGAGTCAATCCAGGAAAGGAGTCTCGTGCTCCAGCTCAACACAACAGGGCCAGGGCCTGCTGTGTGCACAGGGAGCCTGCTGGGAAGCACCTCTGGGAAATGCCTGCACCAGCTGCAGGTTTCATACAAGTTAGGGAAGGGTGAAAAGAGCACAGGGCAAAGGGGAACATAAAGAACAGTACAAATATCAAGGAGACTTGGAGGATGGAGTGTTCTTTAGACAGTGGCTATTTAAAGACTCAGAATATTTAGAGAGTTTCTCATTTCCAGTCAGAAATCAAAGGATATTTCTAGACATGTTCCTGCTTTTCAGACGTTTGTCCAACATTGACTCACTTTACTACAGAACTGAAACAGCAAGAGAAGAGAAAAAGCTTCATAAGAAATACCACACATATGTCAGTCAAAAGGTTGAGAAAGGAGCCTCACCATCACCTCTGCCACTGCTGACCCTCCCCAAAACCTCCCCCTGACCCCTGCTGGGCTTTAGTTTTGTAGAGGGACCAAGTCATACCTTTGTAACTTTGTACATATTATTACTTCACACCCCTCAACTGTCAAAAATCAGGACCTTCAACAAAGAACTGCCAGAAACATCATCATGAAAACAGGTGCTGACACACAGGACTAACACAGTGTCATTTTTAGAGCAGCTTCAATATAAAGGGAAGTGATTCCTACTTACTTATTTCACAGTGTCTTGAAACTTCCCACTTCTTCCTAAAATTTGCTTTCTGCCACTGGCTTTTCATCAACCTTCTCAGAATCAGAATATTCACTACAAAGAGCTGGAACTGCACCTTCCTTCTCATTTAAAAGGATGGCTGTTGGCAAGGTCCCTCTTGTACAGAGAGGGAGCTACACGTCAGAATCTTTTTGAACATGAAGACCTCAGCCCAGATTAATGAACCGATCAAGATGTGACGATCTCGGGCTTTTTAATTATGGTTCAAAGATTTTTTTCACACACAGAGCTTCTGAAAAACCCAAACAAACCCTATCAGTGTGACAGATCAGCACAGCTCTCTGAGCAGCACACACACCACCAGAGCCCAGAGCTGTTTACCGTGCGGGAGAAACCCGAAACCAGCTCCGTCCGCAGAGGATAGTGTAACGTTCTCTGAACAACATTAGAAGCCTATAAATACACTGCAAGACTTCAGGGATCTTATTCTGAAAGCCCCTTAAGGGTTTGCAAAAGCAGAGATGCTCCCCCAGCTCTCCCCTTGTGACACAAAGCTTTCATACCAGCTGTCTGCAGCCAGCTCCCCGCAGCTTGAAAAACACCAGGCTTGTTCCCAAATCCACTTATTACAGACTCAAGGCTTCAGCAACACATACAGTTTATTCAAAGTTTACATAAAAGCTGAACCAGAAACTACACGAGAGACAGAGGCAGGCTACAGGCACCCATGTGTTACTACTGAAGCTACTGAAAGATCGATCAAAATCTCATGGAAAGGTAATGAAGGGAGAAAACTCCTTCCAGAATGAACACGAAACGGCCTGGAATGTGGGAAAGGAGTTTAGGGAAAAAATAAAATCACTTCTAAAAGGTCATGCATGCCTCTCAGGAAAAGCCTCTATTCAGAGCTTTGTTGGATCCATGTGTAAAGAAATGCTTTGGCAATGCCTGCACCAAAACCAGCCCTTCAATTCGAGGGGAACATCCCAGGGACCTTGTGAAGTGGCAGTTCCTGCCATGGGAGCAGCCACATCCCAAACAGGGCAGTGAAAGTCCCTGGGATTCGCTATTCCAAGAGCACAGCCTCCGAGGAAGGGGGAACATTCAGAGAACAAGCAGTGGAAAACAAACCTTCACCTCTGGGTCAGCAGCTCAAATGGGAGCCGTGAGATCTGCAGCAGGAAAGGCTGGGAGTGACCCTTCCCTGGTTAACTGGGACACGAGGCTGGCAGGGGAGCACCAATGCTCGTGCCACTCAGTGCTCTGCACGCTTTTCCCAGACGGCTCTTGTTCCCCGTTTAGGACTGGACAGGCCAAGGGCCATGCCTGGTTCCCACACACAGATGGAAAGAAGACCAGCCCTGTCCTTAGGGAAGTTAACCCTCCACTCCTGAGCTGTTGAATCTGTTTCTTTATAATGATGGTGGTTATGGACACCATGCACGGGGCTCTGACAAATGTTTCATGGCAGTTCACTTTATAAAGCAATACTGAACCTCACTATATGTGGCGAGTGTCAGAGAAAGACCTCGATTTTATTGCATTAGACCCTTGTGAAGTCATTCCATTGCTCACAGTGACTCCCATGATTAAGTATTTAGCAACAAAATCGTTCAGAAATTCTCAAGCCATCCACCTGTGCAGCAGTTCAAAGATACAGGTCGACCGATGCAGCTCCTTACCAAGGACGCACCTCCAAATGGACCAAGATGGTTTGTGTCCCAAAGCAAGGGGTGACATCACCGGTAAAACCTGTAACAATATCAGCACTTTTCTGAATCTTACTACAAAAAAAAAGTCACCAAATGACCCTCATACGAGTCTCTTCGAACCACATTTTCCCCATGTGCCAAAATCACTAGAAAGCAGCCTCAGTCTTCACTTTGTAGAGTCCTTTAGAAAGCTCACGTGACAGGTAAATAACACTTCTTACACATTTATTGCTATAGAGAGAAGCAAACCCCTCAGAACTTCCTCAGATCTGTCTCCCCATTTCCCAAGGCCTTGCTCCATTCCAGCCAGCCCATAATCACCCCATGCCAAGCTCAGACACCAAGCCTATTAATGTGCTAATAAAAACCGCTAATAAAAGTTTTAGGTTCCTTAAGCTCTGCTAAGATTTTTACTGGAGATTTGAGGGTTGCATGACTGGATACTGGAAACAGATGGGATCCATGCTGGGTTCCTAAACAACAGCCTTCACACCCCAAAAGTTTATTAGAAACAGTAATGAATTGGCTTTTATTGCAGAATTCTGTGCATCCACTCGCAGTCTCCAGGCTGAGCCGTGTTCTTCAGTAACATCTGCTGATTTCCTAAAGCAAATGAGTGGAATCTAATGAGGTTTCCCAGGAAGGGTTAACTGTGTCACACAGCAAGAGACAAACCAGAACTCAGGGATGCCTCTGGTTCCCATGCAGTCTGATTAGAGATGACCCCTCCTCACAGGAGGAAGGACTCAGATCACAGTGTCATATTCCAGTCACAAACATATTGGCTCTCTGCTTTCACAACACCATGGAATATCCAGGATATTCAGGCAGATGGTGAGGGAGGGCAGCAGCACCAAACAGGGCTGATATAACAGAGCAGCAACACACGCTGGCCTTACAGCTTCCAGAGACCAAATGCTGCCTGGAATTTTTCCGCAGTTGATACCAAAACACTGCCCAGCTCCCTCCAGCACTTGGCACCAGAGCTCTCCTGCTTTAGCAAGAGCTGCAAGAACACCCCTCCAGGTTGGTCACGGGTCCTGCCTTCCCAGTACTGTCCCCAGCACTGCACACGAGCAGCTGCTTGGGGAGGAGTCAGAACACGACCAGCACGCTCCTGTGACTCTCCTACCAGCTCCAACAACCAGCCCCCCTCAGTTGTGAAGGAAAATGATGTTAACAAGTACATTAACTCACTCCCTAACAGTGAATTGGAATAGCTACATAGCTGCCCCTTTTGCTGTGCTTATAGACACTTCTTCCCCTCATATCTGTGTGAGTTGAATATGTTCGCTGATTTAGGAGGTGTGTGCTTTGAAAAGGGAGGGATAATGACATTTTTAGTAGAGAACAGCCAATGTGGTGACCACTGCAATGACTCAGATGCCCCAGCTTTTGGACAGATTGGATTCTCAGCTATTTCACAATCTCTGCTTTCTATTTTCAGCAGGGTTTAGGTGTCAAATGTGGTTGCTGATTACTCAAAGTGAATGCAGATTCCTCCTCGAGGATATCTGTATTTCTGATCAAGTCAGTCCTCCCATCCCAACCCTGAGTTCATCTGAAATAAGCTGACAACATGCAAAGAACTTCTCTGGCTCTGCAACAGATCTCAACGTTTCATAACCACATCCAAATCCTTTGACTAAGTCCTTCCTTTCCAAAAGTTTCATATCCTCAAACCCAGAAAAGTCATTTCTGTGTGTGTTTCCAGGTCACAAACCTGTTCCCCCCCTCTACAACCCCTCCACTCAGTTTTCTTTCCCAAAGGCTGTGTCATAAAGAGCAAAAGCAAGTTTCTTGCTTTCCCACATCTGGCACACCACCATCACCACCAGGTTTTGTATCCAAGTTCACTCAACCTCCATCCCCAGGGACAGATGTTTACCAAGCAAACAGAGCTGGACTGAGCTGTGCAGATACCAACATGCAGGGTTTTATAGAGGGAGACAGTCTCACCTTCTTTGGACACTGTACAGAACAAGCTAACAGCAGAGGCATGACATGTAACCAGACCTGTGCGTGCTGCTGACAGACCAGCAAATTTCAGAGCCCGTTCCTGAATCCACAACACAGCTTAGCAGGACCAGGACTTCAGTGGGCAAATACCAGGAGTTCTCCTGATGCACAGCTGTCACTGCAATTATTACTAACAGAGCTTGACTTGCCATGGGGAAGCTTACTCAGACCACAGCTCCCATATAAACATGCAGAAATTCATCAGGATGAGCAGAGACCAACCATCCTAGAACATAACAAATGATAACATTCTTTGCTCTGGGAAACATGGCAGCAGATAATAGCCATATCCAGTGACTGGCAGATCAGGAATGCAGTAAGATCTTCCCTGGCCTCTTCCTGTTTGGCACTTCTTCTCTAACAGCTGCCAGATCTACAAGCCCTTTTTGACTTCTTTAATAAGTTTTCCTTGTTTACCTGCACGCCTTTCCTTTCTTACACTGCTGATCACTTCTGCCTCCAACACACTGCAAAGTAATGGCTTTCAATAACTAACACAGGCTACATCAAGGGTCACCCCACAGCACCAAAAGCAAAAGCCTGCATGATAAAAAGATCATCAAGAGCAGTCGTGGGCTTCAAAGAAGAATCACAAAGACCTGAGAAGCTCTTCCATAATTCCTGCTCCATTTGGTCTCTGTCCTTTTGGGAATGGTGTCAACAGTGAGGACAAACAAGATTTTACAGCACTCTAAAATCTGGATGCAAAATGCAGCAAGCAGAATTTAGCAGAGCAACCTGTGATGGCTCTCAGAGCGTGTTCACACCAACATAACGAAATGCAGCGGGCTCGAGTTATTTTTAGGACTATTGTGAAACCTCAGTGTCACTTCATTCCAGCTGCTCCAAAGATACAGCAGCAGCACCGCACAGCCTGGGCTCTGTCTCCTCACTCCTGGCTGCATGGAGTGAGTCTCACCCTTGCCCTACATCAGAATTCCGATGCCAAGGCAGTGAAGTCCCTGGCACAGACAGGGCCATGTGGACAAGAAGGGTGTTTTGGACAAGGAGCTCACATGGGCTGGGGAAGGGTCTGGCTGATGGACAGAGGAGTCCCCGTCTCTGCAGCCTGGCCAGAGGTCTCCTGGCCATGCCGGCCAAGGTCACTTCAGCTGTTGTTGAACTGCTGCAGGCACAGCCCCCGTTACTATGGGACCTTGAGGGAAAGGAGAGTAAACAGAGGGAAAGGACAGCCAGGATTTCGAGTAAACACCCCATGCTAGGGAGTTCTGAAAACAACAAACTTGACAGATCCCAGAAGGAAACCCTTCTTGGTGCCTCTGCAATGTTTGCTCTGAGCTTGTTATGCAGACAACAACCCCATCTCTGAGGAATAACAGGCTCCACTGCTGGAAGGATCAGTGAGAAGAAAAGGTCCCATCCTGCTTCCATGTGCTTCTGCAGTTCTGTTCTGGGCAGTGGTACAAGATGCACCCAGACTTTTCAGGACAAACCAGTTGTACACTCTCCTTCCTTTGTTCCTCCAGCCTGGCAGGACACAGCCAGGCCCAGGGCCCTGCATTCAGCACAGCCATTCCAAAGGCAGCAAAGGTTCTGGGGTTCACACAGGCTCCCAGCACAGCTGCCTCTGGAGCAGCCACATGCACAGGACTCTCTTGGAATACCAGGGCAGACACAGCACAGGAGGCAAGCCAGGCTGGGGACCACAGACACACCACACAGAGGGGTCAGAGCAGGGCACACCTGCAGGCTGCCACCTTCCCCCCAGGTCTGCAAGACCCAGATATAAACGATGCAGCTGCTGCCTCGCTCCCAAACCCAGTAACAGCAATCCTCTTTCTCAGGAAGGGCAAACCTACTGCACAAGAGCAAGGCTATCTGGATCTTCTCCTTACCCCTCAGTCACCCTTAAGGCTCAACTCTTCAATTCTTGTTCTTAGTCACAAGCCAACCCTAGTACAAATAATCCCCAGCCAACACCAGCAAAGATGAGACCACCTTTCCATCTCCCAGCTGAGATGGAAGAAGCCCTCTCAAGCTCAAGCAGAAACAAAGTTGTAGCAAACATCAGATGCCTGTACTTGGATAAGGACAGCTGTTTAGGACTAAAGGTAGATCTCTCAACCTTTCTTCCTTTGCTCCTTTGACTCAAAGCAGCGTCACCTCTTCTATTTCTGCTCTGAACTGTCCCCCTCAAATTCTCTTCTTTGCTTCCCAAATCACTGGAAGAATGCAGAGGGACATATTGTTAACCTGCAATAAAACAGAAGCACACAAACACCACAGATGTACTCTACCCATTAACCTATCCTCTGCTTGCTCTGCTGTGGGATAATTGAGCAATAAGGATACCCCTGGAAATCCAGAAACCTCCCATTATAATTATAAAAAGATAAATGTATCTCTGTATGTAGGAAGACATTACCATATATAAAATATTACAGTAAAAAAGGACATTAAATATGGCAAAAAGGAGTGTATCCAGTGCTTCTTGCACCACACAATCTGCTGACCTAGAAGTAGAGAGAGATGAAAAGGCCTCTAACTGTACATTAATATCATAGATAATGTGCTGCATGAACACAAAACCAAGGACAAAAAGCTCTCTAACAAGTTATTAAAATCGTTCTGTGCTTTTCAGGAAAAGTGATCAATTCATTAGGCACCACGGTGAGCTACTTACACAGCTGAACCCTTTCCTCACATCACGGTACGTCACCAACCCTGTCCCGGCCAAGGGTTATCTGGGGGTCAGCAGCGGCCTGGCCAAAACACACCGACATATCACTAATTGGAGGGAATCAGATTCTTTCGCTAACACCCTGCTACAAGATAATCCTCCCAGTGGCCTGCAAGCTCTTCCCATCTGGCCTGTCACCTTTTGTTTTACAGTCTCAAAGGTGACAAAGCAGCTCTGAGAGCCACTCCTGACACCCCGGGCTTTGTACCTACGTGTACCTTGCAGGTGCTCTGGATAACCAGCCAAGGGGAGAAACTTTGTCACTAAATGGCTTTCCATTTTCTATTAGCCACCTGACAACACAGCTGACAACCCAACTAAAAATATTAGTCTTCCACAAGCTAACTGTCCCTGAGCTTGCTCCTAAGTAGCAGACAGTTTCCATACCTTAAGGCACAAACTGAAATCCGCTTAACAGAGAGGGAATGGCAATCCCCCTGCAGCCAGTCATTGACACCACACAGAATGGCCAAGGTGCCATCCAGGCTCTCCTTTAACACCTGCTCCTCAGAGGCATTAAGCCTGCAAGGGACCTGTAAGAGATTGTCACATGGATGGGAACAGCAGTAAGATAAACACTATCCCTGCGGGAGTGGGAGTGAACATCTGCTCCATCCAACACTCCATTTACCCAGGGAGGCAGAGTCCAGAACTGCAGCACGTCCAGCCCAGGCAGGAGAGCAGACCAGGAGCCCTTGTCACTCCTGCTGGCAGAGTCAAGGTGGTCCCTTCACAGGCAGGGTCCTCCTGAGGCCTGGAGCAAACCTCTCCTGCAGAAAGGGGTCGTGCCTCTAATGCAATCAACCATCTGACAGCTCAGGGAAGCTGACACCATTTAGACTTCCAAGGCCAGCAAAACACCTCTGCCCAGGTAAAAAAATCCGAATTCCTCCAGCAGAACGCAGCCCCCGCTGTTCTGAAAGCAGGGGGGTTTTCTAGAGTCTCCAAAAGGCCACTATCAGCACCGGACTCGTGGATCCAGGGTGAAGTTCCAGACACTGAAGCTTCCTCAGTGACTGCACCATGAGGGCAATGAGCCTCTCAGAAGCACAGACACCAGTCCCAGCAGGGAGCAGGTGTTTTTCACAGGCAGTTCCATGAATGCCCAAGGCACTCCGCAGAGCTCTGCCTTCCAGGAGCATTAGGATTACCATTAAAATATCAGTCTGGGTTTATTACCCTGTGATTTGTATCTGTGGGGTTCCTCATCACTTACAGTAGCTTTTCTAACAGAGGTGTCAATAAGCTGCACATCATCTTCCTCGTCCCCTCCTAAATCTTTCTTCCATTTGTCTCCTTTCCTTTATTATTTAAGTTTGTAGCTGAAGTGTCATCTCTGATACTGCTTCCTTTCAGACTCCTGTGTGAGCTCACTTCTAAACCTCATGCCTTTGTTTCCCCCTTTCAAAAAAGTCAGCACACACATCTGGGGCTCTGAAGTGTTCAGACTGTTTGGGTCATTTCTAGAAGGGAGAAAGGGAGGAAAAAGCAGTAGCTGATTTATCTAAGATCAACAGCCAAGAAACCAAGGGCCAGTGAAGAGCTTTGTGCTTGTGTCACAAAGTAAATAAGCTGTGGCAAACGCACACGGGAACGCTTCCGATGGCAATTGCTCTTCACTCACAAAGGGATGGCCACATTAATTATATCGGGAATGGCACCAAGTCAGCCTGTTCTATGTTCAAAAACAAACAATCAAAAGTGGCCTTCCAGCTCCCATTTGAGCAAACAAACAAAAAATTATTTGAAAAGACCGTGTTTAGAATTTCTGTTCTAGTAGTAAAACTATTGGAAGCCATTTCTGGAAAACCTTGCTTTTCCTAACCCCATTTTTCAAGCCTTCCTGCTTCAGAAACTGTGACAATAGTGTAAGCCCAGCTTGCACTAAAAACAATCAGATTCAGGTTTTTCCATCACTGTCTGAAACACAAAGAGCCAACTCTATTTTCTTTGGAGGCAACTGAAACAAGTACTTTTCCTAATCATCTTCATAATTGTTTTATGGGCATGTTAAAGGTTTCCTTCCCAGAGCCAAAGGAAAAATCATATGAAAGCTGTAAAATCTTTCTATAGCCATCAAAGAGTTTAGAAAGCTTGCCTTTTTCCTCAGAAGAAGCTTAGAAGTTTTGTCTTTAAAGAAACTGCTCGGGCCAATGACATTAAGATATCAAAGGACAGACGAGGAAAACTGTAAATGCAATTAATGTCTGTATACAAAGAAAGGAAGCAGCATATAGTCTGTAGTCTGCTAATTAAAAATAAAATACCAGATTAAACCCAAACTGGTCCAAGTTTCTAAACTGATAAGGATTTTTGCTGCTGTTGTTGTGTTTTAAAAAGACAGCCCTTTCTCCCTAATAGAAAAGAAAGCAAGGCAGCATGAGAAGAGCCAAAGCAGGAACCCCAGCTCTCCTACCCCTATTTTACTGGGTGATCATCCATGACTTCCACATCTGGGTCCATCCAGCTCATTCCCTCCCTTTATCAGGCACACCCTCCTGAAGTGATTCCTATCCAGGTCTTCCATTAAAGATCAAAGCACGGGGAATAAAGGCTGGACTTTTCTGACTCCAAACACACCTTCAATCATCTACCCTCACTTTCCATATATTCTTCCCTTTCATGCCTATTTCAACAGCACAACACCCACATCTTTTTTTCCCAACTCATCTCATTTACCTCTGTCTTCTTTATCAGATCTCCTCAAAGTACAGCTCCAACCTCTTTTCTTCTCCACAGTGTCCCTACCATGCTCAGACACTTCCCTTTCCTCCCTGCCATTCCATCCACCCCTCCTGCTGAACATTTCCTCACTCACACGAGTTCAGGGAGTTTGTAACCCAGGCTCAAACCCACCCAATCAGCTGAGACAACCTTTGTTTGACTTGAACTTCACAGGATCTTTCCCGCCCCCCTTCCTGTTTCCATCCTTGTGACCTCTGACAACACCATCCAGCTCATCCTGTGGCTTTACCTTGGCCCTTTGAATTTATTCAGTGCATTCCTCAAAGATCCTTTTAAGTTCACTCCAAATCTCAGTGAGTTTCCACCCTCCTTCCTCACCCTCTCAACTCTTCCTGCTTTGCAACAGATCCCAGCCCTGTTATTAGGGGGAAAATCCCCCTCACACCAATTTACAATTTACTCTCTACTTCAAGCCTGTGACATCCCAGAAATGCCCAACCTTCAGCTCAATATGGCCACAAAGCTCCCTTTATTCCTCCCCACCCCTTCCCAGCTCGCAGCATCACCAGATACCCCTTTGTTTGATTAAGACTAATCATAGCTTAAGGACACACAGTCAGATAAGCAGCTGCTCAAGTGACTCTATATCAACTCTGCTTTCCAAAAGAATGGAAAGAATGGAAATTCTTTTTTTTTCCCCACATGGGAAAGTAACAAACAAGAATGATTCAGTGACCTACTAAAGGGGCGTGTGGAAAAACATGAGTAAAGCTAAGACCTGAATTTCGGGTTTCTTGGCTTCAATTCCTCCTGCCACTCAGTAGAAAGAAATTAAAAAGGGGAAAGGGGAGAGAACTGGAAATCAATGTGTTAATTTCTGTTGCCATCAAATGCCATTCACAGCACATCATAAACACGCAGCACAAAATCTTCACTAAAAGAAATGCCAAATCTCAACAGTCCAGCCAAGTTTTTTCAGAGCACGCAACAGTTACTGAGAACTGGCAATCTGAGGACAGAGCAGCTCCCTCTTCCCTGTTTCAGCAATCCATCAAAAATGATGGTTATGAAATCCATGCTGTATTTAAGCCAGGAAATAACATCTGTTTACTGAGTGCAAACACCAGATGAGAACTACAACAAAACATGTACACGGTAAATCAGAAGATGATATCAACAATATGCTTTTTTAATGAAAAATGTGACTACTGTGCACATACCTCTGCAGTAACACCCTGCACAACCAGGCCCACAGAAACCACTAACAGCTTGGGACCTGCAGAACCACCAAAATAGCCAGGAGCAACATGAAAAAATTGTCCCTGTATCCAAACCTCTGTCTGCAGAATTTGGCTGTTCTTCTTTGAGTCACGTGTAGCCCTGAAGACACCAAGACCTTAATCTGAACCAAGGCCTTCTCACACTACCACTACCAAGTGTTTACTTTGGCAAAGAAATGCATCTTTGAAAGGAGAACAGCTCAGCAGTCGTTCCGCAAACTGTCCCCAGGTTCAAGGTTGTCAAGGTGGAATTTCAAAGTGCATCTTACTCAGAGCTTAAAAGCTTGTGACTATATCAAGCATTTGACATAAGCAGGGTAAGAGGCTCAGAACCAATGCCCTGGTTCATACTGCACCCTGAATACAGCATCCTCGCTTTGAAGGGAGCCTTGTTATGGTTAATAAAGACTCATAACACAGCAACTCTGTTTAAATTCGGCTTAATTCACAGGGTAAACGCGGGAGTTTTTATCAGAGTAGCTTCTACAAGCAGTGTGTGAAATATGGAACTAAATTCTGGAAGTTCTTAATCTCAAACTTGCCATCAGCACTGCTAAGAACTTCCCCAAACAAACACACGATGCATTAACAAAGAATATGTGGCAAAGGTGCTTTGGAAACAAGCTGACCCCTAACGTCAGTCCACTGAGGAAGGGAATATTTTTGGCTTATACGAAGTGAAGGGGTCATATTGCCAAAGAGGAGAGATGAAATCTAGAAATGACCTGGCAAGCTGATCACAAGGCAGCCTTTGTCCCAGTTCCCAGACCCCGCTCTCCTGTTCTGTGCAACTTTAACAGGCAGGACCCAGAAGGTTTTAGACAAGTATCTCACACCAAAGTTAAAGCTCTTACCTCAAGCACAACACCTGGCACGGTGCTTAAGCTCTTATTAGGAGGAAAGAGAACTCTGAGGCTACTTCGGAATAACTGAGCCCACAAAGTCATCTTCATCTATTACATTAGTCATTCCAGCAGGATTTACCTCCCTGTCCTAGAGACAAATTATCACAAGGTCATTGACTCCTAACACGCATTTTTCAGAGCTCCACATGCAGTTTGGAACATGCAGATCTGCGTTTCCAAGTGCCTATTTCAGGTTTTGACCATTAGACAAACTATATCTCATTGTTCCCAAAGCAGAGTTTTCCACAGGGAAATCCAATGTCCCATATTCCAGCTTCTTAGGGCAATAAATGGTTTATAGTGCCCTTTTGTAAAGCACAAATTTTCACTTCACATGAGCCTTCAGCCCACATTCCACATGGAGCTGAACAGGATATTTCCACTGAAGACAACAGGCCTCCAAAATTAAGAGAAAAAATTCTTCTGCCCCAATCTCAGGAAAAAAGCCCTTCATGATACGCTGTTGCTGGAACATTTCCGAATACAGTTCAGCTTTGGAAAGTTATTTCTGGGTAATGTAATTATTTGGATAATGGTAAAGTTACTATTAAAGGCCTTTACTAAATTAAATATCAAGATGACGAATCATTTTACTTAATTCTGCACATTGCAGGTCATACAACCGCGAGCACAGTTTGTCATCAGAACGAGCAGTGTCCAAAGCTCTTTTTCATTTCAGAAAGCACATTTTTTACGATCTTTTTGCCTTTACAGTGGCCCGCCTGCCGCAGGGCAATTCTAGCTACCTCCACACACCAAGGTCTGCAAGGTCACCTTGTTTCAAAGAGCCGAGATGAAGAGGGTAAGAGGGGAAAACCAACGTCCTTTCATCTCTGTGAGTGTGGAACAATTCCCCCAATCAATCTCGGGAGAAAAACAGGTGACATTTAGATAAAGCCCAGCCCGTGCGATACCTGTTGTAAACCGCGGTGTTTATAAGTAACTTATTGATTTGGAAAATTGTTTTTAATCTGCTCGCTGTGCAGGGGACTATGCTATAGGCATACTTCCCCCTGTGGAACTGGCTTGTCTGAAATGAGACTTTTCAAGCCGTGCAACTGGATACGTGACTGAAACAGCTGTGATGAACATCAGAGTCAGCTTGGCTTGTACTGCACCAAGGCACAAGGGAATCGCTTCTCTGGTGTTCAGAAAAGGCTTTTTTTTTAATCCTAGGAAGTCTGACAGATAATAGCAGAAAGCCAAATTAAAAATAAATAAATAAATAAATTACATCACAATTAAAAGAGCCCAGGCTACACCACACATCCGTGATTCAGCATAAATTTGGTCACTGCCAAACGTTAACCACCCGAGGTAATGACCAAGGTAATGACCGAGGTAATCTAGAAAAACTCTGCTTTCTAGTCCATCAGCAAAGTTAATGGATACCATGCATTTTACTGCTTCTCTTTAAAACTTAAAACACTGAAACCCTAGAAAGGGGTGTCATGTGTAAATAAATATTACACAGAGAGCTCTGTTACAGCAGCTTCCTTGGGATTGTATTTAACACAGCTCTGAACACATGGGGAGTCAGCTCATGCTCCCACAAAGCAAAAAAACCCACTTCTGCACCTTTCTGTGCTACAGTTCTGGTTTCCATGCCCCCCACTTCTTTTCTAGAGTGAATTTCCATCCAGCACGGAAAATGTTAACACAGAATCCGAGTGTTTTGTCAGTGCTGGATCTGACATGGTGGGAAAGGTACAGCTGAGGCAACAGCCACCAAAACATCCCCATAAACCAACCAGGATCAAACCTGACCTGAAGCACAGCACAGAAGGCAGCTGCTGGTTACCTGAGGAGGACATGGACAGAGACCTACAACCTACACACTCAAATTAATCAACTGTTAAACAGAGATAACTCCTCATTTCATACCTACATTCATCACCCCAAACCAGACTTTCCAAAGTTATTTTAATCCTTTTTAGACCCAAGTTCACAGTCAGTTTGTTGAGCAGACTTAAAAAGCCGTCGAGTAATCAGGCTGGATCTGGGCAGGATGTTTCAGGGCTGCAGCTGAGCAAACCTTGAGGTACCCAAGCACAGAAGCATTAACAATGTGCTCTTCTCTGGCAGCCTCAGAGAAGATATTCTCTGCACCTTGTCTTATACCACCACCAGCAAGCAGGGTAAAATTATTTCTTCTGAAATAGATTTAGTGCTCAGTTTGTGCATCTGCACCAGAGTTCAGTACTGTCAGTTGGTGTGACAGATTTACTCCTTTGCATCAGATGTGATCCTTCGTTTCAAAATCCCAAGGACACACTGGTGGAAGCAAAAAATAAAACAAAGCTGATAGAGGCCGATGAGCAGCTGCACATGAGCAGTCTTTTTATGGCCCTTGCAATACTTGCGGTTCCTCTGCAGGTTCCCCCCAGCTTGTTCAATAAAGGCAGACTAGTTAATTTTCCATCAATGTTTAAATTTTTATTTCCTTTGGAGGTGCAAAGTATTTACGTCCACTGCTGTACACACCTTATCTGAGGTTCGCTCTCCTGCCAGTAACTAATACTGTGTTCAGCAAATATTATCAAAATTTGAAGATTACTTACATTACACCTCAGTGCTGTACAGAACAGATAGTTCTATTGTTTCCCCTTCATTGAGCAATACTTAAATAGAGGAATTTGGGGTGGGCAAAAGTTAATTTTCTTTAAGCAAGCAAACGTGGCTCCTATAAGTGGAAATAAATATTTCTGTTAATATGCTCAGAGGCATTTTCCATCATCCCCTTTAATCAACTTCCAAAATACGCTCAGCAGAGAACATCAGATTGGATCCAATTTCTGCTATATCACAGGGAACAAAAGGCTCCAGCAGACACACATCTTTCCAAAACACTTCTATTCCACGGCTCTGCCTCCATTTTGGATGACAGACAAAGGGGATAAATGTGAATATAACGCCTTGTAGAAGAGATGAAAAGCACAACCGAAGTCGGAGCAGAAGGTGCAGATAAACCCAGGAAGTGCTGCTGCCAGCTGCAACCACCACAGGAACAAAGGAAACGGCGACAGAGCCCGCTGGCTTGAATTTGTTATAAAAATAAAATTTGAGGAGGGGAGAAAAAAGAAAATTGGCCGGGGGTTTCACACGGAGCGGGCCACGAGGGTTCACTCTGCCCTTTAAGGGTTTCTCCAGGGACTGTTCAGCACTAGAGGCTTCCACTCGCTCCCAGCCCGGCCGTGGGATGCTGAGGGTTCCCGGTGGCACCAGGAGCCGGAACCCCTCACCCCCCAGCCCTGACCCCTCATCCCGGGGGTGCAGTGACAGCCCCCCCCGCTTCCCTCTAAGCCACGGGCCTCAGGCCTAAGGAAAGAACCCACGAGGATCCCCAAGTTCACCGAACACAAAAGCGGCCCCGACTCCCCACGCGTGGCTCGGCTCGGGTCCGCTCGGGGGGTCCCCGCCGAGGGGCGACGCCCGGGCCGCGCCCCCGCCCCTCACGGCGGCCTCGGGCTCCCGGCGCGGTGCCCCCGCCCGGCCCCGCCGGGGCTTTCCCGCGGCCGTGCCCCGCTCCGGGCGGTACCTGTAGGCCAGGGACATGCACTCGAACAGCTTCGTGAGGGACGCGTCGATGCTGAGGCGGCCGCCGGCGCCGCCGCCGCCGCGGGCCGCCCCGAACTGGTAGGTCTGGCAGGTCT
Source organism: Empidonax traillii (assembly GCF_003031625.1). NCBI lineage: Eukaryota > Metazoa > Chordata > Aves > Passeriformes > Tyrannidae > Empidonax > Empidonax traillii. Next base: position 1,554,871 of record NW_020955236.1, on the reverse strand, counting down.
GCTCGTTGACCGTGTCGAAGTCGTAGCCCTTCTTGGGCGGGTGTTCGCTGTGCGGCGACGAGACCATGAAGTGCCCCGAGTGGATGATCTGCGGGCCCGGGGGCTGCCCCCGGCGCGGCCCGCACCGCCGCCCCCCGCCCGGCGAGGCCCCGCCATCGTCCGTGTCCGACGAGTCCTCGTCGGGCTCGGTGCGGGGGGACAGCGGCCCCGCCGCCCCGAGGAGCCGCGCCGGCCGCATGAACACGTCGGCGGCCATGGCCCCGCTGCCGCCCGGCCGAGCCCGCCGCCCGCTCTGCGCCGCCACCGCCCCGCTCCGCCCCGGCCCGGCCCCCGCCGCGCTTAAAGGAGACGGAGCGGCCCCGCCGCCACCGCCCTTCCCCTCAGCCCCCGCCCCGCCTGAGGGGACCCACCCGCGTCACTTCACCCACCCGGCTCATCCTCACCCACCCCGGTCAGCGTCACCCACCCGGGTCATTGTCACGCACCCCCGTCATCATCACCTCCACCGAGGCCCACTAGGGAACCCCCCCCCCCTTCCTTCTGTGGTTCCACCGGGATCACCAAAAAAAGCAGAAAGTATTGGTGCTGCTGCGCTGTCCCCGCTGCGGTTGTTGTTTTGAAATGTTTAATTTTTTTTATTTTTTTTTTCTTTGTGGTTAGGATAGCCCCAGTCAGAACGCCATGCTGGGAGATGGCAGTTAATGCTTGGTTTAATTAAGCCCTAATTAATTTAACCCTGACCCTAACCCCGCTCCTGCTGAGGATAACTGGTATAAATGAGCCAGCAGGGCAATTCATCCGGGAGGTCAAGGAGTTTAAAAAAAAAAATTCCCATAAACAAAAACACAAGAAATTTCACCTCAACATGGGGGAGAACTTTCCGTAGAGGTAGCAGAGCACTGGAACAGCTGCCCAGGGAGGGTGTGGAGTTTCCCTCTCTGGAGACATTCCAAACCCATCTGGACATGTTCCTGTGCCATTTGCTCCAGGTGACCCTGCCTGGGCTGGGGGATTGGACTGCACGATCTCCAGAGGTCCCTTCCATCCCTAATGATTCTGTGATTCTGAAAAACATCCCTAAACTTAAGGGATTGTGAGGAACATGGAAATATAGAATAGCTCAGAACTGGCTGAAGAATGTTAACAAGATAGCAATTGTGCTAGAAATACCTAATTTAAACTGTCTTTAACACACTATATTGCTTATTATTTTCCAGAAGCCATGGCACCTGGAGAAGCTGGAGACCTGCAGCAAGCGCTGCTGGAGTCACAGGGAGGGCAGGACATGGAGCTTCTCCTGCCAGGCTGGTGGCTCAACCCCCCATGGTACCTGCTCGGTGGCACCTGTGAAGGAACCACAATTGTTCCAGGGGAAGGAAAGATCAGATTTCATCCTTCTCAAAAGCATAAAGGAACAATGGATCCTGTAGGTCAACATGAAAGCACAGCAATAGGGCTGGTGTGGGGAGAGAGCAGCATCCTACATACAGCACAAATCCCCATACATGTACCTATGTGTACACAAAGTCAAGAGGAAAGGCCTTGAGTGTGCCCTGTAGAGCAAACCCCCATCACCAGGACAGCAATCCTGCATGCCATACTCCAAAGCACTGATACTAAATTGTGAATATTATTTCAGTTTTAGGACCTCATACTTAAAATGAAAAAACAGGCTTGTCTACACAGTCATGCTCAGGAGGGGAAAAACCTCCAAATGTTAAATTGCCAAATGCTACTTCCTCTGCTTTGTAAAACCAGAAATAATATCAAGGGAAGCTCAAGAGACTGAGAGCAAGTCTTGGGCATGCAAAGAGGAGCATTCCCACAGTATCCCAATTACGCCCATGCAATGATCCAGCGTTCCCCATTAGCATGAGATCAAGGCTGATCACTGTGTTTAGGGGAGGAGTGGTAGGTCAAACACTCCTCCACACACGAGAGCAGCAGGAAGGCAAGGCCACATCATGCAAGGGCTCTCTTAGAGATGTTTAAAAACCAAAACCAACATTCAGTTCTTACTTAGCATCACCTACCTCTCAAATTCTGAAGGCCAGTCATATTTAGCTTCAAAGCTGGTTATTGCTACCTTATATTAATATTTGCTTAAAAAAAAAAAAAAGAAAAAAAATGCTATCTCTCAGCAAGGCATTCTGACTGAGTATAAAAGAAACAAAACGTTTCAAAACAACATTTGCAGTTTTACAGTACCTATTTTAAGTCTTCCATATAGTTCAAGAACTAAACCAGAACTAAAAAAAATCATGACACCTCAGCAACAGCACTGTATAAACACTTCCATGACAACAGCCTGTACATTTACCTCAGTAAATTCTAAGCAAGCCACACAGGCTTCATCCTGTAGGAAAAGAGGGATAATTTGTCAACATGAATTTAGGTAACAATGCAATTTTCTAGGAAGAGTAGCACTACATCACTTAAAGCAGAGGCAGCAGCCTTTAGCTACAACTAACATTTGATAAAGTTCAAGTCCTCTAGTCAGGTGCAAAGATAGGGACATCCCTTAAAATAAATCCAGTTATTTTGGAGACAGATCTCTTGGTTTGCCTTACAATGAGCATTTAGCCGATCAGTACCAGGTCAAGCCTGCCTGTTCTCCACTCCTCCTCCACAGTAAGGAATTCCAGGAGGCACAAGGAAACCCTAGGAGGGCCCCAGCAGCATCTTTGGAGTATGTTTTTTCTGTTTCTTTTCATCAATCCCCAGTGAGAGGTGAAACACAGGCCGCTGTCTTCTGATGGTGTTCCTTCAACAAGGAACATCAATTGCTTGAACAAGGCTTTTAGCACAGGAGGAGGACTTAGCACTGCACTGCAGCACACACTGAGCAGAGACATTCAAGCTGTTTAAAGACATACCCACAGTGTATTCCACACCACTTAGTGGTGAGAGATTATCCTCCTAAATCTCCAGACAGGAAGATAAGCATTCCCATACTGATGAGGGACAGAGCTCAGGGAAGCTTCCTCCCAGCCTCAGACAGGGCTGGCTGCAGGCTCCGAGTCCAGCCGTGCCACCGGCTCTGCTGCCCGTCCTGCTCCCAGGAAAACCCTGGGGACAGCCTGTGTGTGCCCTGCTCCAGGCTCCTGCTGTTCCTTCACCCTTCCCTGGCACAAACCTTACCTGTTCAGAGGCCTTTCCTCCGGGGACCCATCTTGAGTTACATCCTTGCTGCTACCTGTGTTCTCTCTCTCCAGTTCCACCCTGTATGTAACTCTTTTATATAAAGTCTGTTGGTTCAATTCACTGATCTGGAGGAATTAAAAAACCATCTACACTGTGGTTTCTTTCCCAGGTTAGTGAACCGTAGGGGTTAACGGGAATGTTATGAGCACCCCAGCAAATGCAAGGGAGGGAACAGGCGGGCTGGGCTTGCCCCTCTGGGAGCAGCGAGCCAGCAGGGCAGACCAGCTGCCCGTGGAACCACAGGCCACTTTGGGACAGAGCACATAGAACACTAAAAATAAGCTGGACACTTTATATCCACCTTGAATGTAAAGAATCTTTCCAAAACTCCTCAGGAGTTTCACCCTTGCAAGCATCAGACTCGAGCTTGTTTCCAAACTGAAGCACATTTCCACTCTCTGGGCTCTCTCCTCCCTCCAGTTTAAGTTACTGCAGCACATTAACCGAGTACCAAATGAGGAATTTGGAACTTAAATTACCTTAAATTACCAAATTACTCAGCAGGTTGCTGTAATTACATAGGCCATATCTATTCTGTCTGTTGTTCTTACAACCACCACCTGCCCCACCACGCTATCAAGACACCTTTGGACTGCTCAAAGGTGAATCATTTTAAACATTACCAAACAAGACACCACCGTAAATGAACATTTAAAAATGCCATTTATAAAAACAGAAATTTCTTGTAAATTAAAAAGAAACAAGCAAAACAAAAAACAGACTAAGTTTCTTGATAAAAATTATTCACACAGCATTCGTGTTGTGATTTTTTATTTTATTTTTTTGAAATGAAACCATTGTACATTGTACAAACCATAACTACCGATGGAATAAATAAGTGAAAAATTATACTGCTGTACAACACACACACACACAAATCATAAGATGGAAAACGATTAGGTATTGAAGAAAACAAAATTCTTTACACCTTCTAACAGGCCCTTAGATATAAAGAACATTCCAAAACATGACAATGTTTATGTATGAAGATAGCCACCCAAAACCGATATTTTATACTGCCTTGTTGATTTTTTATTTTTTATTATTTTTTTTTGTTGTTTTGTAAGTGCCAGCACTTTTTGGAATGTTTTAACAACTACTTTCCCAAGCATAAAAATTCCAAGGAATACTTCTGCTATAAAATGTTTGGCTGAGTAAATCGCTTATCCCGGAAGGCCTTCCCACATGTTCCACAAACTCAGCTAAGTTACTTGCTTGCTTCTAGTTTCCTTTTTTTTTTTTTTTTTGTCTTTTTAGGTTTTTTTATTTAGTTATCTGTAACTGAAGCTCCAACATTCAGCATTGTAGCAAGGAAGCACTTCTTGATATTTGCACTATTTCTAAAACATCAGCTGTATGAGAACTTTCAGTCATCTTGAAGAAAATTACATCTCTCCTCCTGCTCCACCTCTCAATGCTTTCAATAAACCCTTTTACAGTGAGTTCATAAAACAAGTTTCGGGTAGAGATAGGTCCAAGCCAAAACCAGCTGGATTTAGATCTGGTTTCAAACCTCAGGTGGATTTGAATTCCATATTCTGGTTTGGTCCCATCTGTACTTTCTGGCATTAAAATGTGTTTAATCACATCCGTTGGCCCATAAATGTTATCAGGCACTTCAAAAAAAGACTAATAACAGTCTTATACACTATTTTGGATTTCTTCATACCAGATAATGTCAAAGTCTCTTCCCTCAGAGACTGACAATAACAGGTCTAAGGAACCCAAATCTATCTGCTTGTTCAGTTGTCTGTTGTCACTAGAATCTCTGGTTAAAATAAAAGATCTGAATGTATTCTGTGTAAGCTGTAAATAAAGGATTCCTACCTCAGAAATAAAGCCTCTAGGAAGATGGTTATGATGCCTTGTCTTGTAAGCCACAGAACACTGAACAGTTCTGAGCAGAAGCCACAGGAGAGAAAAGGAAGTTTATAATTAAACCTGTTGATGTCAATAATGCCAATAAATGCTTCTATCTAATGAAAAATTTGAGGTATTTTTTAGTGCTATTTATATATTTTATTTCTTCCTAAAGTACAGGAATTAGTTCCTAAATGAAAAGTCTATTTACTCCCTTGGAAACGTCTACAAAATGAAAATTAAAAACTTGCTGCGATGCACCTGAAGAGAGGGATTAGTAAACACGACTACTTGTCAAAGGTGGCATCAGATTTGTTTTGTTTTAGCATTAAAAACAACGAAAAGTTAGTAAATCAAAAAAATACTTTAAAAGTTTGAATCTTTCTAGATTTGCCCATTTAATATATCAATAGAACTTCTCACAAAATATCACTTAAATCTGAAGGTAATATACATACAAATCAATCGTCATGGACCAGTTATCCACATTTTAGGCATACACACAATTCAAGAGAGAATTCTACCGTTTCATTGCATATATTGTGCAAATTCAGTTTTTGGCTCCTCATTTCCTTATTTTCAGGATGTTAATGGACTTCATGATCAGACCAGAAATCCCAAAAGCCTATTAGGGAGCACGCTGTTTTCAGGAATGATTTGCAATCCGGTTTTATTCGGTTAAAAATCCAAAAAGTTTTATTTCAACAGAAAGGAAAAGTTCCGAAACTGAGCGTCATAGGTTACGTGGAGTTCAGTCCTACAAACATCTTCCCGAAGGTCAGTATTGGCTCCCCGCTCCTCCCTCCCCCTGCTCCCTCCCCCCAATTCCTCATTGCTTTTCCTAATAAAGTGGTAATTGCGAACGTAATGCAGTAGTCTAAGTGCAAGCCATTTTCACTATTGGAGAATCCCGACCTAAATTAAGCTTCATGAAGAGAGCTAATTATGAAAATGTATCGACTGGAAGCGATTTCATCCTTTTCACCTTAAAAAAGTATTTACAGTTTTATTCAGCTTACAAACGACACGCAACCATTTCCAGAGCAGTGAGATCGTAGTTTAAATTACAGGTTCCATCTCCCACGCCAAGTGAGGACAGAGTGAGGGCCTGATTCTGCAGTATGGACGTATGGATGGATGTGTGTATGTGTGTGTGTGTGTGTGTGTGTGTGTGTGTGCACGGAAGCGGGAAAGGAGCGGTTCCACCGACACCGGGGGTTTATTCCCTGGAAGTACAAAGCCCACTGGAAGACCAGACCCTTGGGACCTGACGCAGATGGTTCTGCTCGCCACGAATTTGAAGGGAGTTGCACCTACCTCGTGCCTTTCCACCAAGTTTAGCATAAGCACACTTGAGTGGGGAGAGAAGGAACATTTCTAACTGATGTGGGGACTGTGGAGACAACAAGGCTTATTTACAAGACTTGCTGAAAGAGAGAAGGAAACCCCCAATACAGTAATTTCCTGGAACACAGAAGTAAACATCTCACAATGAAACAGTACAGTGAAATCCAGTTCAGTGAAAACATGATATCAAAAAAGACCAATTGAAAATAAAACTGACTGTGCATCAATCCCTTTGATCCTATTTATGTACATAGTGGAACTTTGCTGTAAAGTTGTACCCAGTACAGAGATCTGGACCTAATACGTAAGTATTTTAAGTGCCTGTGTTATAGTAAATATTCAGATCTGGACTATAAATGGTAAACAGATCATGTTAACTTCTGATGAAGTTAAGTATTTAGAAGACCAAATTTACAGTTGCGAATGCCATGCATTCAATAAAAGATCTCCACTATAGCTGCTAAAATAAAACATCAAGCTCCTTTTTCTCCTTGGACTCCAAGAGTGAAAATGGCTTCCTGATCTGTAGTTGTTTAAAAATTTAAGCACCAGGGATTTAAAACTTAAAAACGAAAGAAAAAAAAAACCCCAAACAAAACAAACAAAAAAGAAAAAAAAAAAAAAGAAAGAAAAAAAGGAAAAAAAAAAGCCTTTCTACATGGCATTATACAAACATAGGCCACTTTGCAAAGGAGACAGTTGCAAAACAACTTTTAAAAGTTAGCACTGTTTTCAGAACACAAGGCACAAAACAAAAGCAGACATCACGCCAGAACAATGAACTTCACATGAAAGCTAATACCTGACCTGTACCATCCTTAAATATCTTACAATGTTAAATAGAGAAATGAAAAAAAAAAAAAATACAGCAGCAACATAATTGTAATTTTGACTTTAGAAACAGTGCGTAGACCCCTCCTGAGTTGTTTACTCCAACCATTTCAGAGACAGTAACTTAAAAGTTCTCAATGTTTGTTTCACAGGAAAAAGTTTTCAGTGTCTGAGAAGTTAAACCTTTGTTAGGCTTTCTTGGATTTTTGCTTGGTAACTTGAAAAGTTAGGAGTTCTGTCCTCATCCAAGAGAAGATGCTTAAGTAAGGTTGTTCTATAATTAAGCCCACTGATGTACCTTACATAAAATCTGACCAGAAAGATCTATAGTCTAAATCTCTTCAACATTTTGTTGGGAAGCCTCTACTTTCATCTTTTTAGAAGGTGGCACTCCTTCAGAGTCCTTAATGAGGGGGGAAAAGAAAAACAGCCACGTTATCATTGCACCGAAGTTGAGGAACCGTAAACATCAAACAAACAGCCCGAAAATGTCCCGTGTGACAGCCAAAGCATCCCTGGATGCCAGAACAACACTCCCAAGTGCATCTGCTTCCTGAAATCACTCCTCTACTTACATCTCACCTCCACATCTTTACACTTGTTGTCGTCTACAAAGGGCAAAAATTCTAGTTCCGGGCTAAAAACCACAGGGAATATTCCGTGGAATGCAGGGTTATCCCTGCACCAAGCACACAGGGATCTCCTCCTGCTGCAGCCACAGCAACCTCTACAGGATAGAACAGGCAGGTTTGGGAAGTGCCAGGTGTGCACTGGAACAAACCACTGACCCCCAGGAGAACCAGTGGATGAGGATCTGGAGTTGTCCTGCCCTGAGAAGGGCACACCTGAAAGGATAATTTCTTTCTCCCACCTATCCAGAATTTTTCAGTGTATCAGCAAGTAAATATCCAAACATCTCATCCACTGTATCTATAAAAATTAACTTTCCTAACTGCCTATGCATTTACCTTTATAGAAGGCATTTTACCTCTGAATGGTCCTCAAAGGGGCCCGTTCAGTAGGTTTGGTCCAAGCAATTTATCAACGTAAAATTTTATTCCATTACAAAACACAGACTGGCTTTTAATAACCAAAAAATCAATCAGACCAATCTGGTCTTACTGTTCCAATTATGTGAAATTCAAGCAGCCAGTCACCTTTGGAAATTATTCTAAACACACAACTGGCCTCCTTATATTTCTTTTTTTACTAAAAATACTCTTTTCCAAAATCCAAGTAATTGGGCTTTTGCACTTTTAAGTTACCTGAGAGTTTTTAGATGCCTCTGTAATTATATCATTTTCTCCAGAGGACTGAATTTCTGCTTTCTCTGAACTATTCATGGAATTTTCCATTGAAGACTGTGAATTCTGTTCATCAGAGGTATCTGAAATGTCAAGAAACAATTTTAAGCAAACAAATGAAAGCGTTCAGCAGGAGCTTTTGGGATGTCTTCCCATCAGCAGCCTCCCAAGCACACGCACTTCACCCACATGTAATGGTTAATGATCTCGTACATAACAACTGTGTGAACATCGTGAATTAAGCTCCAAGTGCAGGATCACAACCCGGCTGCTGTCACAGCTTCTCCTCCCCAGTGGCGGCAGCAGAGCCCTGGGATCAGACCCTAGAGGGAGCCAGAATCCCACACACCCTCACCCTGCCAGCAGCCAAGTCTCAACACAAACTGACTGCAAACAAACTTCCCCCAAAGCAGAAGGAAAAGGCTGCTGCAGCAAGGGCTCAGCTGTGGTAACTAATGGGTCTAAAACCGTGTGGCTACAGAGAGAATAAAATTACCTGAATCAAAATTCACCATATAATTAAAATCCACTTTTTTGCTCGATGCTACTTTTAAGATAGAATTTAGAAATTCAGCTAACTAGCTTCACCATTAAGGTTAAAGAATTTTTAATTTTGGTGCATAGCTGTGGAGAAGTCTTCCAGCCTGTTATAGCTGTTCCTGCTTTCAATTTTCATCGGGATTTTTTTATTCTTGGGTTTTGTTTTGGTTTGGGCTTTTTAGTTTTTTAGTTGTTTTTTTAAACCCTTCTCTCTCTCAAAACATGACTTACAGAAGACTCAAGGTTAAAGCATCCATTCACTCAAAAGAGAGGCCAGAGGCACTTTAAATGTCTTCACAGGTTAAAGATCCCTGGAAGTTAACAAAGTGTGTCCAGAAGCAGGGAATCAACAAAAAAACCCACCACCCAAACCCCTCTGACTGTAAAAGATCAGTTATAGTTCCTCCAGTATCCACTTCAGGAACAGTTTAAGGACCCTATTCTTTCCTTCACCTCATTTAAAAATCCTTTTTGACTCAGATTCTCACAAGTGTGGGTGAAGTCTTATGTAGCGATCCCTCCGTAGATCCCTGACCCAAGAAACTTGAAGTTATTCCACATGAAGAGAAATACAAGATCAAACCAATTCTGGACAGCTCTGGTTAACAAAGATGACACAACCAGTGAGTGATGGATATTTCTGTGACACACTGGATAAAAAGCATTTCAGAGTTCGAGATAAAGCGATGCCCATGATGAGCATCTCAAAGATCACACTCCACAAACTCGCTCAGGATCCTCTTCCTGTCCACGTCTCACCCGAAAATCATCTCCATGCTGACAGAGAAACAAGTCCCAAGGGTCAGAAGACATTTCAATTTGAATTTTTGCTGTGCCTGCCTCAGCAGACACCGAGCTGAGGAGCTCTGCCATGTGCCCATCTCCCCACAGCAGACTCCTCGTGGCCGCTGTTCTCTTCCAGGTGCCTCTGATACACTCAGGCTGCTGCTGACCCTTTGGGCAAGGGGACTTATGTTTTAACCAGCCAAGTCCCAATGCCTGCAGTGAATTGTTCACACAGCAAACTGATTTGAGTGCACCTCTTTTGTTTAAGAAGTCCTCCTTGGGCATTTCTGCCCACCTAAACTCTCCCCTGGCTTGAAAGAACCTCCCTTATTTCAGTGGAGCAACGTGCAGGGTCCTTAACCCTGTCCAGCTGAATAATGTCACAATTCCAGGGCTCTGACTGATCCCTTTGGTAGATAAATGTTTACTAAATTGTATAACACAGCAAATAACCAACAGAAAAAAACCCACATTACCAACAGGTCTTTTTTGCCATCATATCTCCCTTTCCTTTCACAGTAACTGGCTCTGGAGCTAATCCAGAGGACTTGGTGTGATTTTTCCCTCAACCTAAATTTAGCCAGGGGAGCTTTGTAACAACTTCCCATCACCAGGTTCAGACAGTGTTACTCCTGGGGGTAAATCCTTACCATTTAATGTGGTCAAATATGCAAGCTGGGATTTTCTTTGAAGGAAATGGTGCTCTGATTTATTTCAATGTGGTGACAGTTCTGTTGTCAAATTTTAACCCCAGTTAACAATGACAATATTTAACATACTTCACCACCGGCATTACCCAGATAAAGGCTCTAAATTTAAACTGGTCATTGGATCTACTGAGTGAAGAACTAAATCAGGAGGGTATAATTTAATTGCTTTGCTATGGGAAGAATTCTGCAACCAAATCATTAGAATGGTGTTAAGGACATCTTTTATCTGCTATAATAGGACGAAGGAAGTTATCTTCCCAGCAATATAAACACAGAGCACTTTTCAATTACCCAAAATACCATTTAAAGAGTGAGGTTCAGAACAATCTCTTAACCCACATGTATTTTTAATCTGTGCACAACTGCAGTTAAAATCTTGTAACGCTCTGAGGAAATTAGGACAGAATTCAGAGCTTACTTTTGAATAACTAATTAGCAGGGTTAAGAGAAAAGAAAGCTTACATTATAGTTTAGACAATTTAAAAAAATAACTTCAAATTATCTCACCTCTATTTCACTTTCTCACTAGATAACAAACATTCACAGACCTACACAAAGTAATACCCTCCAGGGTTTGTGTGATTACATGGTAGCAGCCATTTCAAAGATGAAAAATTCTTTCATTTATAAATTATTTCTTCTTTCAAGGCTGAGATTATGACAACAATAAACCAAGTATTTTGTCTCTCTCTGAAAAGACCCTGAATGTCAACGTGACCTTTCCAGCTGTATGAAGGATCACCAGGAAGTCAGAGAGACTGTGGCCCATTTTCACATAAATGCTGAGAATTCAGCAACCATCTCTTTCAAACTGTTGGTTTTTTGCAGTTCTTAAAGTGGATAATCAAATAAATGACACTCTAAAGGATAACATTTCTTTGTTTGGCTTTGAAGGTGGCCTTCCCAGCTTACCTTCTGAGCCAGGCTGCTCCTTTGCCTCTGCCTGAGTTTCGTCAGATTTGACTTCAGTGCCGTCTGCTTGTGTTGCCAAGTTCTGCTCTGGTGCTGGACTTGAATTACTACTGTTTTCCTGTTTTATTGGAGAAGCATCAGCTATTGAACTCTGGTTGCTATTGTCATCTGTTAACAAAAGAGTGACAAACAACCAAGTTTAATGTGACAAGACACAAAGCAAACCTTAATTCCCCCGTATTTTTCCTGTGTTATTCCCTGGTAACACATGACATAATTTAGCTCATTAGGGATCAAGTCCAAGCATTCAGACTAACACTACATTTAACTTTTTTCCACACCAGCCTAAGGAGTTATCTAGCAGTTGCTAAAAATCAGAAAACTTCAAATCCCACGTTCTAACTAATTTTATACATCAAAACCAAGAGTGTTTTACTCAGCTCTTATCCAAAAGAACCCAGAGTTTTGCAGTATGAATAAACCAGACAGACTGAAGTGACAGTCTCATTAAGGGCTAATTAACTGTTCATGCTGCAGATTTACAAATACCCATCACTCCACTGTTCAGATGAGCAGATGTTTTTGAAGTGTGTCCTGAAGGTCAAAAAAAAAAACCAAACCAACCCCCCTTAAAAAAACCTCCATCAAGATAAAACGTAACATCCAGTCCCAATATCAATAGTTCCTAAGTAATAATTGTCCAGGATATTCCCAAGCCCTCAAAGACCTGAATCACAGTTTCTGCAGCACAGATATTGTCTCTGCAGTCAGAAATGAGATTAAGTTTATCATGCAATTGTACAGCATGGCTTAGAAACATAAATGATATGATAAAAAAGCAAGTAGTACATTCACCTTGTGGATGGGAGCAACAAGACTTAAAAAAATTAAATGAGTTGACCAATGCAAAAAGCCCAGAAGTTTGAAACAGATGAAAAATTAATCCAGATCTGTGAAAATCCTGCTCAATCCTCTAATAGCAAGACCACACTTGCTGTGAACACTGCAAAAACCAACCAGGAGGCAACAGAAATGCAAATAAAACCGAAATGGAAAATTTACAACCCACTAAAGAGTGATCCCCTCTTATCAGCTCAAATAGTGTTGCTTTCTCAGCCATAATTGTTATCCAAACACCCAGAAGGTAAAAACTTGAAACAGAGCTGAGCTGCGCGAACTCCTCTCTAATAAACACCAGGTAAACACTCAGCAGTCACACTTCAAAAAAAAAATTAAAATAAAATAAAATTGACCTTATAGTGCCTGACTGGCAAGCCAAAAAATATTTCCTTAAGCAGGCAATTTCATCAGGCTGAAGGAGAAGGAAGACAACACAGAGCCACAGCTTGTTTTCTTGGCCCTTGCAGAATTCCTTCGACCTTAACCAGTCACAGAGTTAATAAGTACAAAACCTGCACAAACTGCAGGAGGTACCACTGAGGCTTTGGGGGTCTCTGGGTTCTTCAAGCAGCAAACTCGACAGAGTTACTACTTCACCTCAGTGTAGTATTTGGAACATTAGATATTTCTAATTTTCTGTTTAGCTCCACTAACAGTTTTTTTCCCCCACACTCCAAGCCCAAATAAAAATGTCATTTAAAAAACTGTTAGTACATCCACAGAAGAGAAGTCCAAGGTACCAAATAAGCATCTGATGCTGTTTTCCCTTTGGCTCCATCACACTGTCCATGCACTGGAGCAAGGTTGGATCTGATGTTGTTGGCAGTGCAGGAGGGGAATTGGGGCCGACCTTCTCCCACTCACCGTGCATGTCCATCATCCCTGGGGAGGAGCTGTTCTCTGGAGTGGTCACTTCAGAGCCACATTTTTCATCTTTGCCCTTTTTCTTATTCTTATTTTTCTGAAAAACAAAAGGCATCACGTTCAAATGAGGTACCACCACCTCCAGGAAGAGAAATCCATGTTGCAGCATAAAACCCTCATCACTCATTACTTCCATAAGCACCTCTTAATTTCAAGTGAGAAATAAAGCCAGTGTGATAATAACTGCCATTATCAATAATGCATTAGTCCCAATAACTGCAGGGCTGTTTTTCCATTTGTATTTTTCCTGACACAGAGCACCAGGATTTATGGGCTTTTATCCAGGAATTCTAAGAACAGCACTAAACATGATCTTAAAGCTCTTTTCTAACCTGAACGTTTCTGGGATTCTGTTCTTCACCTTCAAACTGCACCATTTCTGTAAAAAGCACAGAAGTTCTCAGAAACCCTCCTGGTTCTACACCCAGGAATCTGAGGCACAGTGATTAAAGGGTTTGCTGCAACAGACTCTGAGAACTTGGCAGGTGCTGTTGCCAACTCTGTACTCAGCCCTGAGAGCTACAGAGGCAAGGTCAAAGGAATCTCTGCCACACCAGGAACAGGCAGTGATATTGCTGATCAGAGGCAGGGCTGAGATCCACCAAAACACCCCATTTCTGAGTGGCTTATGTCTATCAACACACCACTACCCAACCCACTACACTGTCCCTTTCCTCTCAGGAACCTTCAAGAGCACACCAAGACACCGTTTACCAGAGGAATGACAAAGATCATCAATTTTACACTCAAGAGACAGCTTTTTACCACCTCCTCAAGGGCTGCAGAGACCTCCTCCTTCCCTACAACCAATGCTGCTTCTTCATCCTAACTAAAAGATGGATCAAGAAAAGTCAGGCTGGCCTAAAACAAAGAGCACAAGCACAAGAGCCCTGCGTGAGCAGCAGGTGCCAACCTGCTCAGGACTGACAGGGCACTACAACAAAGGGAGAGCCCGTGGATCCGTCACGTGGGAATCTGCGGCATTTCCAATGAGGAGGTGACGTCATCAGCCTCCCAGGAGAAAGAGCAGCTGCACTGCTTTTGGAGGATCCTGCTGCCTGCTGAGGACACAATGGGAAGCCTGACTCCAGGAAGAACACTCTCAACCCATCCTTTTGGACAGAGAGAGTCTTACAGCAGGGGAAGGAACTAAACCACAATCAAACATTGTCTGAGACCGCAGAAGAAATTCAACAAGTGGTATCTGGGAAGGACTTTTGTCTTTCTTTTAAACAGATTATTTAGGTTATTTCTAAACTGTATTTTTACTTCAGAGAAGCCAGACTTTACTCCCTAACAGAGGTGAGAGTAAGTACACGGACTTCTTTACCTTTGCAAAATGAAAGTTCAGAGGGGTCATAATCTCTCTCAGGTTTGGTTTTGCTATTTTTTTAAAGGCAATAAAGACCCTTTTGCCACAAAAGAAATACTGAAAATGACAGCAAGCAATTTAAGCTGAAAAGTGCTTTACAAAGGTTTCACCATCAAAGTGATGAGGCTCTAAAACAGCCTTCCAGACCCAACAAGAGGAAAAGAGCCCAGCTAATTGTAGTTCAGAGAAATGTCAGAGTGTCTTTGGAACAACACATGAGGGGGGAAGAAATCTAATCACTGTTCACTAAAATCAAAGACAACTTCCATTTGACAAAAGGAAAGGTCCCATTCTCCTACTCTAGTGAAAAGCAAAGACACCATCTGCTCCTTCCCAGTGGGTGAAATTGGATATAAAGGGATGCCCACAACAAAATCAAATAGCCAGGATTAGCCCTGCCTGGTATTTATTTGTAAAATACATGCACTTGTTTTATTTGTGAGAACTTCCAGAGCAAGAAGACAGAAACCTTGTGACATCAACGCTGCAACAACTGCAGCATGAAAAGAGTGTGACTGTAGGACACCAAAGTAACTGGTCTTGAACAAGTGTCCCAATTTCAGCAAATCTGGAGCCTCAACCTACAGATGATGGCTCAGAAAACACAATTAAACTCTGCACAGAGACCATTATAAAAACCCATTCTTCATAACAGGGAATCTGACTTCAGGTACCAGTGACCTTGAAAACTCATCCAGAAGCTGACTTAGAAATTCTATTTCCAAGTCCCACAGCACCCATCCTGCAGGAACACCTTCACTGCAGGAAAATGATCTTCAGAAGCCATGAACCTAAATATCCTAAACCTTACACTCTCTCTCTCTCACAGGGATAGCACACTTCTCCCCCCATCCCAATTATTATAAATAAAAAAAAAATCCAGACCAAACATTTGACAACTAGAAAGAATGAAGAGATTTCTCTAAAGAAAGTTTCCCAACTCCTAAGGGGTTACTTCACAGAGATGCTGCTCAAGCACTGGAAGAACCCAAGAGGTTTCCCACAACTCTGACAGTCACTGATATATGTGGGACAACCAAAGGCACAGGAAGAAACAAAGTGAAAGCACGTGAAGCCCAAGCAAGGAGCACCAAACTTAGCACATATATTCTATTGTATCATTATTTTACTGTGATATCATGGATTAGTTTTCCATTACAATATTTCAACTTTTAAAAAAAGCAGTGTTTTGAAAATCCATTTGTAAGTCCCACCCACTCTGATTTTTACAGCAATTTTTATGCCACACGAAGAGTGCACACTGAGAACACAAACATGATGCAAACACAGAACATTTATGAAGAGAAAACACACATTACAACACAAGTGTTTGCGCTGTATCATGTGGGCTGAACAGCTTGATACAAACTATCTCAGTTCCACAGGGTTTTCCTGCCCTCACATCAGTGTTTTCACCTATTTTTGAGCAAAACAGAGAATACTCTGCCTGGTTCCAAACCACTTCTTTCCTCTAAAACATCAAGCAGAAGGAGGGAGAGTGGTCAATGTCTTAACTTTCCCTCCCCGCTTCCCAGTCGTTACATTAGAGAAAGGTTTAAAAAAATCAGTTTCAGGCTGAATATTTAACAGTTATCTGAGAACTGATCCCAGCTGACTCCAGGAAGACTCACCCACTGACCCATCAACATCACTTTCCATAGAGATCAACATCTCCCTGGAGCGTGCAAGACCCACACCAGCCTTAGCTTAAAGGCTCGGAGAAGATCAAGAATATTTCTTTGGATTTTCCCTAAACACAAAGGAACAAGCAGAGACTGCAGGATATACTTACATCATCGACCTTGGGCTCTGTTACTGGGACCCATTTGTAAATCCTTAGGGATGTGTCGCCAACTGTCACCCACTTCTTCTCCCTAGAAAATTACAATGCAGGAGAAGTTAAACTTCGAATTCAGAAGACAGTGATCTCCTATTGTAAGTTGTCAAAGATTTAAACAGGCTATTAAGTAGGATGATCTCTATTACATCGTCTTTAGCACTGCATTGTGCAAATTGTTCTTTGCATTTCACAAAGTTGTTAGAGCACTGCTACCCTCCAGATTTCTCAGGGCTGTTACTTGACTGGGTGAGTAACTGCAGTAGCAGTAATAAGCTCTGGATTAAAGGTACAGTTAAGAAAGAACAGCGATTGAAAATGCAGATTTAATGCCTACAATTTTCACTTCGGTTTCTAGAGAGCAGAAGAGGGTTTAGACAGACCAGTGTGTTTTGAAGCTGTTTACTGGCATCAGAAATCTAGCTGCATTTTGACCATCTGAGGTTTATTTTTGGGGCAGAAATTTGCTGCTGGCAGTTTAACATTCACTCCACGCCCCTGACAGACAGCTCTGCAATTCCAGCCGTAGGACCAACAGCCTCTCTGGAAGCAACGAGTGCTGTGATGCAGAATCCGGGCTCTGGGGAGCCCAGCTCCTTGGAAAAAAGCAAGGCTGAGGCTACCAGAGAGGGAAAAGCATAACCTGGAGCGCCGTGCAGGCCCTGCCAGCCGTGAATGGTGACACTGACAAATTGTGAAGGAAACGTGGCTGGAGGGCGGCACCACCTCGGGGGGTCAGAGCGGAGAGCGAAGGGACGCTCAGCACGGGGTGAGGGATGAACTCCCTGAGCTCTCCCCAGCAGGATATTAAGAGAAGGTCCACAATGCCAGAGAAATTTCATCCCGTGCCTGCGATCAGTTTTCAGGTCACAGATTCCCACTGCTGGTTCCTGGGTTTGCAAAGCAGCTCTGCAAACGGATCGATTGGAAGTTAACAACAAAGAGCGATTCCATTAAACATTCAGGAACATCTGAAATTAATTAGGCAGGAGATTAGAAGCGTTTTTGTTTTTTTTTTTTCCAAAAAAACCCCCTACATTTAAATCATAGATTTGGGATCCAGTTCAAGGTTAAAAAGATCTTTAAAAAAATGGTTTTTTGCAGGATGGGAGAAGCTGGATGTGACTCCAAATATCTATATCTATATATATGTATGTGATAGCTTCATTTTTAGAAAGGACCTCCAGAATCAAAAGCACCCACAAACATCCTCCTATTTTTTAGCTACTAAAGCCAATCTTTTATTTTCCCTTTAGAAGAGACATTGTCCTGTTTAATTTAAAAAAAAATATATATATATATATATACGACTATTTGATACATTTTGGATCTGTCTATAAGGAGATTTTAATTTAAGTCCAAAACTATTTGAGCTTTATTTCTTTCCCACTGCTCTTCCTGGAGTACAATTTCCCCTCATTTCATTTGGATACAACCATTTGGGTACACTAGGTGGCTAAAGTATGTCAAAATCCAATTTCACTCTAATTTGGAGCTCTACATGAGATAAAAATGACAGTGGAGATGAGGGCATGTCAGTAATGAGAACATACTTAATTGTGAAGAGATGACAATGACATAATTTGGGGTTTTTTTAAGGATACAATACAAACTAGGTTTACTTCTACTTAGGAAAACCTTTGAAATTATGGAAATAAAACCAGCTGGGGTTTTGTTTTGGGTGTGGGGAGAGGTGAATAAATGTTTTTTTAAAAAATCAAGGTTTTAGTCTTTTCCTACAGCAAAATATTACTTAGAGATGCTGCACTGGAAAACCAAAAGTTCAAGATACCTGTTAGCATCTCAAAGCAGCCTCACACAGCATCTTCACTGGACAGACTGTAGAACACAGGAGGAAACCTATATTAGTAACTTTTTCCTTCTAGTATTAAAGTTAGCCCTGACATTTTAACTCTTTTGAGCTTCTTAAGTACCACTTTAAGTTTTGGTAACCCTCAGCTACAGGGATTTTATTTAACTGAATTCAATACACAGTAATTCAGACAACAACGGGAAGAAGGATATTTTGTGATGGAAGTACACCAACATCCCAGTCCTGCAAACACTCAGGGCTGAAAACAAAACCCAACATCACACTGCTAGTACGCAAATATTTTACACCTGTGAGCATTTACGGTATTGAAGGTTTAAGATACATGAAAGTATCAGTAGGAAACCTCCTCTAAAATGCAATAAAATCCTCTGCAGCACAAACACAAATTTGTTAACAAAGAAACACAACGACTTTGAGAACTTGACATCAACAGGGTAAAATAACTCTAAGATTAAAGATGTTTATTGCAAATTAAGCTTGGAATATTATGTGTAATACTGCCTTTCCACTTCACAACAAACCCCAAAATCCAAACGAGCAAACAAAAAACCCCAAACCCACTTCTGCTCTGACCACTCTTTTTAATCTTTTGTGCAAAGACACCATCCCAGCCTGCTGGTCAGGGACTGCCCTTCTCATTCCCTGAGAACTGACAATTTACTGATGCTGCCCCATGGCAGCAAGTTTGGAAAATGCTGCACAAATCACAAAATACCCTCCCTGACCCAGCCCTGGAGTGGGGATGAGGAATTCCTGAGCTCCTGTGCCCAGCCTCCTGGGAGACTTTAAGCAGTTTCTCCCCATTTTCCTGGCTGTTGCACCCACTCATCCCGAGATCCTGAGCAGAATTCCACCTTTGGTAAGTGATCACCAGGCAAAATACGTTATCGCACCACCCTCTGTTATCCCATATAGGTTGGTCTCTATACTGACTGGTGGACTGGAAAAGGTGCCTAATGAAAATCCATCAACCTGACAGTTTATCAGGCTGAAAATGTGGCAATGATCAACTTTACTTGTCCATGTCTAGCTGATAAACTCTGCACCTTCACCAAAAAATACTCGTTTTGCCTGTTTTAATACCTCTCCCGTTCCTCCATGAATGACTCAGGAGCAACAACAAGAAAGTGGCAAAACTTAAAATATATACCAAAATGCTTTTTTCTTTTCATTTTCCACACTGAAAAGTATCTTCAATATTTTAGTCACAGTAAATCCAGAAACTAATCAGTGCAACAGAAACAAACCCTTACATTTATCTGAAACTGTGTTAAAGCATTTTTAAATTCTGAACTGTATCTGCACAGCATTTAAAGGACAGCCAAGGGTACATAGGGTAAGCATTAGTATCAACACTTCTTCAGTGCTGATGCCTGAGGCATACTAATATCCCAGAACTTACATCATTATACACTCAATTCCCCACTCTAAAGAGCCCAAGACTCTTAAATACATTTATATTTTGTTTAATAACACTGGAGCTCCACAGATGAGTATCAGATTCCACGTAGAAAAGTACTATATGGGTGAGCAAAGACAACAGTGTACGTTACACTTGCACAGAAAGTGTCGAGGCAGCTTCTGCAGCAGCAGGGAGTGCCAGAAACATTTGATGGCACAGACACAGAAACCCTTTACTGCCAATATATCACTCAAGGAAAGGCTTTCCCACTTGTCTGGCCTTTTCCTGTGGCTCTCATCCCTCACAGTGATCTGCATTTACACACGGATTTGCTCCCACATACCCCACCTTCTGCTGATGGTCACAAAGTGACGTCATAATGCTGAATTTATCACATCACACTCACTTGCATTGCAACAGAGTTTGGTGAAAATCACAGAATCATGACCTCCCTGTGGGACCAAGCAAAAGAGAGAGGGGAATGGGAAAGAAAATGCCATTGTTATACACGAGAAGTGCTGTGAGATGCACGACAACTGACTGCGTGAGGCGCAGGCTCGCCCTCCCGAGCACACCCACTGCTGTTGGGGATGTTTGCCTAGTGACTAACCTGAAGGAGCCCCAGACACACGTGGTGTTCATTGACCAGGCTGCAAACACAATAAAAAGCCATGCAGCATGACTGGACGAGGACAGGTGGCTACAGACACCTTCCCTCTGAGTTTCCCTGAACACGGCACATTTTGAGAGCCCCCTGCACCTTACCCGGGCCAGCATGTTTGAAAGCAAGCCCTGCTTGGTTCCACATGGCCACGAGCACCCTTCTAACAGTGGAGAGAACCATTTACACTTGCCAAAACTCTACCTTTAACCTCAGCTTCCACTAAAGTCAGAGAGCACATCCTGGTTCCGAGAGAAATAATCAAAGACAGAAAAAAAAGCTGCAGAATTCAAGCATCGTAACAGTGTGTTTGGGTCACTACAAAACTTCAGTACATTCCTGCACATACACTGGGTATTTTTACTTCAACTGCCACTACTTGAAACTAAAATCTTAGCAGGAAACCCAAAAGAGCCAACACAGCCAGGCTGAAGCAGGGCGGAGGTCCAGGAGTAGCAAACAGCCTTTTTCCAAAGACATCACATTAAGAAGTTCTATGTCATAACTCCTTTTCAGAGCAAAAGCCTATTTTAAGAAGGAAGCATGAGCAGCAAAACCTGCAGAAGCCCAATCTCTGAGCATTACATACCACAGGAAAACATTTTAGCAAGTCTGAATGGAGACAGTGAACAGAAGAGCTACAGCAGCACTGCCCAGAAATTCTAAGTAGCCACAGCCAGCGATCCCAACCACTGGCAGCAGGTAACGCAGCCAGGGGGGACTTCGCTCCTCAACTTTCTCCAAGTACTTTCTTTCATCAGTTGTCCAGGTTCACCTCCTCTTCCTAAGGTGCCACCACTACCCCCAGATTAGGGCTTTGATGGGTCAGAGAAAGGTCAAAGGATTCTGCAAAGACACTGCAATTCAAAGACAAGGCAGTGACATTTCCTCATTCCTGGTACCCGTTCCCACCAGGTATTCCAGACCTCCATCCTCACATGTCTGCACAGTTGTCCAAAAGTCCAGCAGTGCTACATACCCATGCAAGTTATTCCACTGCCTCCCAAGACATCCTTCCACTTATGCCTCCTGCCCGTTACTTGTCTTTCAGTAAATGTCTGTATTTTCCTTCATTTAATAAATCAGACTTGGATAAACCCCAAGAGTGTTTCCAGTATTTTTCTATTGCTGCTTGAGGGCACAATAGTTTTTGCCCCTCTCATCTTGAGAGCCCACTTAGAATTTACAAGTACCCATCAACCTTTAAGACAAAAACCAACCCTGTACCTTCCACAATCCAATGAGACAGAGTAATCTCAGGACTTTTTTTAAGACAGATTGGAAGAAAAAATTGCAAGTACTGTTAAAAAACCCCCAAACTATTCTCTTACTGTGGAAATTTAACTTTTCTGCCACACAAATACAACGTAACCACAAATTCCCTAAGCCACGTGCTGTGTGTTTTCCCAAACAGATGCTCATTCACGAGAGTGGTTTAAACAAAGGAGATAAGGTTACAGTAATCTCAAGATAAAAACGTAACAACTTCACTGTTTACTACTAAGTTCCAGTAATAACCAGAAGTGCCACGTGCTGCGGGTGGACATGAAAAGAGGGGACCTGCATCCAAGGGCTTGCTGTCCAAGAACACTAATTTCCCAAGGAACAAAGTCTGTCCTGGTGGAAGCTGCTTCCCAGCAGGCCCGTTCACAGATGTGGCAGCGCAGGGATTCAGTGATACCACACAGCAAGGTGCTGCACACCTGCCCAGGTGGATAAAGCTCTGGATAAAGCCACTGTCTGCTGGGGTGAGTTCACAGCCCCACCTGCCTCCCCGCTCATCCCGGGCACGCGGCACTCCGAGCACGCGAGTCGCACGAAACTCTGTCCTAGGAAATGTTGAGCGCAAGGTATTTTAATTTTCAGTGGCTGCATTTCCACAGAAGAGCTGTGGATGGCAACAAATTGCTCCTATTATGCAAATGAAACTGCACACTTGGAAATTGCCGATGTGGCTCTTCTGAAGATGCAGGAATTGCCAGTGTGGAAAGTTCAATTTAACAAGCCAAGTCTTCTCAAAGCACTGAAACCACAGAACACAGAATCTCTCTTGCTGATTTCCCACTGTACTTGACTGCAGGTGTAGGGGGAGAATCATGGAATTCACCTTCAAATTATGATCCCTTTAAAAATAAGGAAACTGGTTTATGTAGATCCTTGTGGGGTGCACACGCAAAAAGCCGTATCAATACATCTGACAATAATAATCAGAAACATTACATGATTCCACACAGGAACCCTTTAAACAAGTTGTCTCTCATGAGGGTTAACATGTAGAAAAATCTATTTATACCATAAGATTTCTGTTTTTACAGAGAGAGAGCCATAGCAACTGACATGATGGCAGAGAGCCCTTGCCAAGAAAAAATAAATAAATGAGGTATTTTGTTGAATGGCCAAGCTGCTGTCTGTACTGCTCTCTGAATTCTGCAAACAAGGCTTCAAAGGGAGCGTGCTGTGCTCATGAATGAAATACCTACAGACAAAACAGTCCCACACACCCAACCACGTTCCTGTCGGAACAAAAGTCCTGTCATACCGCTGGACATTGTTCTGACCCTCCGAAGCTGGTCCAGCCGTCAGCAAACTGCACTTAAAACACCACCCGAGTAGAAAAGAGTTCCTGAAAGCACCCCGGCTGCTCCGGCTCCCCACACAACGGCTGGATTCTTCGAAATCCACATCTCATGCCCGGCGTTATTGGACACACGTCCCGATCCTTTGTCCGGCTCACGCCAACGGGCCCATTCCTGTGCTCAAGGCCATTTAAAGTTTAAACAATCCATTTCACCCCAAAACGAACATGTTCGGTTCCATATTTCCCCTCTTCTTTTAATGCAAACAAAGCATGTGCTGAGGATTGCAACACAAGCGTCCCCTGATTTCACCAGGTACAAACCAGCTGAGTGATGCAGCTCAACGCTAACCCAAGGGATTTCCCCGTGGATTCTGTATGTTTAAAGAAAGTATTTTAAGGTACACACGCACAAAAACTACCGAACAGTCACAACTTGCTGGAAGAGAGATTCACTCCTGAGTCACACTGGCAACTGCTCTTTATCCCATCCCAGATCCCCGCACCGACCGTGCACAACAGGGTAGCGACCGCTTCGCTGTATTGTCTCAACACCTCGTGAGGCTTTTTCTAACAAAAGCCGAAAAAAAAAAAAAAACAGACAAAAGCGGGAAAAGGCCAAAACACGCTGAAGGCCTAACAAAAAGGACTTATTCAGAAGGGGTATAACCTTTCATTACATGATTTAAGGGAGGTTCCAGGGGCAGTTTCGCGCTCTCTCTCGGAGCGCCGGTGGGAGACGATCGCGCTCGGCTTTGCTGCGCTAACCTCGGGAACTTGAGAAGTAAAATAAATAAACAAACAGGCAGCGATTAAAAAAAAAAAAAAAAAGAGGAAAGAAACTCTCAGGAGCTTTACGGGGGTATTTTTAACATGTTTTGCGGGGATTTTTTTTTCTTCCCAGAACACTTCTTGGAGCGCTATTTCCCCCCGGCGCGGGCGGCGGGGCAGCCCCGGGCCCGCTCCCCGGGCCCTTTGTCGGGGCGGGCGGCGGGAGGTGCCGGGCCCGACCCTCCGCCCGCCCGCGGCCGTGGCGCCCGGCCCGGGACCCGCGGGGGTGTGTGGCGGGCCGGGGGGTGCGGGAGGCGCCGGGGGGCGGCGGGGAGGGGGCTCGGCCGCACAATGGAGCCGCCTCTCGCCCTCACACGCCGCCGCCGCCGCCGCCTTCATGTGACTCGCGGAGGAGCGAAATGGCTGCTGGGTGCCGCCGGCTCCCCGCCCCCCGCGGCCGCCGCCGAGCCCCGACCCCGCGCGGGGCCAGCGCGGGGAGGCGCGGGGGGGACGCGGGCGCGGGGGGTCCCGGCGCGGCGCGGCCCGCTCACCATTTCCGCACTTTCTCGATGGCCGCCATCACCCGCTTGATATCATCCTTCGCCCGGCTCCGGGTCTCGGCCCGCACCGACCGGCCCGACATGCTGCTGGGGGAGGAGGGGGAGGGGGGCGGCGGGCTCGGCGGGGAACGCGGCGCTCGGCGCGGCCGGCGGCTGCGGTGCGTGTGTCGGGGCGCCCGCCCGCACAATGCCGGCGCTGCGCGGGGCTCGGCGCGGCTGCGCTCGGCGGCTCCGCTCGGCTCCGCCCGCCCGCCCGCCCGGCGGGGCCGCGCACCGCGCACGCGCAGCGCCCACAGCGAGGGAGCGGAGCGGGGCGGGGGGGGCGGAGGGAGGTGAGGCCGCCGCCGTGAGGGCACGGCGGGTGGCGGGAAGGGCGGGCGGCGGTGAGAGGGGACAGACCTCGGGCTGCCCGGCCCGCGGCGCTGGGGGGGGACACCGCGGCCACGACGGGCCGTCCCCGGCGGGGATCGGCGGAGGGGGCGCCCCGGCGGAAAGGAGCCCGCGCGGGCGGCGCTTCCAGAGCTGCCGTGGCTGGTTTTTTGAACTCCACGGTGTTCCCTTGGAGCGCAAGGCAAACGCTCCTTTCCCCACTTCCACCGCGCTCAGGCCGTGACTTACCGCAGAATTAAAAAGTTTGTCCGATTTCAGGTCACCTCAACACATCAGGGGTGGTCAGATACTGGGACGGGCTGCCCAGGGAGGTGGTGGAATCACCGTCCCTGGAGGTGCTGAATTTAGGACTCGATGCGCTACTTGGTGATAGGGTCTGGTTGACAACGTGACGATCGGTCACAGGTTGGACTCGACGATCTCGGAGGTCTTTTCCAACCTAATGGATTCTGTGATAACCCTGTGCAGTCTAACAGCATCCTGGGCACAACTAAATTTTACTGCAAAGCAGAACTGGAGGGACTTTCAGAAAGCTCAAAGCACTTCACACAGAAATAATAATGCCTGTTTTCGTGCAGGGCAGCCCCAGGGCTCCAGCGATGACAGACACACATCCTTCTCTTGTCCCAGTTGCTGTGACAGACTCTGAGTGCAGGGATAGGCGATGCTCCCTGTTAGCAAAACATCCCTGCTTGAATGGGATAAATAAATCATCATAATAATATAAATCTATAACAAGCAGATTTTGATTTTTTTTCCCCCCAATGGTTATAACGTTTCTCAGCTGCCTAAATAATTCCAATAATTTCCATGGAATTAGACTGCTTTTAAGCAGTGGAGGATCAGCTCCAACACAAATCCATGGAAGCACATGTGCATAAAGGGTAAATGGGCAGAGTTGTATGTGAGGTGATGCTCTGCAGGACGTTTGTCACAGACCTGTATTCTCTGCTGCTGTTACTGCTGGACTCCCTCATTAACTTCTCCCCAGTGCACACCTTGCTGCTCTTGCTAATTGTACAATCACAGATGTTCTCAGTACACAACAGCGATCTCTGTTTAAAAAACATTGCCTCTGAAAAGAACGCTTCTTAAGGGCCTACATTATTATTCAAATTGATGCCGAGGATGATGTAAAGAAGGAAGCGTGTTCAACAGCACTTCACTGATCTTTCTACAGCAACTTGTATCAGCCTCATTATGCTGTTTATACACACACAGTGCGATGCCGTCCCATTGGTATTACACTACTAATTGGAATTACTACTTTCAGAAAGAAAAAGTCAGTTTTAAAGGCCAAAAGGGAAACCTGATTTTAATGTACATCACAGCGTTCCTTTCTTTACCGAGGTCTGTTGGATTTATAATTACAAATCCATTCTAACCCGTCCAAGCATTTATCAATGTATTTAATCAATACAGTACTTTTACATCGCTATTCTGCTGTCAGGTTTCACAAATGAACACTGTCTTAACATAATGAAAATAGACTGCATCTGGCATAAACCCACCTGAAATAAATTCTAGGAAGGTTCCAGCCAAGGCTGGGATGGCCACCTGCTTCATTCTACAGCCACCCAGTGTTTCCGTACATAGGTGGAAAATTACAGGTTTGTGGCATGTGCTAAACTGGGGGTTTTATTCTAGAGTTTGACTGAAATGCAATTATGTGACCTTTACTTTGTAATAAACACAAAACACAAATTTTGCAGATATTTGAGGAGAGGAGTCTGGAAAGAAGGAACAAGCAGAAAACCTTGTGGCAGCTGTGATTCTGAGTCTTCGTAGATCAGAGGTTCTCCTCTCTCCTCAATTCTTTCTTTCTGGTGCAGCAATAGGTAAGCCAAGGATGTCAGCAGCAAATATCTCTGCTGTGATTTCTGCTGGAATTTCTTCTTCAATCAAAGCTGCTGCACCTGGAGAGCAGTAACAACAAGACACAGAGTAGTGATGTAAAAATGGCTTTCCAGGTCAGTAAAATTTGTTAATAAAGTAATCATGGGAAAGTGATGGTTTACTCACCTAACACTTTATATGTTTATATCAAGAACCTGTCAAACCTGCAAGTCTCACCTTGCAGCAGGTCCCTGCCTGAGAGGGGTCATTGGACAACTTTTACAGTCCAGCAATGTGATGTGATTTTAGGACCTTAAGGAATCCAGGGATTTCAAAGTTGCTGTGCAGCATCAGGCAGTTCCCTTTGGGAGCTGCACCTTTGCTGTGTGCGGCCCATTCCAACAACCCTAAACACATGCTGTTCCAAACTGGGGGGGACTGGGACACAAATCATGGGAAAATGCAGTTCTAACTACAATGGGCAATGAAATACAGCCACTTGGCTGAAATCGATGCTGTAATTTGCTGTTCCAGACTGGTGTGGACTGGGACATAAACTGCAGACAAATGCGGTCGTTACCAACAGCTCTATTACAATGGGCACTGCTGCCTGGGTGAAACCAGCTCTGGGATTTCCCCGAGAGTTTCTAATTTCAGTTCCAGCCAGCAGATAAACAGCAATGTAATCTTGTCAGGCCCCAGTTATAGTTCATTGTCCATTTATTTTTAGATACACCCGTGTGATTGCTGCGTGGATGAAGGACAGTCTGTAGCTCTGTGACTATTTTTGCAATCCCGTCTGAGCACTTTTGACAGCTCTTGGCCTAACGGGGTAAATGGGTTTGAAATTTAAATTGTTCCATTTGGGAATTGAAGCAGTCCTGCTTCTGTGCTGTGTGGAATGCTAATCCTGTACCTGAGGGATCAGAGGTGTCTGGTTCAGATCCTTGTCTCCCGCGTCGCCTGCCCAGCAGGGTGGTCAGACACTGGGCCAGCTCGTCCTCGGTCATCTGCTCTCCTGCACACAACAGAGCAAGGCCAGCCCGTGGGTTATGGGGTCAAGAGCACAAAAACTAGAAAGGAGCTCGAACAGGAACAGTGCACAAATGAAACAGGACAGTTTGAAAGGGGATTCGGCCTCTGTGATAGAGGGATGTACCAATACACGTGAAAATGTTGTTCCTAAGGAAAATTGTTCTTCCCTATCGCTTTTTGGGAAGCTTTTTGGAAGCGTTAATCAAAGCGAGAAATTCTGATGCAGACAGCTCTTTAGGCTACATTGCACTTGCAGGGGCTTGAGCTTCTCTTCCCACTGGAGAATTCCTGGCACAGATCACAGTCCACGTAGCCATTTTCACACAGAGGAGGAAGAGGAAGGTGGAGAAGTCTTGATTTAGTCTCTTGGAATAACGTGGACATGGCACTTGTTCCAAGTTAGCGGTTGGCTCATGCCCTGCAGCATGAGGTTATAGATCTGTTATGAAACTGTTCTATCTGATGTATCTATTTATGGATGTTCACACCATCCACATAAATAACTAACCTTTCTCACACTGGCTGAATCCTTGGTTTCCAAGGATCTTTGTGTCAAGGAGTCTTGCCAGGTGATGTACTGAGTCAACCAGCATTTCCCTTTACCTGTTTTAATGCTCAGCTGCACTTTTACGCCAGGAGTAAGACAACAAAAGATTATTATTTACCACTCTATGGCACTGGACACAATTATATTTATACACACATTTACAATGTTCTTCCTGATTCAGCTCAGCTAAACCATCATATCTTTTCAGTCTTTCACACAGATTCAGTTCAGGACTGACTAATTTCATCCCTCCTTTCTTGTGCCCTTTTTATCAGTTTTATACTACCTTGCCAAAGCCTGCCTGGCTGGAACAGAGAACAGTGACTCAGATAAGGGTATACTGGAAGAAGGATACATTTTACCAAGATCCATACTCATCATTTGACAGCCAAGATACCTCAGGCCAGCAGAGATTTCCAGAGCAGTAAAAAAAGAGCAGCTGAGACAACAGATGTGGTTATTCAATTTAAAATCTTAAAACAAGTGGCTCCCCACGCCTGCCCTGGTTACCAAACCATGGTTCCAGATTAATTTTTTGCTGCAGTGAATAAGTTCTGAAATTGCAGGCAGAACTGGAAAACATAAAACTAATATTAGAAGAGAAATAACTCACCTCTGCACTGAAGCAGAGACAGTAAGTCTCCTCTGTCAATAACTTTGTCTCCCTTCTCGTTATCATAACCAAGAACCTGAAACGCTCGTTGTAGGCTTTTCATCGACAAGCCAAGCGCAGGTCGATGATTTATATAAAGTTTGATAAAATCCTCCAGATTGATTTCTGTCACTTGTTCTCCGGTGTCCACGTACTTGCTGAATTTTACCTCATTTATCATTTCTTCAATCTAAAGATCAAGACAAGAGAGATTGTTACGCATTTTTTTTGCAGAGCATCGGGCCAGTTTCCGATCTGGTGACTGCCAATGCACCATAACCGTGCACACACTGGTAGCGCAGGTGCCGTGACCGGATCCCAGTGGGAAGCTGCACTCGGCAGCTGAGGACGGGCACGGCCAACAGTCACACACTTGCTGACATGATGACATTGGGTGAAGAGGGGGGTTGCATGTACGTTGTCATTTTGGATTTCCTCTCCCGTGACGGGCACTCGGTGACTCCGCAGCTGTTACCGGTACCTTCGCCACAGCTGCGTCTGCACTCTGGGGACAGCGGGCGGGCAAACCACACACCGGTAAACACACCATCCCTGCTGCGGGAGCACGTGCAGGAGAGTCCCCACATAACCAGGCTGCACACCCTGGCTGGCACAAATGATCTTCCCCTCCCTCTGACACGTGTCTGGTGAGGTTCTGCCACCACACAAGCCAAATCCAAACGTGCTCGGTGCGGCTGACAGCCTGCGCTCTCCTCCCGGACAAACAGGCAAGCCCTGGCCGTGCTGGGTGCTTGTGGTTTTCCTGAAGTCTGGTGCTGTGAGTCAGCCCCGTTGGCAGCTGTGCAGATGTGTGTCCAAAAGGCAGCATCTGCTCCGTGCCTTCATTGTACTCGCAGCCCCTTTGGAGGTAGAGGGGCGGCAGAGAAACGCCGGGAGAATTCCCCGTGCCAACACGTACCAAGCCTGCTGCTCCCCGGGAAAGGGAGGCTGATGCAAGATCTCCCCGGGGAGGACTTTGCATTC
This sequence comes from Empidonax traillii, assembly GCF_003031625.1. NCBI lineage: Eukaryota > Metazoa > Chordata > Aves > Passeriformes > Tyrannidae > Empidonax > Empidonax traillii. The sequence goes on along the minus strand of NW_020955236.1, from coordinate 1,525,097 downwards.
GGCCTTGGGCCTTTGTCCTGGTGTCACAAGTTTTTCCACTGAATGAAGCCTGGGGAAGAGGGAAATCTCAGCCTTATATTTTTCCTGTAGTGAATGTCACGCCAAGCAAGAACAGTCATTTTCACTCGGCCCTGGCTGAGCTGGGATTAGGTTTTATATCAATCCCACTGAACTACAAAAGAAAAGCACCAATTCCCAAAAGCTTTGCTAGTCAGTCCAAGCTGCCTTTCCTCCCTCCTGCTTTTCCTATATTAAAACACTCTAGAGAGATGAACTTTCTGGATTTTATTACTGTCCTGCCTGCCTCAAGGAACAGATTGTAGGTTGCCTGGTTTCACAACAGCTTAGCACCTCTGTTTCCACGCCTGAAATGCTGTTTATATTTTAATTTGGGGTGGGAGGCAGAGAGGGGTTATCAATTATTCTTTCAGAGACATGTCCCAGGGGATTATATTCCCTCTGTCCCCAAAAGGCAAAAATGTAATAACCCAAGGAAAAGCTCTAACACAGTATGAGGGGATAATGCCACAGCTTGACACCAGGGCAAAGCAGCCCTGGCTCAGACAAACATTTGCTGGTTGTGGGGGCTCCAAAGCACGTCTGCTAGATGGTGGCTGTGACAAAGGTCCTGCCTCCCATCTGCTGGCTCTCCTGGCAGAGCATCCCTGGGCAGATGGGGTGGCACTGACTCACAGCGCCGCCTCAGCAGCCCGTGGGTTCCTGTGCCATGGCAGAGACGAACAACCTCCCCCGCGGGCAGACGAAGGGAGCTCAGTGATGCACCTCTCCCCTGGGGAGAACTCCCTGCAGAGACAAGGCTGTGGCTGGTGCAAAGAGACCGTTATTTAAATCTCCTTGCATCAGATTCAGTAATTTTTTGGGTATGTGCTTTAATTACCCTTTTGTCAGGTTACACATTACAAATGAGGTTTGTATACTATACAAACTGCCCTGCAGAAACAGCCACGAAAGGGGAAGGAGCAGTACCCCTATTAAATCAGTTGTGTCTGCTGTTGAATTTGAAGATAAAAAGCTCTTGAGGAATGTGCAACCTTAAAGGCAACCTAAGAGAGAGCTTCTGCAGAGTTTATCAGTCTGTGGAAGAGCTTTACGTTCCATGGGAGTAAACACCGCTGTCTCCATCTAAAATCATTCGTTCATCAGTCCCAAGCAGAACAAGAAAGAGAGGCTCTGTCAATGTCCAAGTGAGTGATTGCATCGAGCTGGACATTCCCACCCACACTGGTAACTCATATATGACACTCTGGTTGAGTCTCCATCCAACCTGGAGGGACTCAACCACATCCTACCGACCACATGCTGCTCACTCACTAGTACAAGTCACAGAGGGATCAAAGCACTTTACCCACAGACACTGGAAGGTTAGAGGCTGCTGCCCTTGGGAGCCAAAGGAAGATTCATTCCTATACTTCCACCCTCCAAAGAAACCCACCTCTGCAGTGGTGGCAGAGCCCCCAACCTCCAGAAGACCCCAAGGTTGTCCTGTTGAACGCTTCTGAACAATCAGGCTCCAGGTTTGCTCAGCCCCTGTGGTTTCCCAACTTGCTAGCAAGGAGTCATTACTTTCTGAGGAATTTGCTGCCAGATTCTGACCACTACTGTGTTGATGCAGACCACTTAAATACACTGAAAGCCAACAAATATGCCCTGGAGCCATTCAGCATGGCAATAGTCAGAATATGGCCTTTGGGACACCTGGTAAATGCAATCAGTCTTGCTCTTTTTAATTTTAATCACAACAATAAAAACAACTGACCAACCTCTTCCTCTGATGGATAAAATCCTATTGCTCTCATTACAGAAGGAATTTCCTCCAAGGGAATGTGTGTTGACACCTGTCTGTTCTCCAGTGTATTCATACCTTGGCTGCATATCTGTGCATAGTAAAAATAGTCTTCCAGTTCCTGCCAGGGATTCAAAAGAAGACTGTGAAGTTCAGTTAACAACAAGCATGGAAGATAAGGCTCCCTTTAGGATTTACTAACAGGCATATCAATGGGATTGCTGTTACAGGAGAGCTGGACAAAAAATAAAGGAATGGCAGGCCTGTATAAATGAATCTTAAACTCCAACCAGATGTGGCCAGGCAGTGTTCACCGTGAGCATAATTACCTTGAAGAATTCGCCTTCTCTGCCACCATCCAGGAGGTTGTAGAATGGGATCATGTCCTCCCCACCCAGGAAAGCAGCAGCATCCAAGGCACTGGCAGAAGTGGAGAAAAGAAGATACAGGAAAGGTTCATGGGAGGAGGTCTTTCACGGTTCCCTTTCTAGTCATTGTTCACAGACACTTTCAATAAATAAAATCCCTGGGCCTCAGAATTCAGGAAAGAAAAGCACTGCCTTGAACCATGTGCTATTTTATCATCAGCTGCACTTCTACAGCATATTTCATACCCAGGTTTTACATACAATAGCACAGTGTGGGAATTAATTATTACTGAATGGTCCTCTTGTTTAGTGGAATGAGTACAGGGCTGGGAGCCAGGAGCTTTTCCATGGACTTGAACTTGGTGTCTGGCATTTAGCTTTTCTGCTTCCTTATAGAGACATTGAGGGAGATGAATTAGCTAGATCAGCATTTTGAACATGCAGAAAGGGCCGGGGCTTGGTGTTTGCAATAAACCACACAAACCCAAGCTCCCTGTTCCTTGATCTAACACATTTTTCCCCAGTAACTCAGCGCAATCCATTACCCCACTTCCTGAGCTGCGGCGGGTGACGGTGTCGCAGGTGCAGTCGGCATTAGACTGAAAGCGCCTCAGTAGCCACCTCTTTGTTTCAATTTCATAGGCAGTTGGAGCCAAAAGAATCCGTTTGGCTTGTGCAGATGTAAAAAGAAACCAAGCCTGGAAGTGCAATCGTGCATTGCCACACGATACCCCACGCCTGGCAGCTCTCACACACCTCGCCAGGGCTGCTTCCACTGGGGTTTTTTTGCAGGCTTCATGCTTTTTTTTCGTAATTAAGTTATTTGGGTATTAAACACAGTGGAGATGCACAAGATGCCAGAAGCAGCAATAAAATGATAATTAGCTCATCAAGAACTTCACTCAAAAAACAAATTACACAGAAAGTCAATGTTGCCTGGACCCTGGCCAACCATTATAATGAAGGATCATTTATATTCTATTGCCTTCCTTAAAATGTCGCTTATCCTGACCCCCGACTGCTTAAGCCACACAAAGTGGAAAAGAAAATAAATAAACCCGTTGCTTTCCCAACCAGGTTTCCTTTGTTCTGGCACATGAAGGTGAGCTGGCTCAGCACCCTTTGGGCTTTCCTCAGAGGGAGCGGTACCCATAAGAAGGGTTTTATGCAGGACCAGCACATATCTTAAGCACAAAGCCTTTGTCCTAGGAAGGGGAGGGTTTCACAGGTGCACACCAAAAGGCAAACATAGGAGAGAGAGCTAAAAGCCAGCTCCCATGGGGTTGATTTGCCAGAAACCAGGAGATGTGCTCTGTGTTAGCAGGGTGACGTGCAGGATTTAAAGGAAACAAACCAGCACAGACTGATGGAGATCATGCCACACTCTCCCAGTTCTGCCATGGACTAGGCTCCCTTTCCAGTCCCTGAAGTGTGAAGTCACTCCATGCTGGCCTGGAGTTTTCCTGTCATTCACAGCTCCCTTTCCATGTCTTGTGTATCTCCTGGGCCCCTGCAGCCACGCTTACAAAGGGGAGCCCTCTGCCCTGCACAGGCACTACAACGAGCAGCTTTGGTCCTTGACATGCAAATAAACCAAAATGCACATCTTGCCTTTGCTGCCACACGGGAGCACACGTCTGGCACTGCTGCTGAGGGAGCTGGCAGAGGGAAAGTTGCAGAGAACGGGGAGAGAAGCCTGGCAGGGTTCACCGGGGATGCTCCGGGCCAGAGCCTGGAGATCCTCTTTTTTTAGAGCTGCCTTTTGCTCTTCCAGCCACCCCATTTACTGCAGCCCATTTATTCGTGTAAGCAAAGCTTTATAGGATTAAGGTGGCTTGTCTAAATCCAGTCTTCAAATGCAGGGGGGATTTTTCCCAGCAAACGCCTATCCCATTTGGAGAGCAGACACTGTTGTGTGAGCAGTCACCCCGTGCACTCCTCCTGCAGCCAATACTGCTGCTCTGGTCCTGGCCTAACCCTGACAATCCCCCATCACACTGGCCAGGGCCTCACAAGGACCACAGAATGCTCTGCTCAACTTCTTACCATTTGGGTGCCACTTCCCAGACTGGAATATTTTATATCTTCTATGGCCACCCTCTGCGAGGTTTGCTGGCTTAATCCCCCACTATGACTATGCAGATGCATCACATGGAGGAGAACAAAACCCTCCAAAAATGTGTTCCTCTTGTCTTAGCTGCCACCCCACACAGCCATTTGGGGCCCAGCAGGTTGTTACAACATAGGCTGACCCCACTGCCGTGCCCCCATCCCCGGTGTGACACATGCCCCCTCGCTAATCTATTAATGACCCTGTGTGGGATCAGGTGTCTGGGAGCTGGCAGCCCACAGCACTGAGCAGAGATGCTGCCACCCTTCACTCCTGCTCCCTTCAGCGAGTGGTGGGTCTCCTGCTTCCACAAGTGCTGGGACCTCTCCCCCACCTCATGATCCCCCTTGCCAATGCAGTTTGTTGGCCTGGTTGTGGGCACGTGCTGTGGAAGGAGAGAGAAGCTGCAGGGCTTTATCACCTGCCCCCAGACACCCCATGTTCAAGAGAGCCCTGCAAAGAAACTCTCCATGACCAACCACCCTGCCTGCTTTAACTCCTCTGGGCACAGAGACCTGGCACAAAAATGGGACAAAAGCCCCATTCTCAGTGTAAATGCTGGGGAGCATTTGCTTCAGCTGTGGAAAGTGGTAACAGGACTCCTTTCTCCTTCCTGCCATACTCACCTTAGGTTGACCTTCCATTTCATAACAGTGCAGTCGCTCCCCCCCGCTGTGAAGATGTGACGCCCGTTGTAGGAGCTGGCAAGGTCAGAGGCACCATCCGGGTGGCAAATGAAGGCTGAGGACTTGTGGGGGTTGCCATCAACAGGCAAAATCTGCAAGCCCACCTGTACAGAGAGAGAGAGAGAGAGAGTCTGGGAGGGCTGGGGGTCCCACAGGAGGCCTGGGGCACTGCACACTGGGGCAGCGCTGCCTCCTCCTCCTGGGAGCTCGCTCAGCTCTCAGGCAGGACCAGCCTATACACGGTTTCATCTCCAGTGAAACTCCTGAAGGACCACCAGCCCTGCAAATATTGGCTCTTGTACATCTGAGGCAGGTGGGGCTCCATACCTTGTCCTTTGTAATGTACACCAGGTAGTGCTGCTTGGGGTCCGCAGCGCTTGTTGTTGGGAGGATTTGTATCTTCTCCAACGGGGAGCCGTAGGTTGGTCCCAGAAGGGTCTTTCTAAAAGCAAACAATGTATTTATCCATTCTAGGGCTCACAAAAACATATTCCCTCTCTAAACAGCTGCTGTGTGGAAGGATGGGTAGATATGGGAGGTGTGGGGGTGCAAAGGTTTTGTACTGCTGGCTGAGAGAACAGGATAGGACAGGGTCCCTGGCTAGAAGGGACCACACTGGGGGCCAGAAATTATTTTAGTGCTCAGGGATTATTGTGCTTTGCTCATCTGGACTCCTGTCTCTTTATCTGATGTTGAACAGCCATGTCTCAAGTCCAGCATGCTGAGCAGACCAAGACCCACCTAAAGCCACAACCTTACTAGATGACATGGCAGTGAACAGCAGAGTGGACACAAGTGACTGGGGGTCCCTAGAGTCATTCCAAGATCTGCGTCATGGATGTGCAAACACATTCTCATGGTGAGAGTAGGGTGGTCATTAGACCAAGAACACAGACTCAGGATGGGGCTCCCGGGCAGCTGTAGGCCTGAGCCAATCCTCTACCTGCACATTTTGGTTGTCGTGTTGAGGAGCTTCATTTTGTAGCAGTTGTTGGCAGTGAGGATGAAGGACTCGGTGCTGAGCTGTGGGTACCAGGCCAAGCACAGGGGCACCGCACTCTGCTCCACTCTGTCCCTGTGTGTGACCACCAGGTGGTCCTTGATGCTGCTGCTCAGGTCATATTCAACCTGGAGGGAAGACAAGGACACAACTCCCCTGGGGTCTGCCAGCACCCTGGACCTTGTGGATTACCTGGATCTAGCATCTCTTGGAGAAGCCCGCAGTAGCAGAGCCTCAGCCCTGAGATCAGGCTGAGAAACAATCTCCATCAATGGAGTTGGTGGGGAGAGGGTTGGGAGCCACAGAACCACACGTGGAGTCTCTCTTGATGTCCTTGTCCAACCCCACCACTTTGACCACAAACCTTTACTGCCCATTAGACTTTCACATCCACCCACCAGCTGCCGGTCCTCCCCGAGGCTCAGGAGCCTGGGCTCGTTGCTGTCAGCCTGGACCCCAAAGAGGATGCTCCGGATGGGTTTGTAGTGGGATTCCAGCCCTGCCAGGTGTTCCCAGCATCTACGCCCATCTTGCAGGACTTTCTTGTAAACGATCACTGAGTATTTCTCATCCTGCAATGACAGCACAAAGGTCAACGAGCCACGATCCCCACACTCATCCCTTGGCTTGGTGCTTCCCCTCTGGGCTTAGCTCAGCCCTTTCAGTTTTGGAGTCCCATGAGGAGGTTTAGAGTCACGGGTAGGACAAAACTCTGGGCCAGATTTGGGCATCTGCTCCCAAGGGCAGCCCCACAGCAGCCCCACAGCAGCCCCACAGCAGCCCCACAGCAGCCCCACAGCAGTCCTCAGCCTGGCCGGAGCGTGCGAGCCATCCCCTGCTGTGCTCTCGCACGAAGGGGCAGTAAATTGAGTTCTGTCACTCTCCAGAAACCCCAAGGAAGATGCTTCCCACTGTTGTGTCCCGGCATACGTGCAGGAAAGGGGAATCTTTCCTTTGAACAGATCGTCACCAGTTGCTACAACCTCTGTGCCAAACTGCCTCAACACTGCCTTGACACTGAGACACGCCATGGAGGGAGCAGCCCCCCACACAGAGCACCAGCCAGGAGGAAATCCCTGCTCCAGCCCTTCCTACAGATGGATTCAGGGCTAAGACTTGTCACTAAAGTTAGCGATGGGATGCTGCCAGCAGCGGCTCTGCGGAGCAGCTGGGACCGGTGACGTTTTTACAGAGTGACTCTTTGAGCCAGGAAAAGCATTTCAGAATCACGAAGCCCTGGGGGAGGAACAGCCCTCCGTGCCTCGCAGGACGGCCGGCAATTCCCAGTCCCTCCCAAAGCTGCGGGACGAGCAGCGCGTGTAAATCACCGAGCGGAAAAAACAAGCTTACAGCGGTTGCGAGGTACTGGGAATTGTGAGAGAAGCTGATGTGAGTCACGGGACCCTGCGAGAACCGGAGTTCCTTGCAGCTGGACTGCAGGGAAATCGCATCGAGGATGTGAACGCTTCCATCGGTGAAACCAGCGGCCAGAAAATAACCTGGAAAACACGCCAGAAAACTCTCACGGCACCGCGGCTCCTCCCGGGAAACCCAGCGCTTGGCACACGGGGAGGTCACGAGGCCAGGATACCTTCAGGGTCATAGGATAAGCACTGGATGCCGGCCTCAGGGAATATCCTGCTAGCCAGGTACTTGGTGTGCTGGTAGTCCCACACCTTCAGCAGCCCACAGTGACTCCCCACGGCCACCAGTGTCTGCTGCGGGTGACAGGCGATGGCACTCACAGCTTTCTTCGCCTCTTCCAGGACTTTTTCAAAGTCTGCGCTGTCTGTTGCAACATGGAACACGGTTGCATCAGAGGTTGAAAGGATAAAGTTCCTGTTTAGTGCGAGAGAAACAGAATTTGATGAATCAGACTCGCTGGCTCACGTCCCTCCAAGCTATATTACACATCAGCCTCTTTCTGCAACTGAGTTGGACAATCCTTATATTTTGTGATATGCAATATGCAAACGCTCCTTGACCTGGAGGGCAGGTGGTGCTTTGTATTCATGACCTGGGAAATTGCCACAGGAAGATTCTGGCGCCAGGTCCATTTTCTACTTGGCTGGGCAAGACAGAAGATGAATGACATCTGGGGAGCTTTTGCTGTTTGCAAGTTGCTGGTGTGTGAGACAGACAAATGAGCAATTGAAGATACTCTGAATAGTCTTTTCACGTCTCCACGCTACCATTGTCACTGGTTCCACGTTGACCACCCTGTCACGGACAAGGTCAGAGGACAGTTTCAGTCCCACAGCGCAGACAGGGTGGTTCCTGTCTGCTCACCCAACACAGCAGAGAGGGTCTCACTGTGGGACTGGGCATGTGTGAAGTAGACATCTGCTTAATTATGCACAAATACGTATAGTTTCAGTCTGGCTGAGGTTTGAGGGTCTGGACTCAGTTAAAGGGACAAGATAGGACCACATAGAAATCCCAGACTGGTTTGGGTACGAAGGCACCTTAAAGCTCATCTTATTCCAACCCACTAGACCAAGTTGCTCCAAGCCCCATCCAACCTGGTGTGGAACACTCCCAGGGATGGGGCAGCCACAGCTTCTCTGGGCAACCTCTGCCAATGCCTTACCACCCTCACAGTGAGGAATTTCTTCTGTACATCCAACCTAACTCTGCCCTCTGTCAATATTAAGCCATTCCCCCCTCGTCCTGTCATTCTACACCCTGGTCCAAAGTCCCTCTCCAGCTCTCTTGGAGCCCTTGAGGTACTGGAAGGAGCTATAAGGTCTCCTTGGAGTCTTCTCCAGGCCAAATCCTGGAGCTGCACAGACAGACGTGTGGCTGCACGAGTGGGCAAAAGCAGCCTCTTTGCCAGCTGGCCCGTGACAGCCATCCCTTCATGCACATCTGGGCCAGGTACTGACGGACTCTGTGCCTCTTTTGGGCCTTAGCTGGGCTCTCCAGCCATTCCTGATCCCAACAGCCTGCTGAGACGAGCAGGCTCAAGGTTTCGCCTTTGATTTTCTGCCTTTTGTGCTGCCCAGAGCAGCTGCAAGCAGCAGGAGCTGCAGCAGCAACCCAGGAGGAGGGATGAGACAACAGAGACCAGAAACAGGGAAACCAAACCGTTCCCCAGGGCACTGCTCCAGGCTGGAGAGGAATCTGTCCCACATGGCTCTTTGGAAAACACGTGCGGCTGAGAAAAGACCTTGCCAGGAGAGCCTGAACAGGAGTGACAGACATATGTTTTGCGGGCTGGCTGGAGCCACACAACAGCTTCATCTGGCCTGCAGACTCCCTGTAAATCCTGAGGCACACAGCTACATCACAGGGAGGGACAGAGAGGGGCTGGTGACCAGGCTGAGGCTGTCCCAAGCTCCTGAGTCGAGGTGGTGCAACCCAGCGCTGGTGCCACTGCCCCAGTCAGCTTGGCAAGCCATGATAAAATCCAACTGGATACAGCCATCCATGGGAGGGGTTTAAGGGGGGGATTAAGGGGCCCAGAGAGAGCTGGAGGCTCGGCATTAGCACTGCCTGGTGTGCCGGGTACGTGACAGAGAAGCTGATCATCACCCTGCCTGCACTGACGCCGTGTCTGTGCCAAGGCATCACATCAGAATTGAGGATGTGCTGGAGCCCACCTGGAGTCTGCAGCTGCTGGGAGATGCCTGTGGTCTGCAGGCAGAGAGGGATGCCCAGGAGACACTCCCTGCTTCTCTGTGGCAGGCAGGTGGGACAAATACCCCAAATGAAAAGGAAAAGGGGAATAAAGGGGCATGTTGCTTTCCATCCTGCCTCCCTGTCCCTGTCCTGCCCAAAAGCCTGGGCACAGGGTTGAAACCTGCTCCAGACCAGGCAGAAGCCCACAGAGCAGCTTTCACTGACCATCTCCCAGGTTTCACTGACACCTCCCCAGCTCTCACTGACACCTCCCCAGGTCTTTCAGCTGCAGGGCAAACACAGGAGAAGACCTGGGTTCGTAAAGAGACGCTCACCTGGCGAGGAAGGGCCGGCTCCTGGCTGGGAAGGTATCAGGAGGATCACGAAGGGTTGTGGAGAAGGAGAGGGACCGAATGGGTCCCACTTTGCTGTGGCTGTAGAGGCTGAGCAGCAGCAGCTCCCCATCGAAGAACTTAACCTGCCCTTTCACATCACCTGTTACAATACAGCTACAAGGAAGGGAAAGTTATTAACCAACAACACACTGACTGACAACGGACAAATGTTTCTTGCCTAGCACCCTTTAGGTAGAAGAATATCTCTTCCCCACTTCTCAGCACAAGCACACGAGCAGAGCCCTGCACTGAGGTGAGGGGAAAAGCCCAGGGCTGTGCAGAAACCAGCGGCTCTGCTGCGACCCTGCCGTGTCCCTGCCCTGTCCCCAGGGCTGTCGTGGCGTTTGGTGGCTGTCTGCTCCCTCTGCCGGTGACAGCCAGGAGGCTGAGCCAGTGTCTGAGCCACCCCAGCAGAGCTGGCATCACATCACCGTGACTTTTCAACCTTATTTTTCCCCCCCAGCCAAATCCATTGCTGGAAAATGACACGCAAACCAGCAGCACTTTCCTCCGCAGTTTTCCTGGTCCTCACACGCTGCCAAGTGAGTTAAAACTCCAGCACTTGGCGGTAGTTCCTCAACATTATCTCTGCCGCCGCCGTGGCTGGGATACACAAGGACTGTACCCACAGCTGCTGCAAACGGGCTCCTTGTTACCTCTCCAACACCTGGAGCACAGTGAGACTCTCCTTCTGCACAGACACCATTTTGGTGGGGGTCATTCCAAGAGGCCTGGCCTGCTGCTCCTGGGGGTCAGTTCGGGGATTGACCACATCCCACACCACCACCTTCCCGGCCGAGGTGCCCGTCAGAGCTTGGCAGTTGTTAAAGTGGAAAACCGACTGGCTGAAGCGTCCCACCACACTCCTGAAGGTCTGCGGGGAGAGCAGCAAGGCCACAGGTTCATCCCGAGTGCTGGCTCTGCCCTCCCCAAGCAGAGATGCTTCTGCTTGGCCCTCACGTGACATTCCCTCCCTGTCCCAGGACCATCAGAGACAAGAGCCCCAGGAGAAGATGCAGTGAGGCTCCTGACCTCAGCTCAGGCAACCCTGGCTTGTCCTTTCAGGAGACCGAGGAGGGCAGGCTGGGGACATGGCCAGTGGTTTTGGTTAGGGAGATGGGAAGGGGCAGGGCTGCTGCCAGGAGGAAAGCCAAGAGGGGGACATGCTGTGGTCCCCCTGTGCTCACCTTGTTGCTCAGGAAGGGTGCTCTGTACTGCAAACCAGCATCTCCCTGGGGAAAGGAGAAAACATCCAGGACAAGAATTTTCTGCAGTGCCAGTCTGTCCCCTCTCCATCATCTGGGCACTGGCACCGCACTGTGGTGACCAAAGCAGGGCTCTTGAGGCAGAAAGGCTCTCGAAGACCTTCCAGAGAGCACAAAAACACTCTCTCCTTCTACCTGCTCCTCTTCCAAAAGCTGCTGACCAGCCCGAGGCACATGAAGGGCCCACAGGAAAGCAGGGTGGGAGAGGAGGAGAAGATCCCTGCCACAGCTTGGACTGACCCAGTGTGGGAATAGAGGGAGGGCTACACTCTGCCAAAGCCACCCTGGAGTCTAGAAGGGGCAGGGAGGGGGGAAGGCAAGGTGGGTGAGGGCAGATCTGCACAGCAAAGTGTGACCCCAGTCATGGGCAGACATGTGGCCCCACAGCCCACACTGCCTCTCCAGTGGGTTCCACCCAGCCATCTCCTTTCTGGCACCAGAAACACGATTGCCCATGTCTCTACTTACCCACAGGTAAAATATCACCTGGGTTTTGCTGTTGCTGACAAACTCATGGGGATCCTGAGGGTTAAAAATTACATAATCCTGAAATTCAAAGGTGAGAATCACATTAGCACCAAGCTGAGCGATGTTTTCTGCTTCTTCTTCCGTGCAAAACATCTGCTTTTACCCAAAACCCACTTCTCCACCTGCCCTGAACTGAAAACAGAGGCCAGATTCCCTGTGCTCCCTACTCTGGGAATGGGGACACCCCCTCGGGGTCCCCTCTTCACCCTGTGTCTGTCCGGCATCAGAGGAGCAGGAATAACCCCCTGGGATGCTCCACGGCATTGGGGGACCCCAGGGATGGGGTGTGATCCTCCCTCCAGTACCCAGCAGCAGCCCCACACTGGATGGGAGCAGGTGGGGATGGGGCTGCCCAGTTCTGCCCAGCTCTGCCCAGTTCTGCCCAGCTCTGCCCAGTTCTGCCCAGTCCAGCCTCTCTGCCCCCCTCGGCCGTGGTCTCTCACCTGGTAGCCAAACTCAGGCCTCAGCTCTGTGCTGCACAGGGGTTTCTCTGTGGGCAAAGTCCACCTCCAAACACAAACTCTCTAAGAGAGAAGGGAAGAAAAGAAAAGCCCAAACAATACATGTGGCTTTCTGGGAGCTTGGGGGAGCCAGGTGAACCCCACTATCCCCCTGCTGCAGGGGATGGTGGGGCATAAGGGACTGACTGCAGCAGGGTAAAACCCAGCATGGCCTGGCAGCAGGGAGATTAATTTCAGGAAATAATGCTGGAAATTGCTTCCATGAAAGTGATGAAGTCAGAGGCTTTTATCCCAAATTAAGATGCATTTTCTCAACTCTGCAGCATTCACTTTAATGAAATCCAGGTCTCTCTTCCAATGGCTCAGCAAAATCAAGCCTTCACTCTGCAAACCTGCTCTCCCCATCCGAATTCCCCCTTCCCCTGTGCTGCACTGGGAAAAACTTCCAGGGCTCTATCCTGGAAAGCTGTGGAAGAGGAGATGCTCTCTGTACCTGCACTGTGCCAGCACCAATGGTCACCAAATACTTCGCATCCTGGGAAATGGCGATAGCACAGACCCCGTCCTCTGGGTGGCTCTCGAAGATGGTGTGCACCGGGACCCTGCGGAGCAAACACCTCCTGGGGGCTCAGGCAGCACAGGGGGTTCAAGGCAATCACTTGGCAAAATCTGTGGCACAGCCCAGCCTGGTCTGCGTGAAGGAAAGGATGTAGGAAGGGAGGGAAAGGGGGAGGGAGGGAAGGAAGCTACAAACACCAGTGCTGCCACGGGAGCAGCTGGTGCCATGGCTGGTCCTCAGTGTCCCCTCCATCCCTTCCTCCCAAGTAAATGGTGCTGGGACACAGCTCACCAGGGATTTTAAAAAAAACCAAAAACCTACAGCTTGGAAATGTGATTGATGTACTTAGTCTGGGGGAGAACAGCCCCACCTCATTTTTCTGTGCGTGTGGGTGATACGAGGATGATGAAGCCCTGGGTTTCGTTTTGGCTCCTTTGCTGCTTTAGTCTACCCCTCTGTTCTCCCATTTCACTCTTACCTGAGGCTGGAGTCAGTCCTAAGTGATTTACTAGACATAGGGGGTTTCCAAAGAGGAAGTTCCTGGGAGCTTACCCGGAGAAGGAGTCCCACACAATGATCAGAGCGTTTGGCCCTCGGTCAGCAGTTGCAACCCAGCGCTTGTCCTCGCTCACACACAGGCAAGAAATGACATTTGCATGGCCCTGGGAAAGGGAAGCAGCAAAGTGCCTTGGAGGCTCCAGAACTGGGGCTGTTTAAAGAATCCATCAAGCTGCTCTGCTCGTGAGATCACTGCTGCAAACCCCACACAAAGTGTCTTCCACCACCACATGTTGGGAACTGCAACAACTGCGTGAGCAAACCAACACACCCCTTTGCACGGGAAAAGTTGTGGGTGTCTGGGAAAAGGGGAGGAGGAGGAGGAAGGAGAGGAGGAAGGAGACACATGGGTTGTGCGCCAGACCTGCAGGTGGTACTGCCTGTTCCTCAGGACATCGTGGATGACCACTGTGTGGGAGGAGACATACAGGAGCACCCGGTCCTCCCCGTCCATCAGGCTGTGCACAGCCAGGCTGCTGTTGTAGCCAAACACCCAGGACAGGTTCTGCAGGGAAGAGGGAGATCCTGGCTCTTAGCAGACAGGACAAAAAAGCCACACAAGGTCTGTGGGGTGGTAGAAGAGAGCGAGGTGGGAGCACCGCGTGCCGTGTGGACCGTCACGGTGGCACTGTGCCCACTGGTACTCACAAGAGAGTGAGGGCTGCTCTCCTTGTCCTTCTGGAACAGCATCCCTGGCTTGGCTGCCCACACCAAGCTGGCAGAGCCATCACGCTGGGCATCCTTACTGCTCCTCTGGTGTGTGTCCTGCTTCCTGCAGTCTGAGTGAGGGCTGGAAATGGCCCCCTTCGGCTCAGAGAGGGCTGGGGGTGTTTTAGGGGGCCCAGCACCCTTCAGGCACGATGTCCTAGCAGTGTCTTCCTCCAGGGCATCCTGGCTCCCAGCCCAGGTGCTGGGCAGGGTGTCTAGAATCCCCATCCCTGGAGGAGGTGATGGGGGACACAATGGTACATCTGCTTCAGCGTCCTCTGGTGGTCCTTCCTTCTCCTGGGCAGCAGCAAGGGGATCCTTGGAAAGGGAGAGAGATTTTGGTGGGTGCTGGCTCCTGGGCTGGTCTGGCTGGGGACCAGTGGTGGGAATGAACCCCAGCACGTCTCAGATCCAAGCTACACCATTCTCAGGGCAGGCTCCAATAACAAAACACTCCTTTGCTCCTGTCCAAACTGCCTAAGGATTTGTACTAGCAGAAAAAAAATTCCATGGAAAGTTTCCCAACAGCTGCTGCTTTTCTTTCTGCATGTTTAAGCTCGGCCTCTTTGCACCTCCTCAGCATCCTGTGCCTCACATCAGAACCTCCTCAGGGAGCTCCTATCACCTGGGCTAAGATGCCAAAAACTAACCTGGAGGTCCTGTGAACTCTGTCCTTTCTGATGTCCATCCCCTGACTATCCCCCAGCAATGGTTATTCATTGCTGCAACAGGGTACACATCATGGGTTGGACAGGGAGCAATGGCAAATAGAGGTTAAAACCAGGGGAATCAGGTCCTGGAACTGGGGCTGAGCTGGCTGTGAAGGGCTCTGCAGCAATCCCAGCCGTGCTTCCCAGCCAGCAGACAGAAAGGCAGGCTAAAAATCCCACCACCACCTTCCTCAGCCCCTCACCAGCCTGTCAGTAATTGTATTAACCAGCCCTGGGGGGTCAGAGCTGGCAGCAGCCCCGGTCAGGGGCTCTCCAGTCTGACCACCGACCACTTGATCTTGTTCTTAGGATCCACACCAGCTTTTGCCTCTCCGCACTGGACTACTGGATTTTCCATAGCAATCTCTCCTGCAAGGTCTAAGCCCCCCTTGGACAGTTCCTGGTGTGAGGGAGGTGAGATAACATTTCATTCAGCACAGGGAGGAGCTGGGTTCCCTCCTGCTCAGATGGCTCCAGATAGCTCAAGAGTCAGCAAATATTGACAGCTGGACGAGACTACAGAGAAATGGCACCTCTGCCAAGCCCCCCAGACCCCTACCCTGGGATGTCTTGGGGTAAACCACATCTGGAGACACTACCCTTCAGCCAGAGGCTCTGTTTCCATCATATTTTGCCCCAGATCCTGTCTTGGGCAGGACTTCCCATGGCACTGCCCTCACCTGCTCACCCATCTCCTGAGCTGTCTGTCTGTCCTGGGACATCCTTGAGCTCGTTGCTTATTCCTGTTCTTCCCTCAGTGGGCTCCTCTGGTGTAACTTCACAGGAACCAGCCACCTGCACCTTCTCTCCCCTTCCAGGGACCTGGGGTGTGGAGATGCTCTGGAATACTCACACACACACACACACACACACTCCCCCAGGGTCTGGCTGCACCACAGCGACCTGGAACTGGGCATAGTAGGAGAAAAGGGCACCTGTGAGGATGGGAAACGGGTCCCAGAGGCCTTTTCAGCTCCAATAACACTCCCACTGAGCACAAACAAGCCCAGCACTGCTCCAGTAATTCCAGCTGAGCCCCGGCTCCCTCCCCATCCTCCCGAGCCGGGCGGGGACTTTTCCCTTTGGATGGGGTTTTGTCCCAGTCCCCATAAGCAGCCGGACAGCTCCTGGACGGCAGCTGCTTCATCTCCGGCTTCACGGCTCTGGGATTTGAGCCAACAATCAAAACCTTGTGCGCGGAAAACTTTCACGGGAGCGGGGAGGGGCCCTGGGAAAACCCGCCGGGATCGGGAAGGGGCCCTGGGAAAACCCTCCCCCGGCCCCGGCGGGCAGGGAGGGAGCTCGGGAACAGCCGCTCGGGGACCCCGCGGGTGTCACCGGGGTCACACAGAGCCGCTCCCGAGCCCCCTCCAGGCCTGGAGGCTCCGCTGGGACCCTGTCGCTCACCGACACACCGATCCCCGCGTCCCTTCGGCTCCGGCCGCCGTTCCCAGGCAACGGCCGCACCGGCGGCACCGGCTGCGCCAGCGGCGGCTCCGGGAAACAGCGGGGAGAGCGGCTGGAAGGGGGGACAAGGGGGGCCCTCCTCACCCCCCCGGCTGCAGAGAGAGCCGGCACTGACCCCCCTGCCCAAGGCAGGGGCCTGGAGGGGGGGACACACCGAGCCCTTCGCCCTGCCCGAGCCTAAATCCCGCCAATGGCTGTGGCAAAGCCCCTCTTGGCATCGCCACAGCCCTTTGGGACCAAACCCTCGCCCCGCCCCAGCAATGAGGGATCTTCACCCAATAACCCCCCAGGGAATTGGAGGCAGCTGTGCTCCCGCGGCTCCTCTGAGCAGGAAATTCAGAGTCAAAGCCAGAAAAATCATTCCCCATCCCCTGCCAGGTCCCCCCACCATCCCCAACTCTCTACCAGGATGGCATTTGCACGGGGTACCCTGATCCAAGGGATCCCTCCAAGCTCTGGCCTCACCCCCACAGTAATTAGCTCCAAGCACTCCCAGCCTTGCTGTTAAGCTCAAATAACAAGAATTTCTAAACTTAGTACTGTTTTTCCTTCTGCCCAGCAAGAGCCTGACACCCTGCTGAGAGCAGGAAGGACTTTTGTTATCAGCTCCCACTATCTCCCCGACCTGGAGAGGCTGCTCCAACCCCTCCTCTCTGGCACGATCAGGGAGTTCTGCAGCTTCAGGAGGAGGATTTGGTCCCTACCAAAGCAGATTTTGGTCCTTACCCCTCCCTGGGTGGGGGGAGAGTGGGATGCACCACCACAACTCCCCATCTCTGCCATGTGCAAGGAGGCAGCGTGCTCAGTGCATCAGGCTTGTTCAGACATGGTGCTTTTATTCTCACCTTTTAAGAGTCGACTTTTTGGGTCTCTTTCAGGTCTGTTAATCATTACAAAATTGCTCCTTACCTGTGATACGTTACCTATGCCCCAAGTTGTTTATGAAGCACTATTGCAGGACTTGCACCTCACCTGGGCTCTGCAAGGTCAGGAGTTGTTATTCTGTGTCTGTGCAGGTTTGCATTTAACCCACCCAACTCTGCCCTAAATAATAACTTCTAGGAGAACAGAGGGAGGCAACACTCAGTTTTATTGTTTTGGGAGAGTATTTTGAAGTTCCACTGTAAACAAGCTTAAAACAAACCAGTCATCCCCAAAATCCCCTCAGACCTGCCTTGGGTTAGGAATGGTATTCCCTAATTTACTGGTCCCACTGAAAACACCCCAGGGTCAAGCACCACTCACTCCCCCTGTCCCTCTGTATGGAGAAGAGAATGGGAAGCATAAAAAGGTAATCCCTGTCCTGGCTGGAACCAGGACAACACCCCAAAGTCAACTCCCACAAATAAATATAAAAAAATTAAAAAAAAAAAAAAAAAAAAAAAAAAAAAAAAAAAAAAAAAAAAAAAAAAAAAAAAAAAAAAAAAAAAAAAAAAAAAAAAAAAAAAAAAAAAAAAAAAAAAAAAAAAAAAAAAAAAAAAAAAAAAAAAAAAAAAAAAAAAAAAAAAAAAAAAAAAAAAAAAAAAAAAAAAAAAAAAAAAAAAAAAAAAAA
>NW_020955236.1:1503385-1507120 GCF_003031625.1 Empidonax traillii | reverse complement strand
AAAAAAAAAAAAAAAAAAAAAAAAAACAAAAAAAAATAACAAAAAAAAAAAAAAAAAAAAAAAAAAAAAAAAAAAAAAAAAAAAAAAAAAAAAAAAAAAAGAGAGAGAGAAATCAGATTAGGAGCACTTTTATCCTAACTACATGAACTACTAAAAGTAAACAAAAGTAGAATTATAACCCCTATTCCTTATCTCACTGACTTAAAATAATTGGGCATTCCAAAAATCTTTTCAGTATGTTCAGGGACTTTAAAAAATTGTGGTAATGTGGGGAAGGTAAAGTATCAAATATTCCTTACCTGTCATCTGCTATGAGAGGCATCAAAAAGTGCTCCAGAAGTTTTTAACAAATATTACAAGACATTCGGTGAGGAATTTTACGGGGGGGAAAGGGAATGTTCCATTATCACCAAATAAGAGCATTTCAAGCTCTTCAGAGCCCGTATCAAGAGAAATTTGGGTCTCTCTAGAGCCTTATCCTAAAGTGCTATGAGGTGGAAGAGGTGAGAAGCCACATCTTGCAACTCTACACTGACAGCCAGTGCAATTCTGAATTGTAGGCAGGCCCTGCTCTGCCAGAACCCCTTCAGGCTCTGGGACCAGAGGTCACAGCAACAACATGTGGGGAAGTTCTCAAACCAGATCAGAGTCCAGAAAGCAGGCACAAGCTTCAGCTTTATTATTTTCCAAGCAATGGTCATCTTTGCAGGGGAATGATATTGCAGCTGAAAAAGAAAAGAGTAGAAGGAAACATGAAAATCTGAGTTCTCAAACAGGAGATCTGACATGGGATGAATCATACCATCCATAACTCTCCTCCATTGTTTTTCTCTACCAGACAAACCAGCCCCTGAGACCTCCCCCTCCCATGGAACTCGACTCCCTGCACTCCTGTGCAAAGCCTCCAGCTCCCAGTTTGTCACAGGGCACAGTATCACACCGAGGGCAGCGCCCAGAGCTGGCCCTGCTCAGGAAACGTGTTCTGAGCTGCTGAAAGCCTCATCCCCTCTAGGAAGTGAAACATCAGCTCACCCCAGGAGGCCCTTCCCAGCCCAGCGCTTCGGAGTCAGCCCCACATGCACCCTCCTGCCACCGCGGAGCACAGTCACGCTCAGGGGTCTCTGAAAGGGTGGGAAAAAAATTAAAATTAAAAGAAATATTTCAGTTTTCCATCAGCAAGTCAACTCTCTTCTTCCTTCTTTCCCTGAAGCGCCAGAACATTAAGCCCAGGGAGCTGTTCTGCAGGAGCACCCATTCCTACTCCCATGGCTGTAACTGGAAGAAGAGAGTGCTTTGTGTGGAGACATCTCCAGGAAATTTCTCACTTCCACTGTAAAGCACTTGAGGCTGTGGCAGATTCTTTGGCCAGTCCACAAGGGTGGCACAGCAGCGCTGGCTGCTGCTGCTGCAGGGACAACATGATGCTCACAGCCAAGAGCACACACCTCTCAGCTCTCCCATCCATCAGCAATTAGCTCAATGCTGCGAGAGAACAAGGCTACAACAGCACAGACTGGATCTGACACCGTTTCTGATGTGGAAATGATGATTCCAGAGATCCAAGTTCCACAGAAAAAGCTGTGGCTAACAGAGCCAGGCAGAGAAAACAGTCAAGGTAGAAATGAGCTCACCCCCTCGCTGTGCTGCACCACTGTGGCAACGTTCTGCAGGTTCTGGAAGTTGCTTGCGTTGACAGAACCAAACTCCACGATCTCGTCATCAACCTGAAGTCCCTGGACAGAGAAAGAAGAGAGATGAGGATCTGCATTTTCCAAAGAGAGGTAATAAGTAACACAGGAGCACCCCCTTTACCCAACAGAGTGCTGCTACGATACTTCTCACCACTCAGGCAGCTGAACTACATCACTCCCTCTCCATGCCCATAGGAGGAGGGAAGTACTCATTCCTCTATCCTATTTTATGGGAAGAGAAATACCAAGGCTAGAATGGTCAGTGAGGTGTGGGATGAGCTGTGTGGTGCCACGATACAGCTGAGAGAGCACTCCCCTCGTTCCTGTACAGCACTAGTCTATTCACAGGACACCCCTGTGTGACCAAACAAAGGGGGGACACCCTAAACAACCCTGCAGCTTGTTCCCACTAACTAACAAGAGACAGACCAAGCCATCAGCTACACTTTCTCTCAGGCTCCAGACAAAGCCTTCCCCAGGAGTTGTCCCCAACCTACCGAGACACTGGCAGGGGATCCCGGGGTCACGGCGTTCACTTTGGCAAAGGGCTGTGGCAGGCTCTGGTTCTGGCTCATGGCCTCTGCCAAGGCCTCTGCCTCATCCCTGGCTTGCTTCTCCTTCTCCCGGGCATGCAGCTGGTGCAGAGCCTCCTCCACCTGCTTCATCAAGGCCTTGTGATCGTTCTGCAGACCTGTGGGTGACAGACACCGTGAGCGCACGGGGAGCAGGAGTGGGTTTCACCCAAGGCCTCTCAGCCCCTCTGCAGAGCCACGTTCTGGGTGTCTCTCTGAGCTCAGCAAGAACCTCTGCTGGTCCTGGTCTATCTGCTGGGGCCTCCTGCCAGCCCAGCAGATGTTTATCAGCCAAAATGAGACGCTGAGAAACTACAAATTTTGGTAAACACGCAAGGGCAGCAGGGCCGGGAGTGCCACCATCCCTGAGTGAAAGCTGAAGTTGTCTTTCCATGAAGTCACCTACTTTTACACATGAAGAACAAAACCCCTCCCCAAAGACAGGGCACAGGGATGTAACAAATGCCAGGCTGCTTCTTACTCAAAGTTTATCCCACAAACACCCCAGAAAAGCTTTGCTGTACTGCACAGAACCCAAAGAGCTCCACAGCAGAGGCAGAATTTCCACGCTGCTGCCGCAGCAACATGTGGACAAAAGCGTTTTACTGACTCAGCCGGATCCGGCAGCTCCGGGCACTGAGCAGAACCCCTGGCAAAGAGGCTCAGCGCAGGTAATTTTGAGGAATTACAAGGAGCAGGCTGGAGACGGAGGGGTTTGAGAAAATTAAAGGGTGTAGCCGCCGTTCTGGGGTGTTTACCCAGCGCAGGGGCCGCCACAGAGCTGGGGCCCTCCCGGGCTCCCGCACACACACAGGGCTCCCGCACACACACAGGGTTCTCGCACACCCCCCGGGCTCCCGCACATGCCCCGGGCTCCCGGCCCGTCCCAGCCCCGGGCCCCCCCGCGCCGCTCCCCGCTCACAGATGATGTTGTGCCGCGCGGTGCGCACTTGGTACAGGTCGATGTCGCTGCGGGGGAAGCCCTCGGCGTCCACCAGCGGCTCGTGCATCCCGACGCCCTTTTGCTGCGAGGGAAGACAAGGTTGGGATGGGGCCGGGATGGGGTCGGGATGGGGTCGGGATGGGGCCGGGAGCGCTGCCCGGCCCCTCGCCCCCCCCACCCCGTCCCGCCGCGCCCCCGGCACCGACCCCCTCCAGCAGCTCGTAGCAGGCCTTGATCTGCGCCTCGATCTCGTCCTTCCTGCGCACCAGCTGCTGCACATCGCTGATGGTGACCGGGCGGCCCCCGCCGGGCTCCGCCATGGCTGGGACGGGCGGGGCGAGCGGGTCCCGCAGCGATGGCGGCCGGGACGGGCCGCGGGGCGGGGCCTGAGCGTTGGGGGCGGGGCCTGTGTGCGGGGGCGGGGCCAGAGGCACGGGGTGGGCGTGGCACCGCGCTGGGGACAGCGGTGTCACCGTCACGGGGTCACACAGCGCGGGTGGCGACACGGCGGGGCACAGCAGTGTCACTG
>NW_020955236.1:1446334-1503167 GCF_003031625.1 Empidonax traillii | reverse complement strand
CAGCGATGGCGGCCGGGACGGGCCGCGGGGCGGGGCCTGAGCGTTGGGGGCGGGGCCTGTGTGCGGGGGCGGGGCCAGAGGCACGGGGTGGGCGTGGCACCGCGCTGGGGACAGCGGTGTCACCGTCACGGGGTCACACAGCGCGGGTGGCGACACGGCGGGGCACAGCAGTGTCACTGCCATAGGGCTACACAGCTCTGATGGTGGCACGTGGTGGCACAGCAGCGTCGCTGCCATAGGGCTACTGAGCTGTGGCGGTGGCAAAGGGGTGGCACAGCAGTGGTGGTGACATGGGGTGGCACAATGGCACAGTGGTATCAATGTCGCTTGGGTTACACAGCTCTGGTGGTGACGTTGGGCAGCACAGCGGTGTCACTCTCATTGCGTCACACAGCTCTGATTGTGCCATGGGGTGGCACGACGGTGGTGGTGACACAGCAGTGTCACTGCCGTAGGGTTACACGGCTGTGGTAGTGCCACGGGTGACACAGCAGTGGCAATAACACGGAGTGGCGCAGCTGTGATGGTGTCATCTGGTGGCACAGCAGTGTCACTGCCACTGGGTTACACAGCTCTGGTGGTGGTGACATGAAGTGGTGGTGCCCCTTTTGTGACCCTGTTCCTGCTGCTGATCCCTCTCCAGCCGGTGCACACGTGCCGAGGTGGTGCACAGCATCCATGTCCCCCAGGGAGTGTGGCAGCAGGGGACAGCCCCACCACTGAACCCCTCCACCTGTCCTCCACACCACTGGCACCCACCCAACTCCCCCATGATCATCCTCCCAGGCCCTGCTGGTGGCCTGACTTGCCACCACTTCCAGCTGTGGGGTGTTAGTACACTGGTGTCTGCCCCAGCAGGGCGACCTCGTGTCTCCTCCTGCTGCTGCTCCCACATTTTGGGGCCCCTGACAGTGCTGGGCTCACCGGAGATGCAAGTGGCACCACACACACAGCTGGGCTCTGCAGGCTGTCCTGGCTCAACGCTGGCCAGGATGTCCCCATGATGGGGTGAATGTCCCCAGGGGCAGCAGGGGGGCAGGGGGATGAGCTGCTCTGGTTGCATCACCCACCACAGCCCAGCACCCCCGGGGGCAGCAGGTTTGGCTGTGGGGTCAGCAGAGCCTCACGTGCTGCACACCCACACCCCTGCACACCCACACCCCTGCACACCCACACCCCTGCACACTCACACCCTGCACACTCACACCCTGCACACTCACACCCTCCACACCCACACCCTCCACGTTTAACCAGCTGTGCCACAGCCAGAGTCGCACAGGACCCAGTGACATGGCCCCCGTGTGTCACCCACCACTCCCCGGCCGGTGCTGGCAGTTCCCAGCCCAAACCAAACACGTGCCTGGGTTGGTGGTGGGAGAAGGTGGAGCCGAGGAGGAGCCTCCCCGTCCCCCCGTATATTAAATGCCCTCCCAGACTCGGGCTCTCTCTGCTGCTGTCACATCGCCAGGTCACAAAAATGGTGAGAGGGCAGGAGATGGGAATTCAATTAAACATTCAGGGCTCCGTGGTGTGGGACGTGTCGGGAGCCTTAATCTCTGCTTGAACTGGGACTTTTCAGTGACTGTACTGGAAGCAGAGCTGCTCCTTACTCCCTGACCTTTGGATTCAGCTCCCTGGGGGCTGCAGTACCTGATCTGTTAACGTCTCTCTTTTCTGATTCTCTTTCAGACGTCTTACACAGACAAGGGAGAAAAGGTAAGAGCCGAGTGGTGCCCCTGTCCTGCCCCACTGCCTGGCGTGTTAGTGCAGATTATACCATTCGTTACTCTTTGATTACCTGGTAAAATCAGAAGTAAAACTGCTCTGGCTGGGCCTCACAAGCTCCTCATTGTAAATTAGTATTAATAATTGAATTTTTTTTGTTTCCTTCTTGTTTGGGAGGAGAGTGACAAATGGGAGATGATGGGTATTTCTCAGTCAAATCAAAGCTTACGCAGAATCCTCATTTCAACGTTTATTTCCAAATGCTGCACCTTTTCATTGCCTTTTCCCCTTTAAAGTGCTTCCAGCCCCTGGTGACCATCATGGCTGGGTAGTGGTGGGGAGCAGAGCAAAGGGGGATCTGTCCTGGCGCTGGTGGTTGTTTAAGAGCTTTTGGAGCAGAATCAATCTTTGACACAGAGGGGTTCATGGGTGGGCAGCCCACTGGGATGGCCACTTGTGGGGAGCACTGGGAGAACTGGGACCGTGGCTGTTGCTCCAGGCGAGCTGGGGCTTTGTACCTTCTAACCTGCAGCACAGGATCCTGTGGGACTTGACTGTAAAGCACTTTGGAAAAAGGCTGTTTCAGGGTTGTTCCATTCAGTTAATTCAGAGGCATTTGCAGGAGACACATCTGTAGGGTCTCAGCTGCCGCTTCTCCCTGCTCTGGAGCCAGGCAGCGCTTGGGGAAGGCAGCAGCAGCGGCAGCAGCAGCAGCAGCAGCAGCTCTCAGCTCTGTTTTCCCTTCCCTTTAGCACGCACGAGGCCGCTTCATCCACTTCCACTCCATCACCTTCTGGGTCGGCAATGCCAAGCAGGTGAGAGGCGGTGGCTGCCGGGCACGTGTGGTGGGGGCACCTGCCCGGCCGGGACGGGGCGGGCGCTCCGGTATTGGCTGTCGGGGGGGCGGATCGTCCCAGCAGCCCCTCGGGCCGGGATGTGCCGTTGTCCCGGGCCAGTCCCTGGCTCAGCGCCTGTGCCCGGGGCCCGTGGCCTTGGTGGCCCTTGCGCAAGGCGAGGGGCGGCTGCCGGGGGTGTGCGGGGCAGGACCTGGGATGTGCAAACCGGCACACGTGGCCGGGCTGGGCCTGCAGGCATGAGAGCCCACAGAGCTGTTCGGCCTTGTGGCGAGTTCGAAATCCCTCTGCTTCAAACCTGAACTGCGTTTCACCCAACCTTGCACAACAGGAGATGAGTAGAAATGTTTCCCACTTGGTGATGGCTCTGCTCTTGGTTGAGTTGGGTTGAGCCTTGGGCTCAAGAGGCTCTGGAGGCAGCACTTCCCCCTGAATTTGGGGGTTTTCCTCGGTTTGGGCCCTTTCTTGCTTCAGCTTGTTTCCCTTGGGCTGCTGGAGGGACAGAGAGAGACTGGGCTGGTCCTGCACACACACACACACACACACACGTGCACATGTGTGACCTGCACATGTGTGACCTTCACACGCTGCAGTTGCTGTTCCCCATGGGCTGTTGGCACTGCCCTGGCCATGGGGAGCCCTGTGGGAACTGGGGAGCACCAGTGCCACAGCTTCACCTGAGGTGGCTCCCACCTGCCCACAGGCTGCATCCTACTACTGCAACAAGCTGGGGTTTGAGGAGCTGGCATACCGGGGGCTGGAGACCGGCAGCAGGGAGGTGGTGTCACATGTCATCAAGCAGGACAAGGTAAGGGGGCTGGTACACCTGGCAGAGGTGCCACTGCCAGGATGGGAGAAGATGAGGCGGCGTTGGGCTCGTGGGTGCTGCCGAACCCTGTTTGCACCATGAAACCCATCACCTGTTGGACCTCAGCCCCAGGCTGGGGCTGCAGCCCCACCGCTGCGGCTCCATCCTCACCTCTCCTCCTCTTCCTCGCCAGATCATCTTTGTTCTCTCCTCCGCTCTCAACCCAGGCAATGAGGGTAGGTGTCCTGGGGGTGGGGATGGAGTGGGAAATGGCTGAGGGGGAAGCAAAGCAGCCCTGCTCACCTGGGGCTGCTCTTGCTCCGGGCAGAGATGGGGGAGCACCTGGTGAAACACGGCGATGGGGTGAAGGACGTCGCCTTCGAAGTGGAGGACTGTGACTTCATCGTGCAGGTAGGCAGCCCCTCCACTCCCTCCTGCACAGCCCCCTGAAATGGTGAGGGGAGGCGGGGAAGGGCCTGGAGATGTCTCCCCCCAGCCCAGGGGAGCTGTGGCAGGAGTGGGTCTCTCTCCTTCTGTCCAGAAAGCCAAGGAGCGTGGAGCTGTGGTGGTGAAGGAGCCCTGGGTGGAGCAGGACAAGTTTGGGAAGGTGAAGTTCGCGGTGATCCAGACGGTAAGCGGCAAGGGAGAGTGGGGCCCACGGAGCAGGCTGGACCTGAGAGGTCCCAAAATAAACAAGGCCACCACACAACCACTGTCCCCCCTTGCAGTACGGTGACACCACCCACACCTTGATAGAAAAGCTCGACTACAAGGGCCTGTTCCTACCCGGGTATCACCCGCCCCTCTTCAAGGACCCCCTGCTGGCCAAGCTGTGAGTACTTTCTAGAGGGTCCTGCCTGGCTCTTTGCCACCATGTGCTGGTGGGATGGATATCCCACTGAGGAGCTGGACAGGTCCCCACTGCCTTGCCCTGGAGCCCCTCATGCCGTGGGGTGCCCCTAAGATGGGCTGAGAAACCCCCCCGGCTTCCCCCCACAGACCGAGTGGCAAGCTCAGCTTTGTTGACCACGTCGTGGGGAACCAGCCTGACCTCCAGATGGTCCCAGTGGCGGACTGGTAAGAGTAGAGAGGGCTGGTGGGAGGTGGGATGGAGCGACAGCACCGCTCTGCTGCTCTCACCACTTCCAGGGGGTGGCTGAGGCTTATTCAGCCAGAGGGAGCTTCGTTAGTGCAGGGATGGGGCAAGAGGTTGATTGTGCCCTTTGTGGCCTGGGCAGGTACCAGAAGAACCTGCTCTTCCACCGCTTCTGGTCGGTGGATGACAAGCAGCTGCACACCGAGTTCAGTGCCCTGCGCTCCATCGTGGTCACCAACTACGAGGAGACCATCAAGATGCCCATCAACGAGCCGGCGCCTGGCAAGAAGAAATCCCAGATTCAGGTGAGCAGATGCTGGTGGTTGATCCATCTGGGTGCCTCCACCTCCAGCAGGGCTTTGGTGAAGGAAAAGGGACCAAGGGTCAGTGATTTGGAGCAGATCTGCCGTGCTAAGGTGGTTGATGGAAAGCAATCCTGGCTCTGCCCAACCCTGGGGGAGCCACTGGGCAGAGCTGGTTTACCCCTGATCTCATCAGCAGTGTCTTGCTGTCATTTCATGGTCCCTCGAGCTGATTTTGCCTTCGTGTTTTCGCGCCCACACCCATCCCTTTGCAGTTGCAGCTGCTCTGTCATTAAAATGTCATTAAAATCCTTTCCCTGTAGGAATACATCGACTACTATGGAGGGGCCGGAGTGCAGCACATCGCCCTGAACACCTCTGACATCATCTCGGCGGTGAGTGCCCCCAGGAACCCCCTGCCCCAGCCTGTCCTGCCCCAGCACCTCTGGGCACAGCCCTGGCACAGGGCAGGGGTGGACTGTGACCCCAGCAGGGTGTGAGGACATGGGCAGAGCGAACGGGCTCTGTGCCGTGGTTGTTTTACAACCAGGAATAACTGCCCAGTGAGTCCCTGCAAAGGGGCCTGAGTGCAGCTGTGAGCTGCTGGCAGACACCCATCCCTCCAGCTTAAAGCAGCCGGGGTCTGCAGGGCCCCCAGTGGCATCTCCATCCCTGGGCTGGGGGACCTGTGGGAGCTGGGGCAGCCGGGGCTGATGGGCTGAGCCCCCAGAGCTCAACACCCACCCTCAGCTGGGGCAGGGGCACATCTGGGTTGAGCTCTGCTGCTGCTGAGCTGGGTCTGGGCTCCTCTCCGGACCAAAGGGCCCCCAGAGGTATGGGGGGTCAGGTGGGATGAAGCATCTTTGCTTGCTGCTCAGCTCCCTGCATTGCCTGGAGAGGGCAGCTTGGGCCCTCACATTCCCGGTGCCCCAAGTGAGATGATGAGGTTGACTAAAATCACGGGAAAACATCTGGCACCAAACACTGCCTGTCCCAGGCCATCCTCCAGGCATAAACCACTCCCAAAGTGACCCACGCCGGGTCTCCTGTGCCTTGCAGATCACCAACCTGAAGCAGCGGGGCATGCAGTTCATGGACGTGCCCTCCAGCTACTACCAGGTGCTGCGGGAGAGGCTCAAAACTGCCAAAATCAAAGTGAAGGAGAACATTGACAAGCTGGCGGTGAGTCAGAGCAGCCTGGGAGGGAAAAGGTCTGCTCACGGCTGGACAGGATCCTCAATGCATTTTGCAGGGATGCGAGTGATGCAGAAACACCCCCTTGCTCCTTTGTGGGTCCTTGAGCTGTTGTCCTGTTCCTTTTCTCCAGGAACTGAAAATCCTGGTGGATTTTGATGAGAAAGGCTACTTGCTCCAGATCTTCACCAAACCAGTTCAAGACAGACCCACGGTGTTTCTGGAGGTGATCCAGAGGCACAACCACCAGGTGGGTGTGAGGATCTCACGATGATCCTGGCCAGGAGCCCTCAGGGCCATCAAGCCCCATCCCCAGCCGGCTCTCAGTGCTGCTCTTCCCCAGCCAGTTCCAACCCCCCTGGTCTGGAACGCTGTCGTCTCCACAGGGCTTCGGCGCCGGGAACTTCAAGTCTCTGTTTGAAGCAATAGAAATGGATCAAGATGCCAGAGGAAACCTGACCATCCTGGAGCCCAACGGGGAGACCAAACGCATGTAGAGGGTGTCAAGCAGCGCTGCCCTCGTCCCCAACGAGCTGATTCCCAGGCAAACTGGGAAACAGCTCATGGTTTGGGAAACAGCCCAGACTTAAGTGTCACAAACCCAGGGAAGCCACTGCCAAGTTGGACATGGAAAAGGACTCAACACCGACCCCGACCCAGCCCTGGCGCTGCCCTCCGGTGACTTCCTGGGAGACGGGGCGTGGGAAATAGTAAACACGCTCTGAAAAAGCAGCTTAATCTGATCCAAACCATCGAATTCTTAACAAAGGGCAGATTTAAGGCATGTGCCAAAGACACTCAGCTATGGAGGGAGACAGGAGAAACAACTGGGAGGGCTCAAATTTAGGCTATCCAAAGTTTTAGTTTTAGCTACGCAGGAAGCTGGGAAAGCACAGAGGTGTCTGCCTTTCTCTGCATCTCCTTTTGTAACATTTTGGTTTAATTGCTTTTAGATTCAATCTTGAATTTGGAGAATAAACAGTTTTAGGGTAGCTACAACACTGTGGAATGAGAATTAATCTAATTTACATATTTCAGCCTTCCCAAGGCAACAGACTTGCTCTAATACCTGCAAATTCCCAAATTAATGAAGGGTTGGGGTTTCTCCCACATTTCAAGCGGTGATTGCTGGCATTGGCAGCAATTGCTTGGCTCAGATCACGGCTGCACGTGCAAAGTGCCCTGTGGGCATCACTCTGGTATCATCGCTGTCCTTTGCACGGCACTTCCCTCACCGACACAATAAACCCCTTTTTTGACACAGCCCCAGTGCCTGGGGAGTCCATGTGAGGGCCTGGAGCCCCTTAACCCCTTAGCTGGGCCTGCAGGTCGAGTGCTCCCCGAGGAGTCACAATCAGCCCAGAGCTGCTGAACATCCTGGGGTCTCCAGGGCCTACAGGTCTGCCCACTGTTGGACATCCTCCCTCCAAAGCCCTGCTGCTCCCTGTTTCCCAGCAGGGAAGCTGCTCAAACCCCAAGCCCTCGGCTCAGAACGGGCTCCTCCGATGTGAATCCTTCCACCATCCCAATCCATGCCCTTCCAGGCTGAGCCCAGCTGCCCCTCCAGCACCGGCCACCTACGGAGTCCAAGAGCTGAGCTGGGAAATCACCTACAGCCCAGGCTCTGTCCTCTCTCTTCCACCTCCTCCCCCACCAGGCATTCCATTTGTCTGCTCCAGGCACCTGTTTTTGTGAAGCTCAGAGAGGTCACTGTGACCTCCCGTGCCCAAGCTCAGCAGCTGCCCCAGGTCCTCCCTCCCACAGACCCCAGAGAGCAGAATTCAGTTCAGATTTCCCAGAATTCATGGAATGTCCCGAGCGGGAAGGGACACACAGGGATCATCGAAGTCCAGCTCCTCGCAAGTTGAATAAACTGATTTAAAAAGAAAGAAACCCCTGGCCCCAACAGCCTTACAGCATCACCAACACCTCACTCATGGTTAAGGGCTTTTGCCTTCATAAAGTTAAATACATAAATAAATAAATAAATAAATAAATAAATAAATAAAAGAGGGATATGAACTCAGAGAAATCCAAGGCAGAGGCTGGAGGAGCAGGGACCCCTCACCTGCCCTGAGGTCAGATGTGTCTGGCACTCCTGGCAGGGGGGCTGTGCTTCAGCTCTTCAGGGGTTGTAAGGATTTTTAATACTGGGACGTTTTTCTTTAGGTTTATAGGCTTGAATCCCTCACATACTTCTTTCATGCAGTATAATGTTGCTTAAGTTCGTTCCCTGCTCACCAGAATTGGTATTTTCAGTAAACTTTGCTGAAAACCAGTTCTTCTCACTGTTCCTGTTCTGGATCTGCCTCCTTGAGCTCTGACAGTTCCCAACACAGGTCTAGGAGCAAAAAGCTTGCCCTGGCTATATATTAAGCACAACATGATTTTTCTGTAAGAAAAGTCAGTATATTTATGGTTTGCTTTATAAAAGTTACTATAATACAATGGTACATAGTATTCAATTCACAAAAATATGAACAAATATATACAGCATGACACATCCACAACAAAAACACTTTCTTCAAAACAAGATACATACTGGTGACAGATTCTATATGCACAAAACATCCCTAAATTCTTAAATTTGCTTAACGAAAGAAAAAGCAGAAATCCTAAATTTTCAAAGCAGAGTTGTTGTTGCGTTGGGGTTTTTTAAAGAAACTTAAAAAAAATAAGTTTGTGTTGTTTTATTTTTTTTTTTCCGTTTATTGCAAACCATTTGACCTGCCTACTTTTAAAGGAGGCCCTTGATTTCCATGCTGGGAATTAAAACAACCAGAAAACTGCAAGGATTGGGAGCTGGGTGTTCTTCCACTTTTAAAACTGCCCCGTTGTTTTAGAGTGTCCGTCTCGATGTGTTTCTTTTCACTTGGACAAATCCTACAGTGGCAATTAAGGAGGAAACTCATAAAAACAAAACAAATATTAAACTGAAAAAAAATCCAGTTGCAAACCTGCTTAAATACATTTTAGGGTGTCTATTAGACTGTACACATTTCCTCGCTTGAAATAAATAGATTTTGCACATTAGGTTTCAGACTGAGGGGTCAGGGGAAAGAAGAAGCCTTGACTTGGCAATTTTTTGACTTCAGTTTCTTAATGCTTCTAATTTCATCTATTTATTTGACAAAAAACCCTCATATTTATACAGAATTTACATTATACAAAGCTTGACACAAGCTGTAAATGCCACCAGCTCCTTTGCTATACTCAGTCCTCCTTCCTCCCCACCTCGACATGATTTAGAGCTGGAATCTGTTTAAAAAGAACTCCAAATTACAATAGTCACTTTTAATAAACTATTTACATGCTCTTGAAGTACAAAGAAATCAGCAAAAAAATTTCAACATGTTTCTACAAGAAACAGTGTTTGAAGAGAAGATTCTTGAGTTTGCTTATGTACAGAGGATGCGGGTTTTTTTTTTACTTCAAAATCCTTTTTTTTTCCTTAAATTTTTATTTTATACAGAAATGCACTGAAATGATCCCTGAAAAAGGTCACAAAAACCGGAACTGAAACTACTGTATAATTTGTTGGAGTTTAAAAATGTTGGTTTTTTTTTTCTTTTCCTTGTAGAAATAAGCTGCTCTATACAATATAAATAACTGCAAGATGAGCCCCTTCCCCTCCTGGACCCCTGAGAGTCACAGACCAACTCTGGGACCAACCTGGGACTGCAGGTGGGTGTGACCTGCACGGATCAACTGAGGCGCTGGGCAGCACTTCCTACGGATGCCAACGTGGAGGCACCTGCACCCTGCACTCACACCAGCTTCATGGTGGGAAACTAAAGGTTTAAGCTCTTTTTCCAATATTTTGCACTGTTCTCCCGGGTGATTTCTCCGAGTGAGGTGGAATTTTGCAGGGAGCACAGGCGATGTCTCTCTCTCTCTCTCTCTCATCATTGTCTTAAGCTTCAGTTTAAGTGACAATAAATTGGGGATGGGCCTTTCAGTGAACCAAACCACTCCAGGCTCTCTGAAAGCAGCATGTGCTGGTGAGGTTTCCCTTTAGTCCTTGGCTGGTTTTCCATGGGGTGCCCCTGCTGAGCACGGGAGAACCACACTGGGGGTGACCCAGGCTGTGTGTGCACCACACACCTCCTGCCCTCCTTTCATCTCAGTACAAGCCAAAGGACCTGCAGGGATTAGGGGCATCTCCAGGGGTGCCTTCCCAAACCACATCTGTGGCTGCAGGGCTCCCCTGACCCAAGGAGACTCCGCAGGGACAGGGCAGCCACAGGCACCGGCAGCACTCATGGAATCCACTGCACCAAACTTGCGGCCCTCACCATAAAATGATCTGTTCTGGGGTTGGGGCAGCTTCCCAGTCCGAGACAAATATCCCAGGTAGGACTTTGCAAGCCAAGATTTACAGGGAAGAAAAGAGAAGCCTCGGGTTTGGCTTTGAGACCAGACCAACATGATTTTTCAGAAGTGCTATGGATCCAACAGCTCTTTTTCTGCCTGGGGAACTACTGGGAGCTCAGCTCTCACAAAAACTTACATTATTTGTCCAGGATCCTAAAAAGGGAGGGATTACAGGCAGTTTCAGAAATACCCAAGTGATTTAGGTGCTCAAGGACTTTGGCACCCAAATCCCTTTGGTGCTCCTGAAAACACCGTGAAGGTCCTGAAGGTGACTGTGATCTTCCTCCCCGCCCTCCTCACCAAACGTTAAGGCAAACTGCAAGGGTTTAATCCCATCCAGAGCACTCAGATATGCTGGGAAACACAGAACTGCCACCAGGTTCTTGGGGCTGGGCCATTTGGGGTGTCCTCACCCCCACAAATCCACCGTTACTGCACTGGTTGGATGGACCAGAGAGGGAGAAGACCAAGGCCAGGGGCCAAAATGCCACACACAGGAGCTTCAGTTCTGAGACACAGGAAACTTCTGTGCATTTCCAAAGCTTTGAAAGTCAAAGGCCAAGCTGTAGAGATGCCAACTGGAGCTTCAACACAACAAGATGAACCTTATTAAAAAAACCCAGAAACTAAACTAAATCGAGCAGCTGGTTTAACTCCCAAACGCCATCACTGCAGTTACAACCAACAGTCAGTGACAGAAACTAGTTGTGCTTCTCACAATTTTAGGTTCTGGGTCACCAATACCCAATTTCTAAAGAAGGGGGAGAAAGAACAAAACCAAACCAAACCAAAAGCAGAGATGAGACTATGGACTGTCCAATCTCAGCAACAATCTGCTCACCCTCAGACAGAAATACAGGAGGTATTAAGGCAGTTTGGAGCAGTCTGTGTGTTCCTGCTCTTTCAGGCCTTTAATCTGAAGAAGGAATTCAGATGCAGAGGTCTAACCTACATTACAAGCTCCACTCAGCAGTGCAGGCCTGGCAATTCCATGGAACAGCTGAAAAAACTTCCAGGAACCTCTTTTGCAAGGTTGTAACCTCTGCTCATGGAGGTTTGAAAGGCTACAAGAAAACAGCTGTGCAACTGGTTCTGTGGGGAGATGTTTAGTTATGCAGATAATCTTCCCATTTCATAATGACATTGCAACTTCCCCTTATAAGCCAATTAAAAAGGGTTTAGTACGACTAATCTCTACTTTTAAAGCAGGAGAAATTCAATGCAAGTTGGAAAACTGATCCTGTCTGTACCTGAACGGTCACATAACATTTCCAGATCACATCCAAAGAACTATTTCTTTGGTGTTTCGCCCCATTTTGAAATGGAACCCCTTGAAGAACCGCAACCTTCACCTCAGCACATCTACAAGGACAAAATATACCGAGAAACCAAGTCAAGACATGCCTTCCAAATTTGGAGAAGCATTCATTTCCATGCTGTAGATGGGGGGGAAGGGGAGGAACAGGATTGTTCTCAGGGTCACTTTTACCACGATCTTACTGGAGGGATGGGACCACCCCCAGGCCAAGTTACTGAGTAACAGAGGGAGGAGAGCGGCACAGCACAGCTTGCTCCTATCACAGCAGGATCTCCCACATTCAAGGACAGAGCAAATACTCCTCGGAAAACACTGGAAAGGGCAGGGAAATGCAGATGAAAGGGAGAAAACTGAACACGAGACACACACATCAGCCTGTTTCCCATCCTCAGGGAGAAAATCCTGTTCCAAACGTGGGCCAGAGTCTTTGCTTACAAGCAGGGCAGGATTTCTACGGCTGAGTTCTCCACTTAACCTCAGCCTCAGCCTCTTCTGCATGCAAGACAAACCCATCTCCAAGGAATGGGCATCCCCAAAGGCCACATGCTGTGCCACGATGCTCCAGCTACACACCTGACTGCAGCTCTCACTGTGGTTGCAGTACCCAAGTGTTTCCCACGCAGGGGTGCAGAGGTTTGGATCCCCCAGAGACCAGCATGGCATAGAAAACGAGAGACGAGCCCAGGGCTGTGAGTTGAGGTCTGTGCTGACCTGACTCTGCCCCGGGGGGTCTGGCTGAGGGGACTTGTTCAGGCTCATCCCTAACAAAAAAGGCAGGACAGTTCACCTCTAGTCTCATTGTGGACACATCTACACACACACACACCCCCAAGCACACTCACACGCTCATTCACACACCCTCAAGCCTCTGGCTTGCTCTGTAACATCAACCTTACATTTATTTACAGCTTACTCTGAGAAATCTGTGCAATTTCAGCCAATCAAGCTCCCAACAAACCCTATATGGCATTTTCAGTCTCTGCTTCACATTTAAACGTTGAATGTCTTTTTCAACCAACAAAACTGATGAGAAAAAGGTAGCAGCATTTATGAAAAGATGAAGGTTTATAACAACAAATAAAATTAAAAAAAAAAAAGGTACCATTATCCCATTACGGAGCATTACTGTGGGGACTGAACAGAGAAGCTAGTGTTTGGATAGACCATGCCACAAAATGGTTATCACCTTTTTGTGTGCGTGTTGGATCTGAAAAGGAAAGAGCACCTGAAACATGAACAGTCCTCGTAAGCGTGTGCGCTTTTTGCTTTCGCTCGTGATCCGGCAGAAGTGCGAAACTTGCTTGGTTTTCTTCTTCTCTTTTTCCTTTCTTTTTTTTTTTTTAAGTTTTTTTTTTTTATGCTTTTAAATTTTTTTTTTCCTTTTTTTTTTTTTTTTTTTTTTTTTTTTTTTTTTTTTTTTTTTTTTTTTTTTTTTTTTTTTTTTTTTTTTTTTTTTTTTTTTTTTTTTTTTTTTTTTTTTTTTTTTTTTTTTTTTTTTTCCTCCTTTTTTTTTTTGGCAAAGTGCAACCACACCTGGTTACCACAGTTTTGACATGGCCGAAGGTGCAAGTGTGACGAGAAACCTTGAGATCAGTTCAGGGTTCCCCTGCAGTTCTCAGAGCCACAGAGACATGGGATTTTTACATCCTCAATGGGAAACTTGTAGTCGTAGGTAATTTCCTCGTTTACATTGATGTGCTGCTTGGAGTAGATGACGATCTTCTTTTGGGACTCCACTGTGATCACTTTAGCGTAACAATTTGGCTGCAAGAGTGACAGAACAGGTAAGGATTTAGCTTCCCAGCCTCCACACAGTTATTCCAAGATAAAATAAAACAAGGCAGTCCTTCCCCTTGATAACCTCAGCCATGCTTCCAGAGCCTTCCCCTTCCAGGGGAAGCCTGGAGAGGGAGGCATGGAGCCAGACAACAGAGCAGCCCTCCTTGTGCTGCTCTAAAATATCCACATTCCACTCATCTGTGGAGCAAAGGAGCCTGGATGATGCTCCACCAAATCTGTCACAAGTTAAGAGCACCCCAGTGCCCTGCAATCAGGGCAGACTGCAGCACAAAGGAGAGGGGAAAGCAGCTTCTCTGCCTGCCAAGGCAGGGAATATTTTTCCCAAGTGGACACTCTAAGGAGATTGTTCCCACAGAACAACAGTGGTAAAATTCAGTATGATTTAAGGAAATACTTGTTAGAGATGCTTCCTCAGCGTCCAGCAGGGACAGGAGGACTCTCAGTGCTCCGTCTCTGTGTTTCATCTCTTTACACTTCTTTAGACCCTGCTCTGACCTGCTGCAGCTCATTAACATTTAATCACAACCCTGTGACCCCCAGCCAAAGGACTGCCCAGGTTTATCCGTGTGCCAGGGCACAGCCACAGGCAGGAACACCACACTCACGTTGCAGCTGTGATTGATGAACCGGGCGAAGTTTCCGCATTTCGTGGCGTCGATGATGGTGTCGTGATCGACCCTGAACATGTAACTGCTGCCAATGCCCTCGTCCTCGTAGCGCTTCTCACGCATGTCAGCAATGACCTGCAGGGAACCCCAGGGCAGGGTCAGGACACGCCACGCAAGTGACCTGTGAGCACAACCCGAGCTGTGCTTGTGCCAGGCAACGGGTATTTAATATGATCACAGTCACCCCAAGAGAACACAGACCTAAGTGGAAACACAGCTCAGGGTGGGCTTCTTAAGAAGGATTCTCCTGACTGCTTAGTTTTTATGGGCTGTTGAAAGTCCCACCCTTGTACCTCCAAACCATACGTCAGTCTCTGTGCAGCCCAAGGAGCTGACACCTTCCAGCAGAACTCCAACCCCCCATGGAATACACTTCTTCCAGGGATGGTTTTTGCTCACATTTCACTCACAGTCCAGCTTACCTGCCTGATGTTCTGGCCCACGTATTCAATCACCATCTCATCAGCTGCAATGGGCTCCATA
Source organism: Empidonax traillii (assembly GCF_003031625.1). NCBI lineage: Eukaryota > Metazoa > Chordata > Aves > Passeriformes > Tyrannidae > Empidonax > Empidonax traillii. The sequence goes on along the minus strand of NW_020955236.1, from coordinate 1,488,545 downwards.
GCAAAAAGGCCCCAGTCGTGAATGTGGCTCTTACAGAATTTTAGTTTTTTCTTCCGGAACTGCATGAAAGAAACACCCCAAAAACCCAACCCTGCATTAGCCACAACACAGAAAGGGAAAGGATGTCCCCAGGTGCAAAATCTCCAGCACGAGGTGACCTACCTTGAGCTGGTTGAACTTGAGCAGGTCACTGTCACAGCTACCAGTGAAGGAGGAGAGGAGCCTGCGTTGCTCTGATCGCCTCTCGGAACCAGCCCGGGTGGAAGCGTGAGGTTGGGCAGGGATGCTCATACCCTGAGAGGACAAATGGGTGATCAAAGCTGACCCAAACACCCTGCAGGCTCCCTGTGAGCAATGCCTTGTGCTACAACACATCACATGTGACATCAAACACTGCCACCTCCCACGCAGCTCCCGGGGGATCAGCTTGACACAGGCGTAGCAACAGCTTCCCCTCCCCTCCCTGCCAAAAGGCAGGAAGCACCCACTTGATAAAGCCCAAATCCCATTCACAGCCAGCACTGAGCAGAGGATTCCTCACCTGTGTGTCAGCTGGAGGCTCCTCTGCGAAAGCTCGGCTATTGTTGAGGTATTTAAGTTTGTCCTTCTTATCAATTTTGTAATAGCCTTCACTTCGTGCACAGCCCGTCACGTGCTCCCGCATCCCATCGTCCCGCTTCTTTTTCTTGGGGGTAGAAAAGCTAGTAGGTGGGAAGGGGTTAAGGAGGAATACAGCCAGAGGTGGAAATCAGACTAAAATTGCTGCAGTCACATGAGGCTAATGCTGGGAGCTTGGACAATTAGGAAGGGTTTGGAGGGGGGTTGCAAAAAATAACAATACTACTGAAAAATTAAAAAACCCCACATCATCAGAGCCCACGTGCCCACAGGAAAACCAAACACCATCTTTTCTTCTTAGTCACGTGCCTTGGGAAACCAAAGTAAAGAAACAGTGAAAAATTTAGCTTTTTAAGGTTAAGCTGTCAAGAGAAACCTGTTTGAGAAAGGATTTCTCCACAGCACCCACCACGTACCCAGGCAGCAGTTGGATGTACCATTTGCTCTGGTCTGAGTGATTTGCTTCTGTTCTACCTCCAGGAACTCCCTGCAGACACCCCAAGCCCTAAGGACACCACATGGACCCCACAGCAGTGACATTCCCCTCTGAGCGGGGCCAGGAGCGGCACAAAGGGGCAAGAGATGCTCCTCAGCAAAACCCTCAGCACACGATTCAAACATTCAGGTTTGAAGGCACCCTCAGGGCTTTGGCTTCTGGAAGGACTATGGAGCAAAACTACTTCCAGCTCACCCCAAAAACACAGCCATGAAGCCTACAATGACTGAGATTGACCCAAAAATGCTCCCTGTGAGGGAAAACATATCCTTTAACAGCACAAAATTGAAGCAGAGCGACCATAAAAAGCAAGAGGTGATGGCCTCAAAACCAGAGTGCTGAGTGTGAGTTTGCTGCAAAGCAGGTGAACCTGCAGGAACTTTCACACCTATCACACAGCGTGGCACAGGATGAACCACCAACTGCCTGCAGGTGATTTTTAAAAGGTTCAAAAAGTGACTGTAATTTTGCTGTTACAATAATCCCTATCGACGGGGAAACAGGTTTAAAGTATTTTCACTGTGGGTTTTGTTAGTTATCACTGACTATTTTAAGGGGTTAAGGCTTCTTTGGTTTTGCTTTCCCGTCTTGCAGGGAACAAGGGATGAGGAATTTGAACTCCACACAATCTCTAGCAACACATGGGATGGTGTGTTTGTCTTCTCCAACACATAAACACATCTGTTTACTTCCTAAAAACAGTACTGGAGAGTTCTGAGGTTTTTAGGACAGCCTTTAGGCTCTGCTCTGGAGATCACTCCTGGTGGCTGCACACACACAGAGTCTTGTTCTGACACAGCCTGTGTGTCCCAAAAATGCTCCCAAAGGTTCAAAGATACAGTCCATGCTGCTGATTGCCAGACCAGGGGTAGGGAGGGAGGGGATGGGGCCAGACCTTCCCCACCAGCACCAGCTGGTGCAACATGTGCTCCTCACTGCAGCACCAGCAGCACGGTCCCCATCCATCCTGGACACGTGTCTGGTCCTAATGAGCCACTTAGAAACCACTGATTTTATCAGTATTTCAAACCCAGCGCAAGTTAAAGCTGCTAGAACCACTCTTAATACAGCACAGCGGGCACAGATGGTGGAGATTATTTTTACAACAAGTTTTAGCCCCAAGTTAAAGCTCTGTATGTGCAGACTAGAAATTCCACTGCCAAGCTGGAAAAAAAGTCTGGTTATGTGCAGACAGAAGCTTCTCCAACTGGGAAGGAAACCTCCCCGGCAGAGGTGCCTACAGACTGCCCCTGCAGTCCCAGCCTGAACGTGCAGCAAGAACAGCCACTTCTGCACTGCTTTTGCATTGCAGTTTCACAGAATAAACAGCCCCAAATTCCCTTTGCTATTCCTGTAAGCAAACTGTTTCTCCCACCAACAAACTCAGTCCTTTGCATTCGGAGTCCTACCCAGCGACCACCTCGTGCACCTCACACGTGCTGTGCGACGCTGAGAAAGGATATAAGGATGGAACACCCACAGGGTGTCATTGAGCCAGTCCATGCCATTGTCCTGCTGCAACAGGCGGTCGTATGTGATACACATGAATTTGATGTCTTCCTCGTCTATGCCCCCGTTCCAAATGTCGTACAGAATGGTCATCTCCTCAAACTCGGAGCGCGGCCGGAACTGAGGCCGGGGTGGGGAGTACTCGGGGGAAGGGATCACCGGGAGGTCCTCAGATGTTTTCTTCTGCCTTCGCCACTGTCTTTTAGGTTTAGCTTCTTCTTCCTTGAAGTCTTCGTTCCACTGGTTCTCCAGTTCCTTAAATGGCAGTTTCTCCGCAACTGTCTCAGCCGCTATTTTCTCATGGAAACCGTCATTCCTGAAGTCCAGGGGGACGGCTTCAGGGTCTTTCAGTCCATAGTAAGCATCAGGATGTCCACTCAACAGCTCCTTGCCCACAGGACCTTCCACCAAGGCCACTGGCACGGGAGGAGGTTCTATGGGTTTGCCTGAGTACACATCCAAGGAGAGGACAGAGGGTGGTGACCGTCTTGGCCGACCCGGCCTCCTTTTGGGAAGAACAGAAGGTGGTGGTGGGGGAGGAAGAATAGAAGCCCCAGGGGGTACTTCTGGTGAGAGCAAACCAGATTTTACTTCTGCCTTGCATTCCTCAAGGGGCATTCTTCCATCTCCATGCATGCAGGGCAGGGCTGCTACAGGTATTGGCTCATCAGGTGGCAAACCCATGTCCATGTGGAAATCTGCTTGGGGGGGGCTGGCAAAGGGGATGGGGGAAGGAACACTGTTCATGCTGATCGTAAGGGAAGCACCAAGAGGCTCTTTAAAGGGTTTCTCGTCCAGCTCATCCTCTGACTGTTTCTTGCCAGACAGAAGGCAAGGAATGGTAGCACCAGCCTCTGGGAAAGTGGGCGTGAAATTGAAATCTCTCCCAGGAGTCCGAGGAATGCCACTGTTAATGCCAGGAGATTGGGATGGGTAGGAAAAGGGGCTCCCTGGGACTTGAGGGGAACTGAGGGTCAAGCTGCTCCCTGTAAGGGGAGCATCACTTCCTGGCGTGGCTGGAACAGTGTCCGTGCTCTGCGACTTCGCAAGGGGGTGCGAAGACTTGGCCAAAATGTCCCGCCCAGGAGTCCTCGGAATCTCCTCTTCCACAGACGTTTTGGTCACCATTAATTGTTCAGGGAACTTTTCTGGAGGGACTAAAGATTCCTCCTTACCGGGAGTCGATGGCAAGGGAAGCATGGAAGATGGCACCTTGTGGGCTGGAAGCAGAAGAGTGTCACTCTCCGAGTGGATCATCACCTCCCGTCCCGGCGTGCGGGGCAGCCGCTCGTCCTCCTCCGCTGCCGAGGGCAGCTTTGGTTTAGCTCGAGCTTCTGAGCTGCTGTCATCAGATTTGCCAAAGAAGCTGCTTTTGTTGGGCAGAGGTTCTCCGAAGACTTCCCCGGGAGTGGAGACACAGAGCGTCACCTCCTCATCTGGAGATTCAGGCTTTGGACCTTCCTGGACCTCTGGCTCCAGCATGGAAGTGGGTTCGGACTCTTCCTCTGAAAGGGGAAAAAGAGAGGAGAATCAAGAGCTTTGCCTCCACTTGCCAGTAAAGGCACGTTGAAGATGCCACAATTAGAGAACAGCTCAATTCCACCGGGAGGCTTAAAAACTCCAATGCTTTACATTTTGGAGGCACGGAGTGTGGAGTAATTAGACACTACCACAGGCAATCCTAATGGACCATAAAAAACCCGCACTATTAATTTGAGGATTAGCTACAACACAGACCAGAGCGAAGGTTTTCTGCTTTCAAAATCCCTGACAACCTTTTGTGCAGACATAAAAAAGGATCAGTGGATTGTGGGGCGAGGACTTTGGAGGAGAGCTCCCGGAGCCCCGAGCTATCAGCTCGTCTAATGTGGGAAGGTAAACTCATTGCAAGGCCAAGGAGCACCCTCAGCTCTGCAAGGAGGGAGGGGTGAAGGGAGGAGCTGAACACTCTTGAACAACACATGAAGGAAACGGGAAGCCCTTGTAATGAATGAGGAGACACTCAGATGGTATCAATGAGGCAATTTATATGCTGCTCTCCCTGCAGCAGACTCATTTGTCTGGAGTTTATTTACCCACTTAGGGCCAAGTCCAAAAGGAATCAACGGTGAATCTTGTTAGGCAGCTCAAAATAACATTTTCAAGTGGGAGAGCAAAAGGAGGTGAAAATGCCTGGAGAACTGGAAGGGAAGAATTCCTCATTTGTGCTGAACGAACCAGAGAGTGGCTGGAGAAGAGTGAGCCCTTCTCAGAAGGGTCTGGGCTGCTCAAGAAGAATATGGCAGTTTGAGCTCGTTCCCACAGCTTACCTGGAAAGCTCAGTCCACATGTCAAGGTGCCCCAGTGCAGGTGTTCCCAAATTTATGTCCTTTCTGCACACTGACCTGTTCTGGAAAGGGTTAGTGCAAAACCAGCCCCATGGCTTCCCAGTCACAGACTACTTTGATATTAAACTCCAAAAAAAGCCAGTAGCGACACAGGAAGCACAGATTCCTGTTCTGTTTTAGCAGCCATGGCTTTTCTATCTTGAGCTTCAGCCACCACTCGATCCGTCACCCTCGGACGATGACAACTGTTCAATTCCTGTAGGACATTAAACTGGCTCAGGATAAGATTCTGGATACTGTAACCACAGTATTTTTAGTAGCAGATGGCTTGGGTAAAGCTCCTTACTAGGAAGGAAAGTTCAGCACAGACCTTTTTCCCTGTACGGATAATCCCAGCCTAGGGCCAAGAGGAAGAGAAGAATGGAAATACAAACCCATGCATATTGGACACTGTGACAAAATGTACTTGGAAATGTGGTAAAATGTGCCAAGGCACATGGAAGGGCATACCTGGCCCACAGATGGGAGAGAGAGCGAGTTTTGTCTCCTGGTCTCTTTCCATAACCAAGTGTTTCAGAGTTTCAGCAGCAAGAGATGCCCCTGGGATTTGGCCACATTCGTTTTCCCCTGCCTTGATTTCTTCATGGCCTTCATCTTTCGCTGCCAACACTGGCTCGGCGAGTCCCAAGCCTGTTGCATCCATGTAGTCATCCACTGCATACAGCTCCAAAATAGTCTCCCTCTGGTCGTCAGGAATCTCAGGACCAGCAGGTTCATGCTCTGTCTCAGCAACCATGGCTTCTCTGTCTTGATCTTCAGCCATCTCTTCCTCCTCTTCCTCCTCCTCATCTTCATCGTCATCATCATCCTCATCATCATCATCTGAGTCTGAACTTGACTCGAATTCAGAGGAGTCCTCACTTTCATCGGATGATTCAACTTCAGCCTTGGAAGACGACGGACTTGCTACATCTACAAGAACAAATTACCATTAGCTCTGCTTTCTGCCCTAAACAATCAGGGGCAAATATCCCTTCCACATGGAAACAGCAACAACAGCAGCGAGTGGGTTTGAAGGAGCGGCCTCTCCATTTGGTTGTTTTTGCAGAGATTTATAAATCCTGCCTTTGGATGCTTACAGCAATGACCACACAACAGGCAGTTCCAGGAGCAGTGCTGCCTGGCACCTTGCCCACGTGGATTGTACCTTTCACTAAGATTTTCTGCTGCCTTTACACACAGATTTAAAAAGTAGAAACTACCACCTTGCAGAGCAGGAACAAGTGCAGGAGGGAGACCCCAGCTGACCCTGCTGCTTGCACTGGAACTGCTCACCCTCCTCGGAGTCCTGCTCCTCCTCCTTGTCACTTGTGTCGATGCCTGTCTCCTCCTCATCATCTTCATCCTCGTCATCATCATCTTCATCCTCGTCATCTTCATCCTCCTCCTCCTCCTCTTCCTCCTTTGCAAGAAAGCATTGCCAAAAATGAACAGTGCCTGACCCTGTGACCTGGCTGTCACCGTAGTAGCCCCCAGAAGCTCCCAGGGAGGCTGATCAGAGAACCTGAAGAGGGAATGAACCTTTACAGAGGCTCTCTGAGGACAGACCCCAACAGGAGCTCTCATCTCCTAGGGAAGGGAATTTTGGCATCTGGCATTACCAGGCCCCCTTTTAATATCGGACAGCATGGAAAGTGCAGTCACAAACCAACACACCTTGCCAGGTGCTGCTTTCACCAAGGCTCCCTCTTCTTCCTGCTCCTCTTCCTTCTCCGAGGAGGACTCTTCTTCCTTCCCTGATGTCTCATCTCCCTCTTCTCCCTCACTGTCGAGCTCCAATGGCCTTGCTGGTCGCCGCCTCAGCCCCACTGCTTCTCCATCCTTCTTTGACAGGTCAGATGTGGCATCGGAAGCATCCCTGTCCCTCTCCGACTCTGAGGAGCAAGAACAGGATTGAAATTGCCATCAAATACCTCACAAGGGAGGGAAAGAGTTAACTACACAAAGGAAACTTTTTCTCTGGGAAGATGGAAGTGACGGTCCCCAGGCTTACAGGGACTTGCTAATGTCACAGGGCAGGGGTGCAGAGTGCTGATGGCAAAATGTGGGTGGCCAAAGCTGACACGCTCTAGGCAGAGCAGCCAGGAGACACAGCATGACTGAGCTCAGGACAGGTAACCTGAATTTAATGCCTTTTTATTTTAAGCGTTTTACAAAACCCTCCCTCTGTACTCTGGTTTCAAAACTAGTTGTTAGTCTGAATCAACTTTAAGTTGAATCTGTGCTTTTATGCAAAACAAAGGGTATTCAGAGTTTTATCTTTTCTCTACTCTTCCCTGGTTATAGGAAATAGCGTTAAGATATTTTCAAATAGGTTTTTCTGGCAAAAAAATTTTGTTTCCTTTTAAAATCAAATGCAGAAAAAATTGTTACATGCCCCAAAGCAGTCCATGAACCCACCTGAGCTCCCTCTGCTGGGGCCCAGCAGAGATAAAATAGGTTGCAAGTTATTCTTAAAACGTGGGTCTTAAATTTCCCGCCAATGAATTTAAGGTAACTGAAGCCAGAGGAGCCATCTCCCAGCTCCCAGAGCTTTGTGAGGAGCAGAGTTTGGCTCAGATCCCTGACTCTGTGTCTAACTGTAAGCAAGGACACTGCTGTGAAGTTTAAAGGGATTCAGCCTGTGTGTGGCTTGCATCTGCTCTTGTGTTTCACACAAATGTGCTTTGCAAACCTTCATCTTCATCATCGACAGAAGTAGAAGGCCGGATTCTCTTCTGATCTCCCGCTGAGGCAGCTTCAGGTGGTTCCTTTCTTTTCACCTGAACAAAGGACACAATTAGCATTTCTGAAAGTTTAGAAACAGCAGAAATCAACTTCTTAAGCAAATTACCACTTCTTTGCTTTGCCACGGTCACTTACACTCACAAACCAGGGGCCACTTCCCAGCTCTTGATCCCTTTATTTGCTTGCAAACAGAATTTCACTGTGAATGAAATTCTACCCCTTCAATTTGCATCAAAACACTCTGGATACCAGCATGGGGCATGTCATCACCAGGTACTTTGAGGATGACAGAGAAAACTCTTGACAAATCCATGTGTCTGAGATGTAGCAGAACAGAAAGAGAGCCTAAGCCTAAGGCATCTTAAAGAACCTCAAAGCAAGTTTTATGCTAAATAAAGACCTCAGAACTTCTCATTCCAAATCTTTACTAGCACCTTCTGTGCATTCAAAATCCTAATTTCAGGGAAGCCCTCTACCCTCTCCCACCCCACACTTCTTTTTTAAGATACTTTGAATTTTTATGCAAATGCTCTTTAAAATAGGTGACTCTATGCTTGTGAGTCTCAGTCTGCAAACTCACAGGAGACAGAGTTTACCCAGCTTCAGGTGAGACTCAGCTGCCAAACTGCCACACGTTCCAAACAAAACAGTAACTGTGTAAAGCACCACAAGCATAAGGGTATTTTCACAACCACGCTGAAATGCTGTGCCCCAAACACGGGCAAATGTCCCATTTCCCTTGTAGGGCAGGGAAATCCTCCACGGACAATTCTCACAGGTGGAAGATGAAAAGCAAGGCTGGGACAGAGGGTCCTTGCTCTGGTGCTGGGGGGTTACGGGGATGTCAGAAGCAACCCCGTGAGTGAACACAGAGCAGAATGAACAGCTTTGGGGCACAAACCCAGCCAGGCCTGTCCTCCTAAGGCTCCTCTGGGGAATGTCAGCATAAGGATGCCAGGTCTCTGTGTTCACCTTGAAGGATGGCAGCCGGATGGCCCCCCGTAGCCCAATGCCCAAGCCGATCGCCTCGTATCCCAGGCCTTCTCCTTTGTTCCAGTTCTCCAAAAGGCAGGATGCGATTCGATCCTTCGGCTTTGGCTTTTCCTCCACTTCTCCTCCAGACTTCACTGGAGTGAGAGACGCCTGCAACAGAGAGAGCACACTTGAGAGGGGAGGTTTCCTGGGAAGGACACAAACCCTAGAAACCATTTATACAGTCAAAATTTGGGAAATAGCACTGCCTTGCCCAGGCACCCATTTCTTTGAGGGCATCTGAAGACGCCCCCCATGGCCACACACGCTTGAAAGGAAACAGAGCTGCACATACACCTCTTACAAGCAACTCCAGTGGGCTTTAGGCAAGTCAGCCCAACAGTGTGTTATCTACCTTCCTTTCATAACCCACATAGCTGAAAGCAACTCCAGACCTTCCAGTGGGGAAGTCCTTCCTTCTTTTGAGTGTAAGGCAAAATACAGTGCGTCAAAAATCACACACAGCCCTGTGTTTCCTTAGCAACCACAGCCCCAGTCCACAAAACCTGCCAGAAGGCTCCAGTGCTGGGAACGGGAAAATCAAAACATTCGGGTGAAACACCTAAGGGTCTCCAAAATTTGGTCACTGGACATACAGCCTCAACAAATCCCACTTCACCAGAGCCGAGGTGGGAAGGAAGAGCAGGAATTCAGATCCCTGCAAGCTGTGGAGAGGCGGCTGAGCCGGGAGTGTGTCACACTTGGTGGCACATCACGCTCTGCCACGTCTTCTTGAGGGAAGGGCACTGGAGGTAACGCTCATTTGCATCAGCCCATGGCACAACACCACCTAACAAGTCGGTTTCTCTTACACACTAGCAGAGCTCGTGTGCTGGAGTGGGCTGTAATCACTGAGGAGGCAGCCTGAGCTCAGCTCTCTCGCTAATAAGGGATAAGACTAATGGGAATACCAAGCGGAGAATCCAAGCGGCAGCACTCCGTGGCCAGGGATGACTGGTTATTCCTGGCACTCTGCTTAATGCGTTTGACTCAGGCTTTCAAACCCAAACCCATCACTTCATTTGGGAACAGGGACAAGCTTTCCCTCTCTCAGGCAGACAAGGTCCACGGAATGTGCTGCCTTCCCTACCAACGTGCCCTGTCCTAGAGAAAGGAGGCTCTGAAACCTGAGAGGTTTTTCTCCACACAACAGTAACATGTGGTCTGGCAGAAGCCTTTCCAGGCAGCGCCCTGGGGCAGAAATGGTTCTGGCATCTCTGTTCCTGGACAGAAAGCACACGTGGTTTTCCATGCAGCAGTTTCCTATTTTCAATTACACTGCTCACATCCGACATAACCTGTGGCAAGGACTGTGGCGAGTTGCTGTGGTACTGCCAGCTTCCCTTCCCAAAGTGGGTTACAAATTCCAGGTGAGGGAGGAACATGCCAAATCCAGCCATAGCTCGGGGTGTAAAAGAGCCTGAAGATCTGCCTTGACTTGCTTCTACTCCTTCACTGCAGATGTCTGGTTTAGAACAATTTTGTGAGTCTTTCAGTTGCTGCTTTTGCAGCTATGTACTGGATCTGTTTCCTTCATCGCCCTGGAAACTTGGGGGCCTCCTCCAAAACTGTCAGCACACGCTGGCTGGCAGGGGGAAAAGCTCCGAGCATTAGTCAGGAGAGGGATGGGATTTCTTGCTGCATGTCACACCAGCCAGCTCTGAGCCAGAGCGAATTACACTGTCATAAAACAGCTGTTAAGCAGCAGCATTACCAACCCTGCAGAAAGCCAAGGAGCTCTCCCAGGCCCCAGAGTTAACATGCAACTGGTTTACAAAAGCAGGTGGGGAAGATACTGCTCTGAAAACCAACATCTGAGACACAAGACCTATCTGCAGCCTCTGGCTCGGTTTGTTGTTATTTTTACAGTAATTCACTGTAACGGTGATTTTGAGGCTTGCATGAACCTTTCTGCAGTGTTACTTTTTTATGGGTAGTGACAAATTCACCACACATTAGATCACAGAGCTGTTTCCTGGCTGAGGTACACTTCAAATTGGGTGAGAAAGGATCAGATGATTCATGCAAAGCTGTTTTCTTAACTAATCCCTGGAACTCCTCACGTATTTGGCCAATGCTCAGCTTTTGAGTTAATTGCTGCCATGTACATGCACTGGGGAGGTGGAAGAACTGGAAATACCCACAGATCTCATCACACGTAGTGTGGAACACAAAACAGCAGCTTGGTGGTTTCAAACACTCCTCCTGCAACTGACTTTAGTTTTTTCGTGCTAAACTTGGTTCTGATGGCAAAGCAGCATTTAACACCTGCATATACAGAGTGACACCATGGAAATAAGCCAGGTTCAATACCCAGGTGCTAAGCTGTCCCCAGGCAGGTGCCTGTAGTGACTGAGCACCTTCCAGATACCTGCAGGCTGAGTCTGGTGCTGCTGCCTGCCCCAGCACGCAGACCAGCCCCACAGGCAGGAATGGAGCCAGGTGAGGGATGGGGACATGTGAGCCTAACATTTAATTTCAGCAGCCTCCAGCAATGGGGTTTCTCACAGCACAGCTACTCCGTGGCTTTGTTTTTTCCTTCCGCTTTAGTTACCATAACAATTTAGGGTTGTGGGTTCTTTTAAAGTCAGTTGCAGACCCCTGCTGATGCACGCCCTGGCCACAAGCACTAAGAACAGCTCAGGATCCAGCAGAGAACACGCCTACCTTTGCCAGACGTTCCTTCTTGTCCCACCAGTCATCAAACGCCCGGAACGCCACCACTTCAACCATCTTGCGGTTCAGGTCCCTTTTCATGATAGCCTTTAGTTCCTTCACTATGACCAGCAGGACTCCGTCCACAGTGGCTTTGTGGGGATCCTCCTTCTTTGGCTCGTAGCCCGGCGGTGGAACCGAGGGGTCAAACTTGGGCAGCGGTGGCCACTGCTGCCCACGGGCGAGAGCGGCTCCCATGGAGAAAGGGCGGTAGGGAGGGAGGTTCACAAACTGCATCCGGCCCGTCATGAAAGGGGGATACTGGTACGTGTTCTGTGCCTGCATCATGCGGCTCAGCATCTGAGTTTGCATCTGGAAGGACATCGGCATGCCGCCCCACTGGTTGCCCAGGACACTTATCATATCCACCTGCATGACAGGGAACATGCCGGGATGGAAGGGAGGGAGCGGAGGCAGGATGTGTGGCGGGGGGACCCCGGGAGGCGCCGGGAGCGGCGGCGGGGGCACGGTGACCGCGGGGTGGGTGGGAGGAGGTGGCGGAGGCAGCGGTGGAGGCATCGGGAAGCCCGGTTGGGGAGGAGGCGGGGGAGGAAGAGGAGGGAATCCCGGTGGTGGCAGCGGGGGGATCGACGGGGCCATCACGGCCGTGTTGCTGACGGAGGAGTTCACCACAATGGTTTTGGCACATTCCGCACTGGTGATGGGCGCTGGGTTGGTCTCGTCGTCAGAGATCTCCATGTCCTCCCCTGAGGAATGCTGACCCTGCGACAAAAGAGAGAGGAAAGGTGACCAGCACATTCCTTTTGCGTTCAACTCCACAGGGCGGGAACGCTTCAAACAAAAGCTAAGTTTAACACACAGTTTAATTGGGAATGGGGGAAAGCGAGCGATGCCCTGAAAAGACAGGCCCTCGAGCAGCTGGTGCCTATTGAAGCTTTTCTCTTCCATGTCAGACCTCAGGAATCAGTGAGGTAAAAGCTTTCTAAAAGAGCATCAGTACCAACTGAACAAAACCCTCAGCTTCTATGGAACAGGAGGAACTGCTCCCATGCTCAGCAAAATACACACAATCCAAATGTCTTTCACTAGAAGACACATGCTCTCTGATTTGCATCTAATATTGACAGGTACATTACACCATGGATTTTTATTCCTTGGTCCCTCCATGCACAAAAAATTACCCTGTTTTTTAATTATAATCCCTGGCTCATTTACTGCCAACTCTTAATCTCTAATTGAGAGAAGACAATACTTCCACGTGGTTGCTGCTACTAAAAGTCGTCTTGACTGGACCACAGCAATTCACATGGGAAAGAAAGAGCCACAAATCTTGTTAAATTGCTATCAAAGTGATAAACGCTGGGATTCAAAGACATAGCATATGTTGTGTTTTGGGGCAAAAGTATTACTTTACTAGCCACAAGAAATACAGAGGTATAGAAAATGCTAAAACTATATCCCACCTCCTTTGCCAAAGGGATGGAAACTGGACTGAAACAGAGAGTTCCTGCTTGCTCTGAAGTCTCAAAGCTGCCTGACTAGGTCTTATAAAACAGCCTCAGGAACCCAACAGCACATGGTCACACCTGCACTCTGTATCCTCCAGGCACTTCAGTCCTCAAGGTGTCTCCAGCACCAAGAATCCACATGCACAACTGTCACATCCCTCAGGTACTGCTGAAACAAACCCCAATAAGAAATACAGCAACCCAACACTGCTGGAAGACATATCCACACACTGACAGTTTATTTAGGAAACAGGAATGGGGCTGCTCTCTCACTGGAGTGATGACAGCAGACAGGACAGGGTCCCAGTAACCTTCTCCAAAAACATTTCTCGCATTGCTGATCTCAGTAAAGACCATCTCCGTGTCGCCAGAGCCCTCCCGCCTGCCCTGGGAGCTGCAGGTTCCAGCCCAGCTGAGCCAGGAAAAGATCACCATCAAGTGGTCTGCGAGTGCCTCTCTCTCTCACAGTCCTGGCAAGAGTTTTGGAACCTGCTGGCTGCCTTCAGCCAAACCTGACTGTAGATCCCAAAGATATTAATTATTTCCTCCATGTTTTGTGCCAGCAGGTGCCTCTTCTGTCTGCTCTCCTACCAGTCACCCCACTCTGAAAGGAAAGAGCCATGTCAGACACTGGAGAACTTGGAAGTTACGGGAAGAGCCGCTGGAGAAAAAGTCTTTACAGAATCATGGAATATGCTGAGCTGGAAGAGGACACACAAGGATCATGGAATCCAACTCTGAGCCCTGCACAGGGCACCCCAAGGGTCACACCATATGCCTGAGAGCGTTGTCCAAACGCTTCTTGAAGCCTGTCAGGCTTTTTTGGCAGTTCTCTCCCTGAAGCTGCTGCGACTTGTTTTTTAACCTGTGAATCTTGCACTGGGGTGGAGGAACAAAAGCAAGAGCAGCTGAGATGACTCTGCTATGAACTGCCACTGGGTGAAGCTGAGCAACCACAACTACCCAAATCACACCAAACACTTCACGTTTTATCAAAGGTCATCTCTGCTACGGCAGCCACCACCAGAGAGCAGGCTGAGCACGGCGCTTGCAGCAGCAGCTGTGCAAATCCTCCGTCCTGGCACCTCCCCTCGCCTGCCTTCCCCGCATTCCTGTGCTGCAGCACCAACCCAGAGCCTCAGGGAACGCGTGGGGCATCCCCAAAAAGCCTCTCGTGGTTTTAGTGGTCTGAAAATGCCCAGCAAGGACACTCGTTCACCTGGCAAGCCCCGAGCGAGTGCTGTCGACCTCCTGCTAATGGTGACAGAGGGGACTCTCTCTCCTACAGTCACGGAGTCACTTCAGTGAATCTTTACATGCAGGGAGGACTCTGAGAGCTGTTCTGAAAACCCTGAAATGAACAGCTGAAAAAATGAAGTAGAAATAATAATCCACTGCATTTCAGTGTTTCCAGAGCCCGTTTGTACCGTGCCCTGGAGGTGTCCACATCTGGCTAACACTCCCCAGTGGGTGTCACACGCTGCATCCTCATCCCAGCTGCTCTATGGCAGTCACGTCCCACGCCGAGGATGCCGGGGAATGAAAGGACATTCTGCAGTTTCAGCTACTGCAGCTCCAGTGAAAGCAGCAAAGGAAGAGCAAAGACGACTGTGGCAGGTGTAAACAAGTTTCCTGTGAAACAGACCCCGTTTTTCAGTAAGTGAACACAAAAGGCCCTGTTAAAAGCACTGGCTCCAACTGCAAAAGCTGGATGATGCTAAAGGTCAGCGCTGAACAGAAAGCCTGGAGTGTTCAGGCTACCAAAGACAGACAAAATCAGCTTCAAATTCACATTCATCTCATCTGATGGGGTATGGAGAACAGTCACCTCATGAAGCCTCAGTGGAGCACCGGGCAGTGCCAGGTCACAAGTTCTCCCCAGTCCCTCGTGCGGGACCCTGCGACCTCCAGAGCCACCCAACACCAGTGAATCCTGCCTGATAAACAAGGTTGGTTTTCCCTCTTGAAGGAAACACCACACAGAAAAAGCCAATCCTGAAACTGCAGAGAGGTGGCAGGACTAGCAGGACTCCACGCCGTAGAGCACAGAGCTTCCTTCATTCATACAGCCATTTATTTTTACTTAAGCTGAAATGAGAACTGCTGAAGCGAAAACCAGCACGTTTGGAAAATTGAAAGGTTTTTTTTTTTTAAATTCTTCTGGTGCTCAGATGGGTGTGCAGGAAGCAACACCAGATTCCCTGCTTCCTACAGTGTCGGGCTGACAACTCACCTGCACTTGCACAGTTCACACAGCCTGTGCTCCAGTTTTATCCCAAGCAAGATGGAAAGGGAGAGGGAAAGAGATTAAGCGACAGGAAGAAAAAGATCAGAAAAAGGCACAGGGGGGTGAGGGGAAGAATCACAAGGTTAGGAAAGAGGTCAAACCAAAAGAAGATCATCTACAAGGAAGTCTTTAAAGAAAGTTAAAGGGGAATGAATATTTAAAGAGGACGAGCGGTTACAGGAAAGTCATATCTAAGGGGGGAAAACGTAGGGACCGAGTGAAAGAGATCAAGGTAGAGACAGAAAACCAAGGGGAGACATAGAAATATCTTCTGTTATACGAATTTCTTTTCATTCACCTGTCTGAACCTGGATTTACTACAGTTACTACTGAATACCTCTCAGGGTAGAGCTCAAAAGTAGCTACGCTGCCCTCTCAAAGAAACCCCTTCTAGCTGGCCTCCCTCTTTGCTCTCACAAGCAGAAAAAAGTGAGCTGATAGATGACACATGTAGTGCCATGAGATGTCACGGCCATCACTGTCAGAAAAACTGTGTCAGTCAGTCCTGCAGTTCACCCGCCTGTTTCTGAGGTCATCTGGTGCAATGCCACCAGAAAACCTCCTTCAGCCTACTGAGAGAAAAGCCATTTCCAGCTAAATTAATTTGTGCTGCCATCTTTGCTTTGCCTTAATTAAATTAAGAGTTGGCAAAACAGGTATTTAATTATACACATGACACATTTTTCCAAAGGTGTTTTAACGATGCAAATTTGTTGGGAGAGATTCATGTCAGCGTAACTGGTTATAAATGGCCTCATTCACTGTTCACCCAAAATGCTAATTGCCACCTTTAACACCAGCACGGTGTGCAGAGCCTCTTGAATTAAATGAGGGAACATCCTGGGATGCCACTCCTGGATCAGCCTGCACAGTGAGAGGGTAGAGCCACTGCATGCAGGGTATCGATCTCACCTCAGAGCAGCACCCATTTCACAAGCAAATGTTCATACCTGCAGAAAAAAGAAACTGCATCCTCACATTTGCATGTGTACCTTCACTGTACACACTGTTCAGTACCTTTCCTACAGCCACAGGAACTTCACATGCTTCCACTTCCTTTTAAAAGGCCATCTGATAGAGAATTTACCCAGAATTTCAGGACACATTTTGAATACCATCAGCTCACAGCCAATTTCGCTTTAAAATTCTGCTGGGTACCAAGTTACTTATATTTGAGGCAGGGTAGCAACTACTCTGACACCGCCTGGCTGAGCTGTGGTGCACCAAAGTAATGAAATGCAGGATCAATGGCATTCAGCACAACACAAGGGCATTAGCTTTAATGTTTTTCAATAAAGCTAGAACTAAAATCAAAAGTGACTCTCGGACAAAAAGTTTTCACAACCTGGTTAAACACTCATCATTTGGCTTTGGATTGAGTCCATCGAATTGAAACAATTGAAACAATTGAAACAATTTACAAGTGAGCAAGTCTCACCCTGCATTCTTACCAAAAAAAAAGCAAGGAAAGGAAAACTTCCAGATAAAACAACTGACCAAAGAGGGTCACGCACCAAGTCACTATGGGAGTCAAGAACAGACTCCAGGTCCCTCCGGATTTCTATTCCCCAGCTCCAGTTGCCTCCCTACACTGGGCTCACACCAGGCTGCTCGTGGCCCGCACTCTACATCTATCTGACAAAGGAAATGGCACTACTGCCTTGATTTCTGGGTGAAAGCAGCCCAGTAACACACAGCTCTCCCTTCCCAGACTCCTTACAGAGAACGAGGCGTTTCAAACCTGACACATTTCTTATGCCACCAACCAGAACAAAAAGGAAGCCTGAGGACACCAACCAGCCACCTGCAACTCTCCCTCAAAGACACAATTTCAATTAAAAACTCCTTCAAAAAACCACAATCTCACACAAGATTGGCCCAAAGAATCTCACCATTCACTCTGATAACAGAGCAAATACCTCTTGGTTGCCCAAAATCTACAAGCCCGGCGAGGGCTTCAGAGAGTGTCGCTTTGCTCATTTTTAGTCCGCTTTTAGCTTGCAGGTTCCAGGTGTTCTCGGGAAAGCACATGAAGAGGAGCTGTGGCTCTGAGCTGGCTCTTGGTTTGCTGGGAGAGCAGCACTGGGCAGGATGACAGGGCAGAGGGACTGTGCTGAGCGCCCATAACTCGCGGTGCCAGGTGTGAACGAGGCACACTCGGCTCTGCCAACCATAATTACAGCTCTGCCCCCGAAGGGACAACACACGGGCGGTGCTTTGCTGGGGGTTGCAGAGGTGGAGGGCAGGACGGAAGAGCCACCCCAGGTGGTTTGCCAGCAGTTCAGCTACAGCAGCAATAAAAACACAGAGCAATCTGGTGCCTGCACTGCCCTGGGTGAGCTCCAAAGCTGCTCAGGTGGCTGTGCTGTCACCAGCACCCACGGGGGCTTGTGTTGGCCAGCCCACCACCACCACAGCCTGGACTGATGCTGGAGCTGGGTCACTGCCTCCTCCCCCTTGGTTAGTCAGGTCTTTCCACCTCCTCTGGGCAGCTGAGAGAGCTCCCATCCTCCTGCTGCTGTCAGAGCCCTCTGTGGCAACCGCAGCAGCTTTTAATTGGGACAAGACAGCTCTCAGATGTGTTTGCACTATAATAAAATGCCCAGCTCAGTAAAAGGCAAATGGAAAGATTTACATATTACAAATCAGTGATTATAAATATCTCCAGCAACACGCATTTCTGTCTGCAGAACAGAAGACTGCAAGGCTTTTATACAGCCATGTATTTATACAGAGCTTTGTAAATTAACTCACAGACAAAGGCTGCAAACACGCAGGTCAGAGCAATGGACTCAGCACTGTGTCCCACAAAAAGGAGCACCAAAAAGGCTGCAATGGAGCAGGGATTTCTCACAGGACATTACTTGGGTGTTTTGGTTTCTCTATTACCAATTGCAAAAGAACCTCTCCTTACTTGAAAAGAATAATTCACCTTCTCTGCCATGACAATGTCCTACCTGACACCCTCACCGTCTTGGCTCAGGTTGTGTTTTGGTCTGGAACTTACTTGCAGCACTTCTTTGGCACAGACAATCCTCCCCCACACCTACAGGGCTGCCCAACGAGTAAAACGAGTGACAGTAATATCCGAGTGCTCATCGTAAACAATCAGCACTATAAACACCAGGCCAGCTTGCACCACTTACTTTTCCTTCTAATGCCAAGAGGGAACTTTGAGTCGATACCTCAAACCACAGGACAGTGGGAGAATCCCCCAGAAATCTCTGTCAGTCCCAGAAGAGGGGGACAGGAGTGAGAAAATGCCAGCAAGATTCTGTGTTTGTGTCTCACAATGTGCTGCCTCAGGTGCTGGTCCCTAATTAGACCATCCTGCATGTGGAGAGATGCCACAAGTTGGGATTTGGAAGGATGCAAGGAAGGAGCTCAACTGGGCTTTCAGTGTACAGCAGGATGGGCTCTTGAGAGGGGGAAGCACGTGGGGCTAAGTGCTCACAAAGAGAAAAGGTCTCCTCACTCACTTCCAGCACTTCCTGACACCAGGAACAGCAGTAAATTGACTTGTGTTTTAAGGACAGCAGGAGAGCTGGAAGGCTGCCCAACAGTCCCATGCCATCACCAGAAAATCTAGCGAATTAGAATGATAAAATGAGCTAAAATGACTCCTGCAGGATGGGCAGGAGTGCCAAACACAGCATCCCACACTCAGGCAAATCCACACCTCCAGCTTCCTGCAGGCCTTTGTGTGCACTGAGCAGCTGAGATGGATCTTGACACTTCAAGGCCCTGTTTCAGACACCAGAGGGGATTATCCTCTGTCTCCTCAAGGCACAGTGGAATAACATTAATGTCTCCAAGGGAAGGAATGGGGCAGTAGCTTAAATCAGCACTTCCCAAAGGGCATGAAATGGTCCACACCAACAGAACATGAAAAACAGGAGAAAATCAACACAATGATTGAACAGGAGCAAGAAACACCCACTTAGGCAGGCTGTAGGCATTTCATGAGGCTAACAACCTCTCTCATTCAGCAAGCAATCCAGGGGAGGACAGACAACTCCAGGCGAAGCAAAGAGGACAGGGATGGGGAGCCCATGCAGTGTGGTCTGAGATAACCAGATCTTCACTGGTAAAGAAACAAAACGACTGGAGATATGTGATCAGAAGACTCATGTGTGAGAAGACCCAACCACCATTCAGTACTTTCAAAAATCCATTCTCTTGGCAAGAGAGCACCATAGTTCAGTTTTCAACGTGAATTCCTGGGACAGCAATCCTCTGAGCCAGGAATTAAGCCAGGGGGAGAACGACTGCCAGATCTGCCTCAGCAGAAAGCCTGAAGAGATGAACTGGCAAAGAGGGCCATAACTCACTGAGGGGGTTGCCCTGTTTGTTAGCAAGTGCACTGCCTTCCACAAAAGGGATGGCTTAATTCAGGAAAGGGGAAGGAGGCTCTGAACTGCAAACTTCATGGCACATGACATGGTTACGCTGTTCCTGTGGGCAAGGTCACCACAGAAGGGATATTTGGAGGAGCCAGACGTTGCCCCTGGGCTTCCCACGCACAAGAGACGCTCTCTGGTGTCCGCATGGTTACGGGCCAACGTAACACCCTTTGGGTCCACACTCAAATGGAAACTTCCAGACCCCCCGGACTGCAAGATCTGCGACGAGACCAACATGAACAATCTGGGCAGATCACAAAACACAGTGAGAGTACGAGTGGGGAGTCAGAGGCCCCCAGCCCGAGCTCAGGCAAGCCTGGGCAGCCCGGGTGTGCCCCGATATGAGGCTGGACAGTCGCCCCTCCTGCATTATGTGAACAAATCCGAACTGGCAGGGCGAATGTGTGCCAATTCAGGGGCTGCGTCATGTGGCCGCTGTGTTTTTCATCACATATGAAACACCCTAAAATTGGATTTACCATCTCATGGAACCACGGCCTTTTCCCTCAAGTCTTAAGTAGATCTTATTAAGAGGGGAAAAAAAAAAGGTTTCTTTATGGGGGGGGAGGAGGAGGCGGTAGGGAGAAGGAAGGAGGAAAAGAGGGGGGTGTTAACGTTGGGGAGCCATGGAACAAGGAAGGCTCTTTCCACAGCGATGGTTGTTCTGGTGTCCCTGTTTTAGATGGGGGGGGGGAGGAATAGCTGAAGAGCTATTTGCAATCTAACTTCAAAGGCTTCAGTCGGCTGGGAAGCTAAGTCATGCATAAAAGGATGGTAGAGTGGCAAGAAAATACCCCCTACAGATAAATTAGTCAGGGAATGTTCTCTGCTTCTCCCAAAGACTTTCATACAGCCAGACTGGCTTTTACTCAGGTAAAGCCCCTTTCAGACACCAGGTTCAGTGATGCAGAGTCCTGGGAACAAACCAGCCAAATCCAACAGAGGAACTGAACAGTCTCTCTGAGAAAGAGAAAGGCGGTGATAAGCATGCAATGGGCTTCCCTGTCATTTTCTGCCACCTCAGCTGTTATCCACAGATTTTATTCTAAGGTCTGTCCCCACACAAAAGATGAAGAGCTTGAGGCAGCATCTCCTTCCCTAAAGATGCAAAGAAAAGCAAGTAATTTATGAGAAATCACCCTGTATACAGAGAACTCATTTCCCAAATGATTCTGTAATGCTCTGTCTCGCTCCTGATGCCGGTGTGCAGAAATGCACCCACATTTCCAAAGAGCAGAGGGTACTTTGCAATCAAAGATAAAGGGAACTGGCAACATTAGATCAGAGTCCACCTATAAGTAAAAAAAAAACCAACATACCCTGCAATAACCGCATGTGCAGAGTACACAGATACCTCACAGTTCAGTGCCAGGCAGGAGCTCAGATGCCACCCCCTGACCTCACCCTCATACTTAAACCTTAGGTCAAATGGAGCCATGAATTCAGATCTTGCTACCAAGAAGACGATAAGAAAGCAGATAAGCTTGGAAAACAGTCTAGCTTCCCAGCTGATAGCAGCCTGTTGAAGAATAGGTTGTACATATACTGTATTTAAACAAGTTCTAATCAGCAGAACTAGGCCAGTTTGACACTGTTCCCCTTTTACACAGTATTACTACACCCCTGAGTATGTGAAATCACGTGGCTATCACAGTTATGGCAGCATTTTCAGTGCCCTGTTCAGTGCTCTCTGCATTTCAGTGTTAGCACCAACGGTGGCTTCATCTGCAAGACCTGGGTGTCCACAACACAACCTGTGCAATGCTGAGTCTTCTCAGAAGAGAGGGCAGAAATGAAGGAATCGAGGATTTGAGGGACAATGGGTTAAAAAAAAAGAGTTTTTGTCAGATCATTCATCAGTATCACCTTCTAATGCTCTTCTGCTCACTGCCATCCGCCCTCAGACCCAGGTGCCATTAGTATATCCCACGGCAGCAGTTCAGTCATCTGCCTTCCTTCTCCAGAGGCATCCCAAATGATGAGCCTGGCTTCTCCTTCCCCTTTTCCAAGAGCCTGAGCCACTCTTGCCCTGAATTTCTCAGGTGCAGTCCTGATCTGTACACGTGGCTGGGAAGCAAAGAAGCCCAACTGGTTCTGGCACCTGCAAGAAAACCCAGGAGCCCACAGCCCATGGAGGGAGCCCAGAAGAGCCCTTTCCAAAAAAGTTTCACTCTCCAAAAAGTGTGCAACGAGTGAGGGGAAAAAGTTAAAGTCCTGATTTTTATGTGAACTTTTGGTGAGATTTCTTGAGCCCTCCACTGCTGGCCTGGGAGGTCACACAGACTCAGCACTTCTCTTCTTCCAGCAGCTCTTTTGTAGCCCGGTACCTGCTATTTGAAAAGAAATAAGGAAGCTGGAAAGAGGGAACATACTGTTAATAAGGTCTACAGGACCTTGTTATCATCCTGACTGCAGCCATGGTGGCCACACAGTATGGTTTCAAGTAAGAAAACCTGTAGCTTTCCGTTCTGGAGACAGGCACTGCCATCATCCCAGACAGGACAATGGGACGTCTGCTGTGTTTCTGAAATTCCCAGAAAAACTGCTGCAGAGAAGCCAGTTCAGCCAGTCCACGTGATCTTGAGTGACAAAAAGCATTTACCCACTTTGGATGAGGCCCCCAGTGGAGGTGGTGGAGGTACTCCAGGTCTCTGGGATGCAGCCACGGAGTGAGAAAGGCACAAAACCTTTGTTTGGGGAGGCACAAACCCCCTCTGGCTGTGGCCAGACTGTCACAGCAGCGACCACAAACGATGAATGGCACCCTAATGAGCTTAGCAGGCTCCTCATTTTCTGAGCATTACTACTAACAAGTCCTTCCCAAAAAGCTGTGGATGCATTAAAACCCAGCCACGCCACAGGAGACACTTCCCTCCGAGGAGCCTCTTTCCAGCAGCTGAGTGGGGAAGTTCTTCCTCAAAAGTGAGGCCAGCAGGAAACAGTTCCCCTTTGGTAGCATTTCTCTTCTCTCTGGAGGCATCTTGAATTTTTCACTGCTTTATTTCCTGCTTAGATTTTTCCCTCTCTTCTAGTAGTCACATTTAACTAAGGGCAGTCAGAGGGGAGACAATCAGGCACATCAGCTGAGGAATGTAACATATTAATTAAAACACTAAAAATCTTCCTTTTTCTAAGACGAAGCCTGGAGCAATATCCACCCAGAAATACCTTCAAGTTGTCCCTGTCCAAAACCTGCCCAGTGAGGGAAACGCAAGTTTTTCCCCATACCACTCCTCTCAGGTGATGGAAACATAACCCTTGTGGCTGCCAACTGCTGACTGATCCCTTAACAAAAACAATATCCGTGCAGGAGATGACATTTCTCATGGCCCTTTAGAAGGTACCAAACTTTTACTATTAAACTATCCCCCCTATATGCAAAATAAATCCTGCAACCACAGCTGTTCTAAAGCACCAGAGTGGAAATACCCCCCCAGCTGGGCTGCATTCCCACTGCCATTTGTGCAGGCATAAAATATGCAAAGAGGAGAGGAGAGGTAAAGTATGCTGATTTCCCCACCTGTCCTCTAATTAGCAAGCAGGAGGTTTAAACAAACACATGGAAACACTTTGCACCTCGAACAAAACTGAGCTGTGCACCTCACTGCCACGGGACACTGCAGGCTCACCAGCGCAGATGGGTTGAAAAATGGATTAGATGTTTGTGGGAGACAAGTCCACCAGCAACTTCTGAACAAGATCACTGCTGATCTGCTGGTCATGAGCAGATGGGGCACCCCAGGGGAGCATC
This sequence comes from Empidonax traillii, assembly GCF_003031625.1. Lineage (NCBI taxonomy): Eukaryota > Metazoa > Chordata > Aves > Passeriformes > Tyrannidae > Empidonax > Empidonax traillii. Next base: position 1,465,151 of record NW_020955236.1, on the reverse strand, counting down.
ACCACACACAGCCTGGCTCTGGGGGGCTTGTGATGGCACCCACTGCCCTGACCTCCCACTGAAGGACACCAGTAAACCAGAGGAAATAACCCCCAACACACACGACCAAGGAGAGACAAAGCTGTGCCTTTTCCTTGCTAATTCATGAGTTAGTCCAAAGTCTCTCCTGTTCTCCCTTGCAGCAGAGCTGTAATCAAGCTCTCCCACGGGTGACTGCTCAAGTGAAACGACTGCATGTGCACGGGCAGAGCCTTTCAGCAGCAGCCAGCGCCAGGTGATCCATGTTCTGCTCCTCAGACCCACCACTCCAGCCCTCAGGCTCTTTCAGGCCTCCTCCCCATGTTGGTGACACTTACTCTACTCACTTCCTTAACACTTGCCTTAGAGAGCTTTGTTAAAATACTGGAAATGAGCACGAAGCCCTAAAGAACAGCACCTCTACAGCCCATACTTGAGCAGACACATCCTAACCCCTCTCAATCCCACAGGTCTCACTTAAAACAGCCTTCCCATTAGATTGGTTCGTTAATTTGTAGTTACATGCGAAGCCTCAAAAAGGGAGGTGACTGATTTAAAGAGTTACATGAAATAGTTGTGAGAAAGGCACAAACTCAGCCAAACACAGCTCTGTGCTCGTGCATTCCATACCCTGCTCACTGATCCAGGTGATCAACTGGAAGACACGGGCATCTTTTTACTCTTTAAGCAGTTGTGCAGGAACAGCTGGCTTGGTGGTTTGCAACTAATAATTATTACTTAGGGCAGTTTGGCCTCAGCACCTTTCGAAGCACCAGAGCTGCACAGTGGTACTTACAGCTCAAACCATCATCAATACATCTCACTGGACATGATCCTAAGGTTGTGCCTCACTAAAACAACTGCACTGTGCAATACTTTTGATTCTAGAACTCAGTTAAAACCAGCAAAAATACTGCAAAACCTGGGCCATAACCAGAGTCCAACATTCATCCTTCTTACAATTCAATTTGTATCTTTAGCCCCAAATTCACTTACAATAAAACCCAGTCCTCCATCCCAGCTCAAAATCAGACTCCTTGAGAGCTGCCCTTCTGAGTTTTGGACTTTTTTTTCTTTTAAGGCATGGTACCATCTAAAGCTCCACTTGGACACTGAGAGCAGTTCCACATAAACCCTTTCAGAACAAGAATAGAAGCCATGTGGAAGCTGCACCTACTGCTCAGTGATTGACCCCAAAATCCAGTGCAAACCCATGTTCCTCATGTTCCCTTGCCTGCCTCCCCCTCTCCAAGACCCCACAGAGATACACAACCAGCTGAGCTGGGCTGCAAAGGCCACTCAGGATCCCCCCAAAAGACTGTGCCCCCACAGCCACCATGCCAAAAGCCACTTCCCTGCCTGCAGCACATGTGCCCCAGCAATGAGCCAAGACAAAGTCAAGCAACAAGACCTCCTCGAGCTGAAGCCTGAGCCTGCAACCCAGCAGGGATCACAGCTTAGTTCTGGTGCCTTGCAGCCAGGCTGGGCGCTCCTGGCACAATGCCAGCTCCCAGGGAATCTAAAAGCAATTCCAGCATCAGGACACCATCCTCCAACAGGGCTCTGCAAGGGCCAGGCTGCCCCTCGCCACCAAACCCACACCACCTACCTGCCTCTCACTGGCCTGGAACACACCTGCAAGACCATCTGCTGTTAACACTTTTCTGAGGTTATCTGGGAGATACGCCCCACCTGGCACTGTATTAACAAGCAGTAAATTTGCTGAGATTCCCTTGTCAAAGTGCATCCTTCCTGCACATCTCCATGACATACATTCCACCAGTAGACTGGCCTTTATGTTTTCTTGTAATTTGAATAATTTCATGCGGTACGAAGGATTTTCGCGTTTTTCGAGTATTTTCTTTTTCCATGACAATAGCAAAATGCTTGTAGCACCATGATAAGAGTTGCTCACATTTATCTGCATCCTTCAAAGACAATATTTCAATTATCTGCACTGGAAACTCTCGGCCACATCTGCCGACCAAAATGTCACCTTTGGTGACTGCTTAGCAACAAGGACTGGACCAGGAAACAATCCCCAGAGCCACGTGCCAACATCACACCAGCTCCTGCTTCCACCAAACAACTGCCATCACCTGAAATGGATATGTTTTGTTTTGCCTGGGATACACAACGCACCAAAAATAACAAGCTCCTTTGGGAACAGGGAAACCTGGAAAAAAGCCGCCTACTTCAGCAATCCCTCCCCAGGCTCCATAGGGAATGTCTCCCTGGTGTGTGCAACACGTGTTAATCCTGCACTGCTGGAGGAGGACACACCACTTGGACACAGCACTAAACTCTATCTGCTCGCTGCAAAGCACAGCTCTTTTGGAAAAAAAAACCCTGGATCTAAGAGAGCAACTCCCACTCCACACCACCCACAAAAGCAGCAATTCAATCCCTTGATCAGGCCAGCAAAAGGCCCAGGAAAAACAAAACCCCATGTGTCCTTCACCATGCTCAGCCCTCTTCTTCCCAAGGCTCTGTGCCATTGCACTCATTGACACAGGGAATCTGGGCAGTGGATCCTGAGGACATCCCACCTGGAATGGATGAAGGTGCAAGCAAGGAGAAAAGATGGGAGACCATCTTTACTTCTCCTCTTCCTCCCCTCTTCACCATCCTCAGAGCCTTTTCCCTAAGTGTGTCCCTGACTTACTGCCTGATATGGAGAGAGAGAGAGATTGGGCAAAGCACAGGCGAGCTGGTCAAAGGTGTGTGATAATTGCACCTGGTAAACAGTTATCAGCTCCCCACAAACACAGACTCCAAACACAGCCGTCTGGAGCAGCCAGCGACTCCAAGCACTGCTGAACAGCGCCGAAGTCGGAACACCCAAGTTCTGACGACTGAAAACTGGAAGTTGAGCCCCAGTTCTCCGACTCTTTTGCAACCAACCCTCCCAGCCATAGAGCTGCAGCCAGCCCCATGTTTGAGCAGTTTCGGTTCCCCTCCAGGGCCGTGCTGTGCAGGCTCCCGGTGCCCCCCCTGCACAGGGCGATTGCCGGGGCCCAAGCCACCAACAACTTCCTTTACTCAAACTGCTCCTGGAGCAACACTTTTGCAACAGCCAGAGGAGCAAACCTACTCAGACCTGGAGAGAAATGAGAAACTCCAACGTGCTGTCTTGCTATTTTATATATTCATATATCTTGACCTCACAAGGCCAGTCTGCACCACTGGAAATGTGTGAAAGCAGACATAAGACTGACTTTATTTCAGTACTATGCAAATAAAAAACCATTTTAGAATACTTTTTTCTCCTTTACCATTTCTTTTCTGGGGGTTTTTTGTTGTTGTGTTTTGTTTTTTTTTTTTAAATACTTTGTTTTTAGGAGCACAAAATCTGAGCAATCTTTTGTGCCTATGATGAATGGGCATTTCCAAAAGCAAGCACTGCAAATTTCATAATAAATCCTGAGACAGCAGTAGCATGCCTGGGTCAGAGGAGCCCTCGTGGGCAGGTACGTGATGCGCAGAGTTAACGAACTCATGAGTTTCATTTTGAGTTTTGCCCCATCTTCAGTAGGTACAAACAAGTCCCCCCAAACTGAAAATTGAAATTAATATGGGGGGGGGGGGGGGCGGCAAAGTCACAGGACTCCAAATCGGTGCCAAATGGAAAAAACATTCTACTGCTGAACTGCATCTATTGAGAGGACTCCAGGAAAGGCACCAGCCAGCAGAAATTTGAATAAGCGCTCGTCTGCTCAGTGCTCTGTGTCAGACACAGACACACATATAGAACACGGCGGCTGCTCCGGCTTCTGCAAAACCAGACCCAGAAATTAGTGCTGTTCTGGCGGCTGCCAGCACAATATGTTAACAGCAATTATCTCCTCAATATTTCTACTGATTACCTAACACACTGGCACGTTTTCTCAGTGTCACTGCATGTTGCAACACACGCCGCCATCCAGCAACTTGTCTGCAGTCCCTTGGTCACTTTTCACGACCATCGGATGCGAAACACAACTGGAATGATAATGGGTTGGAGAAACCGTGAGGAAAACGTGTCGCTCGATGTGAGGCTTCACAGCCCGCATTTATGACATCTGAACATCCAGTATCGTCACTGCTAAAACCTGAGCGCTGGAAAGAATAGGAAGAACTCTGCAAGCAGCAAAAGGAAGATGCCAAGGGCTCTTTAACTGTGGAGGGTGTGCAGAGCTCAGATTTGCAGATATTATTCCAGCTATATGCTGTGGTTAAACAGTGTAACTTGGATCTAAGTTTCCAGTGCAGCAGAGCATCTACAGATTACACAAACACAAAACAAGCAGTGCTCTGCCTACTAACAAGCAATTCAAGTGTACACAGCCAGCGCACCAGGAACCGAAAATTTACAGAAAGTCACTGGTGGCAAAACAGAACAAGCTGAGGTAGTGGTGAGAGCATTGTCAGCAACAGTGATTTATATAAAGGAATGGCAATGTCATTTCTATCAGGTATGCAAAATGCAAAAGCCTCAAAGCCTTGGCCTGGTGTGAGAGTAAAAGAACCACTCAGCCTCCCAACCACAGCCTGCTTTCTATTTTTCAGTTACACTCCAGAGCATTTCACCATTTTCAGCTCTGTTATCAACAAGAGACATGTTCTCTCACTCTCCTGAAGTTGTTAAGTATCCAAAAAAAAACCAAACCACAAACAGTCAAATATTTTTCCATTCAGGTTTCCCCCCCTCCCAACAAGCAGACATGTATGAGTGGGTGTATCACTAGGAACACCAGGGGAATCCTATGCAATCCTAGTCTGAAAAAGTGACTTCAAAACTCCTGCTTCCTCAACTGAACACATTTGGCTGGTCAAGCCCTCTGCTCTGCAAACCACTCTGCAAGCACTCCAAGAATTGAATCTGAGCCAAATAAAAAAAAAAAAAAAATCAAAAGTGAGACAACTTGGCAAACACAACGGACTTCTCTACTTTCTACAAAATTCTGCAGGAGCAGCAGGCTGTCATGTGGCAAATAAACCACTGTACAAGGAAGCAGTCCCTGCCTGGGGTCTTCCAGTATCAGCTCTGAAAAAAAAGGTAAGATAACAACACCTTGCACTTCCACTGCTTCGGGAGCCTGGATGTCCCTACCTCATCCAGGTTATACAGGAACTGACCCTCAGCTCCGACACAGGGTTGCAGTTCTGCCCCAGTCTGCTCCCTCCTCTGGACACAGGGGCTGAACAGATCTCTGAGCTCTCCAAGGGGCCAGTGTCAGTGTAGTGTCACATTTAAATCACCTTTTGAGGGATTTGTGTGCCGTCTTTCTTTTCTGAACAAGCTTAAACTCTGCAAGATCCCCTGAAGTCGCTGTGGCTTCTCGCTGCTGCTGTGCAGTGGGTCAGCGAGGGCAGAGCCGAACCCACAGCTTAAATAGTTCACTCTCATTTTAATTTCACAGGTTGAGCATGGCTGGTGTAATTCACATGTAAAACCACAGCAGTCATCCAAATCTCTGCTGCCTGGGCATTGGCTGGCTGCATTTCTGGAAAGTCATGGTCATAACATACACCTATTTTTTGAGTTTTCCATTAGGAACCGGTTCTGTCAGGCATGATCGCATTCGCAAGAGCTCAGGAGGCAGGAAAATTTGAAAAAGTGTTTATGAGACTGGGCATAAATCACAGCTCTCAGGATTTTCTCCCTTCTTCAATTAAAAAACTACATTGAGAGCAACCATTAGCCACATCTACTCCCCCCCATCTCCCTCCAGAAATGATGAATCCCACTCCAGCTGTAAATTGGATCCCAGGTGTACCCATATATATTATACATACATAACAGCTACTTATGGGCATAAGGGCTCTTGCACAGTTACTGTGGAAACGAAGGTATCGAATTTCCTGGCTCTTAAGGATCTACCTTCACAACCTTAATGTGCATTTACCTTGAATAAATTACTTCTGCACCATCCAGCCCAGGAACATCCCTCAGAAGGGTGCGACTGTGTTCATCCTTAGGAGGCTCCACGTAAGCCATCACAAACATCCCAGGAACACAGGGCTGCCTCTGACCCACACAATCCATGGGTGAGAGCAGAGTACAGAGGAGAACATCCCTCTGCAGGCACAGACAGAAGTGCTCCTGCACAGCTCAGCTCCAAGGAGCATCGACCACTGCTGGGGCAACCACCGCAGGCACTGCTGGCAGCGAAACCCCGGCAGCTCCTCTCGCTGCCCGGATGGCACTGGGGCACTGGTTTGTCTCACAAGCGTTCACGACAACTAAAGGTTGAATTTGGCCCTGCAGGAAAGGGGAATCGTTTACCAGCTACTGAAATACTGCCCGGTCTGGACGGGGAGGCAGCAGCAAGGAGCCACACAAGACACGAGGCAGTGTCTTGAGGAGAATGTCATCACATCCTGCTACGGCTCCGGAGGGACAATGTGACACTTCAACATAAATTTCTTCCAGTTCTGGCCGTGACCACACAAGAACCCAAAGACACTTTTACAACAAGTGCAAATTTAGCCCAGATGTAACCTCAGGGACTTCAGCAGAGCTTCCTGTAGGGCTGAGCATGACCCACCTCATCCGTGTGTAAGCCCAGCTCAGAAATTCTCCCTGGGTAACCATGAGAGGACCCTGCTCGTCACAGGGATGCTGACACTGTCCTGCAACAGGCACTTCAGCACCCAGCACGGCATTAAAAGCATTCACAACAGCCGGGTGGGACAGCTGGTGACAGCAGCGGCTTTCGGGGTCTCCAGGGCTGCTGTGCACTGTGTGACTTTCAGTTCACTCCCCAATCCATTTGCTAAAATTCACAGCAAACAGCAGAACTGCTCCCGCCTCATTCATGTTTCAGGATCTTTATTTTTATGATGATCTTTGGCGTTTTTAAGGTGCCCCTCCCTCTACAGTAACTCGGTGCTTAGCCAAACTACCAGGAAGACAAGAGGCTGCTTATCCCTCAATTAAAAAGTACTTTTGTACTTATACATCTAGAAAAACACCACTGTCAACCATGCAGTCTTCCTATTACACGCTGGCTATGCACACAGACTGATACATTCATAAGCTGAAACATGAAAGACATCATCAATATACAACAAAGTGACTCGCTGCAATCCTGTCACCCTCCCCAGCACAAAGGCAGGGCCTCTTCCTGTCACAAGCCAAGCCAAAACAAGACCTGGCTCAGATGGGATGTCAAAACGTCAAACTGTACGTACTTAACCTTTGCACTTCTGAAACAGCCAAGATCCTGTGAAGGAAAATTATTACAATTCTTTCCTTTTTATCTTTTCAAGCACACAGGAAGGTAAGCTTGGACACTGCTACCCTCAAAAATTCTCCTGATATCACAATGCAGCTCAGCTTTTCTTCTTTCCTTTTTTTTTCCTTTGCCACCTTCTAGTTTCTTGAAAAAGCCCTCTCTGCCCCGTCTTCCTGGCTGGCAGGTTGTGCTGTTTGGAAATGATCCTTTTCCTCCCCTCACTTCGCACTGCCCACATCCCACTCAGTTCCACACCTCGGCCTCGTCCCTTGGCTAAGCTGAGCAGGACTTCCTCTGCAGACCTTAATCACTGCTCCCATATTAGTTGGGGTAGGTGTTGCAGACAGATGCACAGCCCTTCCTCTCCCACACCCAAACTCCCTGCCAAACTCTGGCTTAGGAGTATCATACCGGATCTTGAAATCAAACTCCGGGGTCTTGCAAGATAAATCGGAGCAATTGCTGGGGCTGGGCTGTGCCTCCTTTACTTATGGCAAGTCTGGGGGGGGTTAATTTGCCTGATGATTCGACAGCATTTCACCTTCAGAGCAGATGTTACTGTATTAGCCATCACTGACAAAAATCATGCTTGTTTGGTGGAAAACAGGATGAGGTCCTCAAGAAAAACTTCCCTGCAACTTTGTTGGCACCCTTACGAACCCTGAGATTTTCCCAGCTAGAGCACCCGCCCAAAGAGAGCTGGCCTGGGGCTGCTCCGACCCCTGAAGAGCCAGATACGAAGTAAATAAGAAGTTCAAACTCTCTGCCCTTTATTGCTTCCTTATGATACTTAATGAGCCCTCCCTACACTAATATGTCATTCCTGCTCCACTCCCCAAGCCACACAGTCACTAGAAATATTCGGGTCTGCCTTCCCTCTGTTTTGCTGGAGGATTCTCTGAAGGACTGGAGTTGAATAGTGGTATCACAATAGGCTGAAGCCGGAGGTTCAGCTTTCCAGCCCTTAGACAGACTCAATGCCCCTCTCTAACTCGGTTGGAAAGCTGCAGCTCAAATTTCAGCCTATGTTAAGACACTGCTCAGCTCTGCTCCTTCAGCAAAAGAGAGGAAAGCCAGGAGAGTCGTTTTCTAAAGCAAAGAACTGTGGGGGAGAAGAGCAGGCAAAAGAAGCAAAAACACATGGAGATTGTTTTCTGTGCATCACAAGGAGCAATGAACGGCACAGGCAACTTTTCAAACATGCCAGAATAGCTTACTGTGATTTGTAACCAAGAGGAGGTTTGAATAAACATCTCAAACATCAAACATCAACTTTTTTTGGGGGGGAAAGGGGAGGAGACAATTAAGGCAGCAATGACCTGTATGGACTCTTTGCTATCACCCTTCTGACTTCTGCAGAGGATTGAGGCATTTACATCATTTTGTATCACAGAACCAGCGATGTGAACTTCTGACACCAGCATCTCATTAAGGAGAAACAAAGACTTAACAAGGGCTTCAACATCAGCACGCTGCTGCCCCACATCACAGCCTACAACATCCCACCCCAGCCAGTCCCCCAGTGCCAGTGTCAGCTACAGAAAGTGCCTGACCCCACACACCAGCCTGGCGTCCACCCACCTTCCTAAACACACCCAGAACTGGCTGCAACCCACTTGCACGACAGCAAGGACAGCAAACACAAACCCAGAAGGGCAGCAGATGAGGGGTGTCTTCTTATTGTTTTTTAGGCAAACCAACAGTATCCCCTCTCGCGCCTGCCAGACCGAGCTCAAGGAATCAAAACTCCATTCCTAATTAACACATCATCAGGCCCCACGGGCCAGGGACTTGCCTCCCAAGAGGGGAGCCTGGGCCAGCCCCGATGATGAATGAGAACTCAAGCAGCTGAATTGTTTCAAAGGCTGAACTGGCAAGTGCGAGGACAAGAAGGTTTGGAAAGGCCCGCAGAAAAAAACCAACAAAATATCCAGCGCGGTCACACTGTTTTCACTGTGTAGCACCGAGACCTGCCCTCTGTTACTGCTGCAGAGCTTTCCCTCCAGCCTCTGCAAAGCCCACAGCTACGGGAGCAGCTCCTCCTCTCCCGAAATGCAGCTGCTTCTCGGGTGAAAACCTCACAACTGCAAACCACTGGAGGGAAATCCATCCTGCCAGCTTAACCCCGGCAAACTTTCATGAGTAAATTAAATTGATCTACCGCGCTCAGGACATTTAAACGAGACCAGCCCTCTTGACTGCAGCGTTCTTGCACGCCAGGGACAGCAGCTTCATTCGCTTGCATGACCATTTATAAACGCTGAGGAGAAAGGGCCTGGCACTTGCAAAGATCTGTATTTTGACTGTTCCTTGACACAGCAGAATAGGACCCACACGTCCACTGCAGTGATAGTCACATTTGTTGCAACAGACTTCCCAAACAGACAGGCCATGCAACATAATTCCTCTGTCTGCTGGCACCACTCCACACTGTTCAGCTCTCGCTCTCCCTTCAGCCACAAATGCCCCGGCAGAGGCAGCAAGCTCTGCTCTATTATTGGAAGACTCAGTGGAGCACATCCCCCACAAGTCAACTACCTCCCCCTTCCAACCCAGCAAAGGGAGTATTAAAACCCAACAACTGTCTCCCGTTTGAACCAGATGGCAGAAATAGCTGGAAAGCTTTCAAACATCGTATGCACTCAATACTTCAGTGCAACATGAAAGCCCCGTTAAGCAAGAGCGTGGCTACATACACACCCCTGCTCAGGGACCACAGCAATGGCAGAAAGTGCTTCATTAACTCCTCTAGTGGCTTAAGTGTCTGTCAACACTCAGGACATTCACACAGCAGGGGCACTGGCCAAACTTTGGGGGCTCGTGCAGTCCTTGAGCTCTCCTGAAGCTATAAATTGCAGCAGGCTGATATTATAAACATGGAAAGCTGGAGACCGGTAAGTTGATTAAGACCATCACTTTGTGTCACGTCTAACTCATTTCCAGCTGCCTTGAGCAAAAGAACAAGCCACCAGAAACCTCATGCTCTGACGACACAAAGCCGAGCTCAATCCCCTGCCCTGTCCAGCTCCAGGGACAAGCACAGAGCTCCACAGGTCAGTTCCAGCTCACTCACCTCGTCCATTTTTTCTGACGTTGGAGTCTGGTCACCAGGCACCATCTCTTTAGCCTCCGAGGTCTCAATTTTGGAGGTCCTGCTCAGCTGATCAATGGGAGTCATGCTGGCCTCCGATGTCCCCCGGGAATTCTGACTCAGGGAAGCTGTCCCAGGGATGGGCTCGTCGTCGTCAGAGTCAGGTAACGGCGTTGGGCTGATGTCCTCCAAGCCCGTGCTGGAAGGCCGTGAGGAAGGCGTCTGCCCCCTGAAACCGGGCTGAGAGTTCGAACCGTACGTTGGGATGGGAGAGAGCTGGGAAGAAGAGGAGGAAATTGGGCTACCTTCCATTCGGATCTCGTTATCCGAGTCGTGCTCGTTAAGAAAGGGTAACTTTGTTCTCTGCTCTTTTAAGAGCATCTCAATCCTTGAGTCTAAACTGTTATGCTGCATTTCAGACTCCATGGTGGGGGTGCCAGGGGTCTCGCTCCTCTCTGGAGTCTGAGAGAAGGATGCTGTGCTCGGTTCAGGAACAGAGTTCGAGTCGGGCAAGGGCGGAGGCTCCTCTGGTTTCTCCTTCACTGGGACAAAATCGATGCTAGGGGCAGCACTGCTTTCCACAACCATCTCAGTGGGAGGGGGCGCAGGTCTCCGGTACTCTGCTTCCCTGGAAGTCTGGGGAAACTGCTGCTCGTCGGACTGGGGAAATACAGCTGGTGGTTGGTAGGGAGAGAAGGCAGATTTGTAGCTCGAAGAACTAGAGTGGCTCAGGGGAGGAGTGTGAGAGAACTGAACTGGCTCCTGCTGATGGGATTTGTACGTGCTGAACTGATGCTCCGTGCCTCGGAACACGCCCGCCGAGTTGTGCACGTAGTGGTGTTGATGTCCCGGGCGGCGGTTGTACGCATCCGTAAATTTTGTTTCGTGTCTCCTGGGTTTGTACCCGCTGTCCTGCCCAAAATGGTACACAGGCGTGGTCTGGCGGCTGGAATAGGTGGAATCCTGGGAAAAGGGCGTCCCTAGCCGTGGGGTGTGAGGTGTTCCTTGGGACTGCGGGGTGAATTGGCTGTACGAGTTCGGGGTGTCCTGCCGACAGCTGGAATAGGCTGTGTCGTGGGAGAAGGGCGTGCTGCTGTTTGGGGTCACAGAGGAGCCCGTGGAAGAAAGGTTACTGTCTTTCAGGCGCTTCAGGGAATCCGTCAACTGTGAAAACAGAAGAGAGAAAAGCACCTAAACACACACTTTGACAAAGATATTTGTCTAATCCGTTTGGTTTTCAGAGGAGCTGAGTACTCGAGAGTTCGCAGTGATTTCCAAGACCAAAAAAACAAACAGGTTGCAGCATCCCTGAAAACACAAACCATTATCCATTATTAACAGTTCCCTTTGATTTAAAAAAAAAAGGCAAAGAGGAACTTGTCTGCAAGAGGAGGAAGAAGAAAGCAGACAGTTTTCCTCATAAGCTACACCCAAGTGCATCAGGTGAACAGGAGACTTGCGCACCACTTTTATCTGAAAGAGTTCCAATTTCTATCAACTATGTAAGGCTTGTCTAAATTGCATATAGGAAAGAAAATGAAAAAAGTCTGAGATGTGAAATTACCAATTTATCTTTTTTGGGGAACAAATCAAAAAACACAAAACAGCAAACTGCCAGCCTGCAGCCAAACCTCTGCAGCAGAGCTGCCCCACCAGCCTCTATCCCAAACATTCACCTGTAACAAGAGAGAAGGCTGCACATATAAAAGGCACAAAAAGTTCTCAACTGCCAAAAGCACCTTTTTAAAACCCTTCCCAAAGATGAATGCTCAGGTAGAGCACTGCTGATTATGGCATTTGAAACCGAAACCCTACAAACCTACAGAGCAGCCAAGGAACTGCTCTGCAAGTCACTCCACAGGCACGTTCAGGGGGTTTCTAGGAGCAGCCCTGCTCCAACTCAGACTCTGCTGAGTCATAACAGTGCCACACTAATCATCAGCTCCGGAATCAATTTTCCATAATGCAAAGCAGGAGCTCAGGGAGAATCCCCCTGGCAGCAAGAGCGGCAGGACTGAGCTCCAGCTCCCCAAAAATCACACCAGGACAGCAAACTGGTGAGGCTACAGGCTGGCTGCTGCTCCCTCAAGCACAGGCAGGTAGAGAGACCTGTAAAACGACCTGCCTGGAACATGCCAGCAGCAAACTCCAGCTGAGCCCTCACCTGCCTGCTACGCTCACACACATCTCACCTACTCAACAGTGAGGACTTGCTCTTGGTGTGACCCCCGAGAGACCATGGCCACAGGGACACCAGGAAAGTTTGTTCCTCAACTGTTCTAAAACCCACAGAAAGGAGCAGGAAGCACGTGGCTGGTTCTTGACAACACCCACATCTCTGCACCTTTGGTGTAGATGTGCTGTGGACTGCCTTTCAGTGGGGTTTGTACATGGCCTGGAGGCAGGGACTCCAGAACTGTCAGGTCTTTGCTGCTCTGCATGAGGGGGAAAGCAACTGTCAGGAGCATTTTACTACACTGCAACAGCAAACAAGTTTGTTGGTGGATTCTGGAGTCAAAAACATGATACAGAACAGCTAAAGTTACCCACAAAGCAATAATTTTGGTGATAATTGAGAAAAAAAATCAATTCAGGATAATAATATAATGCACAAGCACAGCATCTAGAGAAACAATCTGAAAGATAACTACAGCAGGGACTACTTTGGGGGATACCATCAATTTGCTGCTAACCCCAAAAAAAGAGTAAGAACAAATCTGTCTATTTTTATTTGAGATATGGAACCAGCAGAAATGAGCAGTCAGGCCCTGCTCATAGCAGGACTCCCAGCAAAATCATTACTCACCTCCTTCCTGCCTTTAAAAGCACCTTGCTGGGAGGTAAGGAAGAACAAACCTCTTTATGATTTTATTAAAAAGATACTGAGATTTTGCCTTGGTGATGGTTGGGATGGTTGGTGGGAGAAGAGGAGAAATTTATTTTTTCAGATCAATGAAATTTCCATGTTCAAGGTACAGCTCTCACCTGTCCTGAGAGTGCCTGATCTCAGAATTAATGAAATCATGACATTTTAAGAGCGCAGAGAAGTAGAGAAAAAAAAAATCCCTGCCAAATCTCTTTCAAATTTGATGTCTTAAAGTGGGTTCTTAAGTCACAATGAGGAGGCAAAGTACATTTAGACAAGTCAAAGAGGCTGACAACTTCACACAAACAGGCTTCCCTTCCCCCTCGCCCTCTCATCCCAGTGGGGTTTGCAGGGAAGCAGGTAATCGTACAAAGCCACGCAGAGAATTGTGCCCTAAATATCGAGGGACCCCTGGAAGCCCTCGGGAATTCTGCCCACTGCTTTTATTAACAGCTGATTCCAGCAACTAATTAAGATTCTGGAAAATTGATGCCACTATTGAAGCTCAGTCCCCTTCCACCTTTTAGCCTTTAAGCAAGGCTGAAGTCCGTGAGCGCTGAGATTACACACCACAGACACCAGGCCAAATGTACCACTGTAAATCATTCCCCTGACTTCAAGGGAATAATCTCATCTCAGGGACAGATCTGATCCAGTCCTAACTGCAGGAATTTCTGATGTTAATAGGGCACATTCTGTCGGTTTTGGAGGCATTTTTCACTCAGAAAGACAAAAAGCACTTCCCGTGCTGTGGAGACACAGATCAGCCACATGCTCTGATTCAGAGGTACATTTGCTAAGGCAATTATGAGCAAGTTATATTTAAATGTGAATTAGCAACATCCACTGGAACTATGGCAAGACACGAAAAAGAAGCTAAATTGAAAGCGTTAAAACGCTGATGCTGATGTGTGGAGTTTCCCAGGAAGTTATTATTAAAAAAAAAAAAATAAAAAGCCAAGCACACCTACCTGGAGAGCTTCATTCCCAGTTGGGGACACGTCCTGTTCGGTGCCTACAGGGAGGGTCTGAGGAGTGTAAAGACCATTAACGAGCAGTTCGTAGAATCGCATGCGGGTTTCACCTGCACAGGCCACAATGCGAGAGTTAATTAAACACAAATAACGTAATCTTTGTGAAAATACACATTCTTGACACCCACATGACCCTGCTACCACTCCCAGTCCGCTGCATCCAGGCAAGAAAGGAGCAGTTACCACCTCTGAGCTCCCAGGGATCATTTTTAAATAATCTGCTGGGCAAGAGAAGTCAGACACTCCCTTCTCCAGCCAAGACAAGGAGGCTTCTAAATCCTTTTTCCTCTTCTCAGCCTGCTTGGCAGCTCTGTTCCTTACCATGCTCTCTGGAGCGCAGCCGTTTCCCTCCTCTCCAAAGTGCCAAGCAAATAGCTCGCAGATTTGAGAAGTGAAACTCTCACCCAAGGGAGAAGCCTCTGCCAACACCCAGAGCCTCTTCAGAAAGCTCTCCCTGCACACCTTGCTCATAGAAACTGCCTGTTACTAATGCAAACACGGTGCATGGGAATGCTGAGGACGAAACAGTTCACACTGCCTTTCCAAAACATACTAATTAATCCTTCCTCCCCCCCATAGTTTAAGGAATATTCAGTAACATCCTTGGAAGAATAAAGCCAGAGAAACAAACTGTCCCACGCAGTGTTACTGACCCTCAGCCTTTTCATTCCCAAAGTCTACAAAGACCCAGTTTCTTAATACTGAATTTTTCGTTACTACAAAAACTTAATCCTACTTATTCTGCAGTCTGTAAGAAATCTGTCATCAGCTTCAAAGGCAACCGAATCAAACCCTGAAACTGTCTGAATTTTGCACTGAAAGATAAAGACTAGGCAGAAAAATGGAGAGACCCAGCACCTGAGCCCAGAAAATGAATTCAGGCAATATCTCCCCAAAACCAGGACTACTTTCAGGCAGAAGTCCTGTAGGATCGAACTCCAAACTCCCTGTGAATCACCCCATGCAATTCAGAAGCAAATCACCCCTTAGCACAATTCTATGTACTGACTTACTAATCTTGAACAAATGCTGCAGATGAGGTTATTTGGGTATCAAATCTCATTTCACTAAAGTCCTGAGCCATCCTCAACTACATACATTGTTTTAGGTCAACTGAAGTCATGACAAAGTAGATCTTTTCCCTGCAAGAGCTTAAGGATATGCATGAAATATTAACACACATCACCCACACATAACACTACAATGCCATGCATATAGAAGTGTTAGGCTTATTTTCATTGGTTTTCAAAAAATATACAGCAATTGTTACAAAGTTTCCTCATTCTTTCCAAATCCCCAGTATAATGCAGGAAAAGTTACAGTTTCAAAGAGGTTTATGAATGTGAAATGAGTTCTGCCTATTTCTCTAAGACAGGCAATTAGGAATTGTGTCCAGCCCATAAATGGATAAACTGAAGCAAAGAAGTTGCTTTAAACAAGCCTGTCTTAGATGAGGAGACTGGATTCATCAGTTTCAGATTCCCAGGCCTATGCTCATCCCAGATAGATAAAAATGACACTTTCACTCCTAATATTTATTTTTCTACACTATGAAAACAAAGTTTTTAACCAACTTTTCCTCCCCTTGAAGAGTGAAATACTAGAGACAAATGTTAAAACCAATATATATATATATATTTTAAGTATGCCCTACTGATGCTATTTTAGGAATTCCATTTTTACTTGATTCTGACAGATTATAGCACACTGACAGTCCTACTCTTTTAGAATGAAAGAGAAGCAACTGTGTGAAAAAAATACATCAGAAGCATAGAGCTGGCAAAAAAAAAAAAAACAGAAATGCAATTTAAAACAGACTTTAGTGTTTTCTCCCAGGAAATAGAAGACTAAACCCCCCTCATTTCCCTGATGTGCTGCAAAGTTTCTGGAACAGCTGCCTGGTCAAGACTCACAGAGTAGTTTATAAATAGAGGAGAACAAGGAGGAAGGTAGTACAATCAGCTTGTTTAAAAAAATTACTCTCATTAAGACATCCACCACTTATGAACCAGCTTTAGCTTACATTACTAAATTTGCAAATGGTTAATTTGCTCTTAAATGTGATTTTTACCTTCAAATTTCAAAGCAGGGGAAGGAGCCTGTCTGTAAAAATTAATGATACTAGAATTTCAAAGTATACACATGTAAGGTCAAGCCCACAATAGAAAATATTATACCACTGCTGTGATTTTTCTTCTAACAGTGGTCAGTAATGTCAATAAACATCCTGTTCTATTCTATCACATGTGGCACACCGACTGCTGTGCTGGTCTTGCACTAAACTGTTGAAACCTTTTATTAGAGAAAAAAAATAACAGCATTTTTAAGAAAATGGTGTTAGCAGTGTCCTCTTCCCAAGAAGGAGTGCAGCGAGTCAGTTTTAAACCAGAAATGCCACCTTTAGAAGGAAGAAGTACAAGCAGCAACTGATCTTTTCCTAAAATTCAGGCAGATTTCAGCAAAACCCTTCCCTAACACGCTCGAAGCAGAGAGAACAGACAAAACACAGTGCCTTCACACTCCCAGGAACTTTACTGGGCTCCCGAGGGCTCGGGTGTGGGGCTGGGAGCCGGTTACTCCAGGACAGGGAGCTCCTGTCGCTTTAAGAGCCAGTCTCACACTTACACACTCGCACACCCTGACAAGTGCTGCGTGTGCACTCTGCTGCCCCAGCCTCCAGTGTGCTCTAAGTATCAATGAAATGCCAGGCACGCAGAGGACAGCACCCAGCCCTGCTGCCGCTGCCAGAACCAAGAGATTCGGGTCCCAGGATCCACCAGGACTTGCCCAGAAAGCCCAGGTTTGCAAAAGGCAGGTGGCATGGGGTCCGGCAGCCCCGGCAGGTGGCCGAGAGGGGCCAGCCTGGGGCAGGGAGATGGGGGACATGGGAGAGCAGTGAGCGGGGACAGGGACGGGCAGGGGACAGGCAGGATGGCAGCATTTTGCAAATTACAGGGCTGTCTCTTAGCAACAGACAACACATTTGGCTCCACGTGACTCGCCCAGGCCCCAGACACCAGACCTTGCCGGCTCCCTTCGTATTTTTAATCACCAGGTTCCTCCCCTCTGCAACAGCCTCTGCGGTGGGAGCGGGATGGGCAGGGGCTCTGCAGACCCCAAACGCGTGGGGCCAGAACGTGCCCCCTCACCTTTTGTATCCAGCTCCACGTGGATGATGTTCCCCATGACGGAGGTGTTGTGAAGGTGCTGGACAGCCTCCCGGGCACCCTTGACAGTGGCAAAGATGACTTTGGCGATGCCCAGGTGCTTCTTGTTCTTGGGGTTGTAGAGAATCTCCACCTCTTCCACTTCGCCGTATTTCTTGCACATGTCGGCCAGAAAGTTTTCGCGGATGTTGTCGTTCAGCTTGGCAAAGGTGACCTGCTTGGGAGGCACTGGCCCCACGTAAAATTCATCAATCTGGAACGGGCACAAGGTGGGAAGTGATAAAAACAATCATCGTTGTTTAATGAGTGTGGGGGAGGGCCTAAGGATGGCACGGCAGGGAGAGGGTTAAAACATCCTGCAAAGTTTGGTGGGGGGGGAAACGCTTCTGAGGCTCTGGGATGAAGCTCAGAGCTGAGCAGAGGATCCGCTGCTGCAGCCATTCATTGGAACCGGCTCCTTTCTGGGCTACAAAGATGTATTTTGAGCAGCACTGTGCGTGGAGAGCCCCCTTCCACCGCCCCCTGCCCAAGAAGCCCCAGCTCCAAAACCTTCAAGTGATCTTGTTAGACAGAAGCATTGATTTCTCCTTATCCTTATAGAAGAGGATTATTGTTAAACAGTTTGCTAAATAACAGTGTTAATAGGAATATGACTGTCATTTAAACGGTCCATTAAACTATTTGGAACTGAGGCTCCACTCCCAGATAAACAAGAATACAGAGCTAAAGCCAAAATTCAGGGCAGTACCTTGAATTTGGGGACAGACAGCTCCAACTCCTTAGTTTTGGTCCATATTCGCCCTATTCTGGGATCCCTGACACAATCCACAGGAGCGATTCCCGAGTTCTGGGAGGAGAAGGAGGAGGAGGAGGAGGAGAGAAAACACAGAAACAGCAATAATAAGGCTTGAAATTTAAGACACAAATAAAAGAAAAAATAAACCCCAAGGAAGCACGAGCTGTCTCAAGGGAAGGGAAAAGCGCACACACACACACGTGTCAAATTGCAATACTGCTGGGAAATGCACACAGATTGGAAACACAGGAAAAAGCCGCAGGTTTGGGCTCCTGACAGTTGAATACACAGTGTCAGGTGGCGGTAACTTTGGTGGCTGTGCGTGTCCCCCCAAGACCCCCCTCCCGCACACGGCAGGGATTACCACGACCCGGAGAGACCCCCAGCCCCCAAAACGCCGGTAAGACAGAGGCTGGGGAGGGGAGACATAACACAATGAGGGAAATCCGGGAGCCCCCCACTCACAGGCATGCTGAAATGTTGCCCATCGTAACGGTAGAGTTTGTGCTGTCCTTTTTTCAGAGCCGGGTCAATAATCAACTTGTAACTTCTCCAATGGTGATTTCTTTTCTCGACAGAAGTGCTGGCTTGCGTGCTGTTCTCCATTCCGTTGATCCAACCTGGA